>NW_020664447.1:35148550-35202863 GCF_002925995.2 Terrapene triunguis
GGGGGGGGGGGGGGGGGGGGGGACACTGTGACACACTCCAGTCTGGAGGGTCTTGGCTTTCAGTGGAGGGCCATGATCCCTTCCCATCCACCCCCCAGTCGGGGGCTCCTGGCTCGGGGGAGGGGGGAACTGCAGGCAGCCCTTTCCTTATATCGGACGACGCTGGATCCCCTCCCCAGGGGGTGCTGTGACCCTCCCCCGGGTTGGGAGTCTCGGGCTAGGTAGAGGGAACTGCAACTCCCTAGGTAGCAGGGAGGATCTGGACGAGCCTGCTCCGGCCTCCCCTCCCCTGGGCGGAATAGGCCATCGATTCCCCGGCCTGTCGCTATGAGGAGCCCAGGAGAGCGAGGCCTGCAGCTCCCAGCAAAGCCCCGGCCTGGAGTTTGCTCCCTGCCCCTCCGCGCGGAAGGGGAGCGAGGCGTGAAGCACCGCAGGGGAGAAGGCACCTGCGGCAGCCCCGGGGGGACCCGAGCATGGCGCCCGCGGCCGCTCTCCCCGCTCCCCAGGGTAGCGGTTAACGTCAAGCCAGCGCCCCCGGCTACCTTACAGCGCCTGCATCCCGGCACGGGCACCCGCCTGGGGGGAGATCCACCCAGCGGCTCCATCCCCCTCAACGGGGGCCCAGGAGCGACCCGCGCCTCCCAAACCCACCCACCCACCCGCACTGCAGCCCCTCACCCAGGGCAGGGCTGGCCCCCGGGGCCCCAGCGCAGGGCTGCCCCCGGGGCCCCAGCGCAATGCCCCCCAGCAGCCCCCCGCCCTCCCCAGTCAGTGACCCGCTCCACAGCGCCTCCCGACTCGCCCCAGCCCCGGCTGTTCGCTGGGACATGTCACCGGGCTCTGCCAATTTCAGCCCAGCTGGCTCCCAACGCCTTCGCCGCGCAATAAACCCCCTGTACCGCCCCCCCCCGTGCCAACCACCCCCCACTAAACTGGGTTGGGGCGCCCCCCCCCCCCCCCAAAAAATACAAAAAATGGGATGCGAACCTGTCAACCATTTTAGATCCCTCCTTGGGGAACACTAGTTCCTTGTGGGGGGGGGGGGCACACTGGAAACGCCACCACAATCCCCCCCTTCCCTGGGTGAGCGTGGGGGGAGGGAGGCGAGATGCTGGGGGCGGGGGGGGGGGGAAAGGTGGCAAGGGCGGGGGGGGAGAGGGGGAGGATGTTTGCTTTACCTGAGACCAGCCACTGGCCTCCATTGTTGGAGAATTCAATGGCATTGACACAGCCGAAGTGGCCCAGTAGGTCCTTCTTGTAGAGGTTTCTGCAGCCCCGCAGGCGTCTCCTCTGAAAGTCGTGGGTGAGCAGCGGGTCCCCCTGCAAGCCCCGCTGGGACAAGAAGCCCACTACCGACCTCATGCTGCCCCCCGGCCCCGGGCTCCTCTTCATGCTGCTGCCGCCCCCCCCCCCCCCCCCCCCACTCTGCCTTCTCCCCTCCCCTCCCCCCCCCCCCTTGTTATGGTTATGATGATTTTTCTTTAGCCAGCCATAGCAGAGAGAGGTGTTAGACACTCCGTTGCTTCCTGATCCCCCTTAAACTCCTCCCCCTCCTCCCCCCAGCAGCTGATCCACAGCTGCAGCCTTGTCCTTAATGCAATTCTTCTGCTGCCTGGGTTTGTTTGAATGTTGGTGGTGGTGGTGGCAACACATTTGGATGTTTAATGGCTAACGCTGATGTACAATAACTCGCAGACTTACTTAGGAGGGCATCCTGTTTTTGCTCTCGAACTTATTTCAAACACCCCACCGCACCGCCCTCCAGAAAATCGCTGCGGAAGTACTTTCTTCTCCCATTACGGTCGGATCAAGGTGTCGTATCGTTTCCCATTTGAAGGGGGTTGCTGTGTGAAGGCACTACTAGCTCTTTTGGATGGGGGGCAGGAGTGCGTGAGAAGGATGTAAAGGGGGCAGCAGCGCTATGCCTGACGTTGGTATCTGTTGCCTCTCATATGAAGCGTGGCTGCTGATCCTCAGAAAACACTACATTTTCTGAAGTCGAACGTATGTAATAAACCCAGTTGATTTCAGGGTCCCTGGAATTCGTTCCCCTTTGCACTGACTAGTAGGGGCTTTCTTCTCCATGCAGTTCCTAGTAGTGGGAAATTGCCGAAATACAGCTAATTTTTGGGGTGGGGAAGATAACACCATGGCAATTTCCTGGGGGTCAACACAGCTTCTTCAGGGCTCGGATAGCCCTAAAAAAACCCTGTTGGGGTTACCCCAAAATGAGCCTGGAGGGAAAAGAATGTTTCTCCAGCAAAGCTGCAAAATAACGCCTTGAGACAGACATCATTACCATTAATGGGGATGCTTTCATAGAAGTTCATCTTGAAGAAAAGGGAAAAAAGTGCCCACTTTCTTTTAAATCTCAAAAAATCTTGAAACTGTGGGATTTGAGTATAAGGAATGGGGCTTTTCTAAAGTGGGTTCCAGCCTATTCTGATACTTGCTAAGAGCTCCTTGAGATGCAAATGCTGGGACATGTAACCCAGTAACTGGGAAGAAAAAGAGTTGTGTGGGGGGGGGGGAATTGACAGAACCTGTGAAATTTGTACTGGAAAATGCTGGTGAATTTCTGCAGGATTTCCACACGCACCCTTCCCCCACCTCCCAAAATGGTGAAATTCTACAGGACTTTCTTTTATCCACCAATGGTGATTTTTTGGCGGGGAAAATGCCCCTTTTCCTCTCATCTGCCCTGAAAACTGATGAATTTCTGCAAGGTTTCCCATTTTTAATCTAGTGGATTCGGCAGGATTTCTTTCCCAAATCTGGTGTATCACCTTGCTATGCTGCAGTATGTGTGTGTGCGGGGCCAGGGGAGAAAACTATTTTTATTTTCTGTTCTACAGAGCCATATTCTTAAATTTTAACACCAGATACCATTGTAAGACAAAAGGAAAATCATTCTAAAAGCAATTAAAGTACAATATAGACATTCTCTATGGCCCCTGTCTTGCAAAGACACACATACACACACACTCAATTTTATACACTGTAAGTAGCCTTAGGATTTTTAGATACAAAATTCCTAATGGGTGCAGGTTAACTCATATTAGTAGTACCTATGGAAGTTGTAGTTTAAGCAAGGCTCAGAGGGTGGGAAACATCCTTGACCCAGTCTTGTCTTTGTAAAGATGCCCATGTTGGGAATTATGAGTCCCCAAAAACCTAGTGTAGACAAGATAAACGTTTTTTTTTCTTTACTTCATGACCAAAACTGTTGTGTAGCATTATTGTGTACTCTTAAATAATTGTAATGTTCCACCTCAGAGGTGACTGCTTTGCAGTAGAAGATGAAATGATTTTGTTCTATAAAGTCAGTAAAATCTTTGGGATTCTTCTTGGCTAAGGTTTATAGAAAGACCATAAAATCCAATGAATCACACTTTTTAGCCAACAACTCTATAAACAGTATTTTTAGTAGCAAACCTTTCAATTATATTAAAAATAAAAATATGAGATTTGACTATTTAAAGTGTGCAGCTTTTGTTTCAGACAGCATTCTTTCAAAATGAATGAAATGTCAGTATGTGAAAATGTCTCCAAATACACTGTTTAAACCCAAAAGGTAATAAATGCATAATAGTAATTTGACAAGAACATCCAACCACAGTGCATTAGCTGGATGTTTCTGATACAATGATCACCTTAACAATATTAATATTGAGACAGTATATCGGGTTTCATATTTAACACCTGACATTTCTTAGGCCTTGTCTATGCCAAGGATTTGCCCTGTTTGCAGCCATAAGTGGCCAGCCATTAGTGCACTTTACTCGTGCAAATTCCTAGTGTAGACAGGCAAACCTGCTAAAAGTCATGATTTGCATGAGTGAAAATTACCCTAGTTTCACAGACATGGGTTAACTGCACTGGTGAAAATGATAGTTTATTGCAGTTTTGCCAGTGTACACTCGAGGCACCTTTTACAGTTGAACTGGTGGCTGGTCACTGATGGCCAAAATTCCCTGAGTAGGCAAGACCTTAGTGACATTATTTCAGTCTGTCTGTAGATTCAAAACTGTCCCCATCAGTTTACATTCTATTCTATTGTATTCCATGTTGTTTTTTATACTGCCATCATCATTGTAGCATCTGATGTTCAACAACATGATTAACTTCTGCACGTATGATTCATTTTCTGTCTCATCCTCTTCCCAAAGGGGAAATTATGTGGTCAGAGTAAAGTATTGGTAGCTTTTTAGTTTTTTTAAATACATATGTACATGTACCTTGCATTTGGAGAGGAAGGTGGTGAGGTTTATGGTAGTTCTTAATTTGTTCCACAGTCTGGGACCAGTTCTGAGAAAAATCTTTGTCCTCTGCACAGATAACGTGTATAAAGGCTATTTTCAAAACCAAAAGTACCAGAACTTTTTTGTACTACTTAATGGAAGTTTTGATTTGGAGAAAACAATCAGATCTGTGAGTGAAGAGAGGGAAAACATTACATCATAAGAATGTGTGGGTTTCCATTGTCTTTGAAAGAAAAATGATGGCAGAGTTGCACATCAGTGCGACTAAAGGTCATTTTTCACAAAGTCTAAATGCATTATCTATTTGATAAAAATGCTGGTAAAAATGTTGATAAAAGTATTTTTTCACCTGTTTCCTCTTTCTGAATTATCTTAAAAATAGAATTATAATCCCTAAATAAATTATCATTACTTATGCCGCTGAGTAGGAGCTGGGCATATTTTGGTTTTTTAAGAAGACTATTCTGCTGTATTTACTCCTGAGTACATCAGTCAGATCAATACAAATATATTACAGAGCTTAATTGTGCAAGTCCCCTAAGAATGGAGCATCTGTTGACTTTAATGGGAGTTCTATAGCATGGGGTTGGGGAGCAGGGGAAACTTCTTGAATCAGGCCCACTGAATTTTATTAGGTTAACATTTTAAGCATTTGAGGAGACAGTGTTTTGGTTGATTGGTCTGGGGCTTTTGCTTTCTATTCTCCCTCACCATAACAGACAAACCAATCTTTTTGAGAACTGAAGACTTGAAATATTATGTAAAAAGAACAAGGAGTACTTGTGGCACCTTAGAGACTAACAAATTTATTTGGGCATAAGCTTTCGTGGGCTAAAACCCACTTCATCGGATGCATGCAGTGGAAAATACAGTAGGAAGATATATATACACAGAGAACATGACAAAAATGGGTGTTGCCATACCAACTCTAACGAGATTAATCTATTAAGGTGGGCTATTATCAGCAGTGATAATCAGGATGGCCCATTTCAAACAGTTGACAAGAAGGCGTGAGTAACTGTAGGGGAAAAATTAGCATGGGGAATGCTAATTTTTTTTTACTTTGTGTAATGACCCATCCACTCCCAGTAGAAGCCCTCTGCACCAACATTCCACACAAAGATGGACTACAAGCCGTCAGGAACAGTATCCCTGATAATGTCACGGCAAACCTGGTGGCTGAACTTTGTGACTTTTTCCTCACCCACAACTATTTCACATTTGGGGACAATGTATACCTTCAAGTCAGCGGCACTGCTATGGGTACCCACTTGGCCCCTCAGCATGCCAACATTTTTATGGCTGACTTAGAACAATGCTTCCTCAGCTCTCGTCCCCTAACGCCCCTACTCTACTTGCGCTACATTGATGACATCTTCATCATCTGGACCCATGGAAAAGAAGCCCTTGAGGAATTCCACCATGATTTCAACAATTTCCATCCCACCATCAACCTCAGCCTGGACCAGTCCACACAAGAGATCCACTTCCTGGACGCTACAGTGCTAATAAGCGATGGTCACATAAACACCACCCTATACCAGAAACCTACTGACCGCTATACTTACCTACATGTCTCCAGCTTTCATCCAGACCACATCACACAATCCATTGTCTACAGCCAAGCTCTAAGATACAACCGTATTTGCTCCAATCCCTCAGACAGAGACAAACACCTACACGATCTCTATCAAGCATTCTTAAAACTACAGTACCCACCTGCTGAAGTGAAGAAACAGATTGACAGAGCCAGAAGAATACCCAGAAGTCACCTACTCCAGGGCAGGCCCAACAAAGAAAGTAATAGAACACCACTAGCCGTCACCTTCAGCCCCCAACTAAAACCTCTCCAGCACATCATCAAGGATCTACAACCTATCCTGAAGGATGATCCCTCACTCTCACAGATCTTGGGAGACAGGCCAGTCCTCGCTTACAGACAGCCCCCCCAACCTGAAGCAAATACTCACCAGCAACCACACACCACACAACAAAAACACTAATCCAGGAACCAATCCTTGCAATAAAGCCCGTTGCCAACTCTGTCCACATATCTATTCAAGGAACACCATCATAGGACCTAATCACATCAGCCACACCATCAGAGGCTCATTCACCTGCACATCTACCAATGTGATATATGCCATCATGTGCCAGCAATGCCCCTCTGCCATGTACATTGGCCAGACCGGACAGTCTCTATGCAAAAGAATAAATGGACACAAATCAGACGTCAAGAATTATAACATTAAAAAACCAGTCGGAGAACACTTCAACCTCCCTGGTCACTCACTTACAGACCTAAAAGTCGCAATTCTTCAACAAAAAAACTTCAAAAACAGACTCCAACGAGAAACTGCAGAATTGGAATTAAATTGCAAACTGGACACCATTAAATTACGCTTGAATAAAGACTGGAAGTGGATGGGTCATTACACAAAGTAAAAACTATTTCCCCATGCTAATTTTTCCCCTACTGTTACTCACGCCTTCTTGTCAACTGATTATCACTACAAAAGTTTTTTTTTCTCCTGCTCATAATAGCCCACCTTAATTGATTAGTCTCGTTAGAGTTGGTAGGCAACACCCATTTTTTCATGTTCTCTGTGTATATATATCTTCCTACTGTATTTTCCACTGCATGCATCTGATGAAGTGGGTTTTAGCCCACGAAAGCTTATGCCCAAATAAATTTGTTAGTCTCTAAGGTGCCACAAGTACTCCTCATTCTTTTTGCTGATACAGACTAACACGGCTACCACTCTGAAATATTATGTAAGTTCATCAAATCCCTACACTAGGGAATTAGTGGCAGCTAACATAATGAAGATAGAATGTAATGTTTTCTGCAGGGAAGATTCTTTTTGTGTATTTCGGGCCTGCTCCAGCAGCCAGTGTGGTCAATGGCACAACTCTCAGTGGCTTAAATAGGTCCAAGTTTGCAGAGATGCCAAGGGTTGACTGTCCTTAAGAGTGAGATTCAAGGCCAAAGAGTGAGAGTTTCCAGGTGGTGTGTTAGGTCATTGCTTACGACAGGGACTCTTACCTTTGGTCCTTGGCGACATCCAATAGTCCAGGTTTTTAATCCAATCAACACTTCTTAGTTTATTTTAAAATGTACACTGCTTAATATTGCATATGAAACGCTTAAATGTCCTAATTCATGCTAAAGTCTAGGGCACGTTAAAATTCTATATGCAATGCAAACCAGTGGATTTTAATAAAAACAATTATTTGCTAGTTGGAACAAAAACCTGGATGGCTGGTGATCCCTGAGGACCAGAGTTAATATTCCCTGGTTTAGGCACACAGTCAGTGGACAGAAAAAGAAAAATATTCAATAATAAACTGTTTTTATATAAACCTAACAAAAAAGAAAACTGTTTTATCAATACAACAATGTTTATTTTGCATATCACCTTGTCATAGTGATCATCCATTTGAAAAACACTTTACAGTACAAATATTATTTGATTTGTATATTATTGCTAATATTACATTTACAGCAAACTAAAATAATCAGATTCCAAAATAAATACATGCAAAATAAATTAAAATGAAATAATTAAAATGAAACACAAACAATACATTAAATGTATGTTAAAATAAATTAATTAAATTGAATTTTATTAATTTGAAGCTAACAAACCATAGATAAAGGATTCAGATTCCACATTTCTTTTAATATCTAATTTGGTTTCACATTTTATTCATGTGCTTTGTTATATTGTCATGTGGCCCCCTTTGCTGTTTTTATAACTTCTTTTGGTGGCTCAAACTTGAATCATAGCTCAGGATTTGCCAACTTCACTTGGAAAATAGAGGACAGTGTCCCGTATAGCCCAAAGTTAGGTCTGAATGGAGTCTTAGGCTTGGTCTACACTAAACCCCCAAATCGAACTAAGGTACGCAACTTCAGCTACGTGAATAACGTAGCTGAAGTTCGAAGTACCTTAGTTCGAACTTACCTCAGTCCACACGCGGCAGGCAGGCTCCCCCGTCGACTCCGCGGTACTCCTCTCGTCTAGCTGGAGTACCGCAGTCGACGGCGAGCACTTCCTGGTTCAACTTATCGCGTCCAGACAAGACGCGATAAGTCGAACCCAGAACTTCGATTGCCAGCCGCCGAACTAGCGGCTGGGTGTAGACATACCCTTATTCTTTTGAACAAGACTGAACACTCTCTTCTCCTGTATTTGAGGGGGGTAAAACTAAGACAAGCCTGGCAACCCTGGACAGTAATGGGAACTTGAAAAGACCACATTTTAAAAAAAGAAGTCTTGCTTGCTACTGGGATGATGAAGGGCCATGAATTTGTCCAGTGTGGTTTAATTTCTGAACTGTATTTTGCAGTACCTGCAAACTTTCAATCAACTCCTGCTCGTTTTTTGGGCAAACTCATATTTTTTTGACCATCGAGTATTCATACACACACACGAAAAATCTGCATAGCCTCCTCTCTTCTCTCCCGCGTGTATAGAATGTGGGTCTGTAGTCTCCATGGTTACCACAGTACCCAAGCTTGGAAAGCGGCTTTCCAAGCTCTAAGCCAGTGGTCCCCAAACTTTTCAGGGTCATGCCCTCCTTACCTGCCCCCCCATTGCCCCTGTCCATGCCCCTCCCCCCGGAATTGGGGCCATGGCTCCTGGGGAGGGGGGTGGACAGGGGCAAGGGGGCCGAGGCTGGGATCACGGCTGGGTGCACAGTCGGGGCCGGATAGAGCCACAGCCAGGTTGCGATTGAGGGCCGAGGTGGGAGCGGGAGCCAGGGCTGCAGCTGGGGGGTGGGGCCAGAGCAGAGCTGGGAGTGGAGCAGGGTTGGGTGGCACTCCCTCCCCGCCCCCCATGGAGGCTGGCCTGGCCCATGCCGTGCCCCCGCTGAACATTACTCTGCGCCCCTCTAGGGTGGCGTGCCCCACAGTTTGGGGACCTCTGCTCTAAGCCCTGTGCCTGAGGCCCTGGATGTATTGTTGTCTCTTTCAGGCACCTGAGTAAAAATATTTTAAATCTTTATGTATTTACTAAAAATTAGTGAGAGATGTATATGACTGTGTGAGACAGCATGCTAATGAGTGAGTCTCTCACCCAATGAGTGACACTTGACATGTCTGAGTTTGGGGGCCTTAATGCCTAGAGAATTATAGTTCAAGTGGGGAAGGGTGGATAGTTGGTTAGCTTATTACTAGCCTTTTACTTTTGGAGACCTGGATTTAGATCCATTGGATGATCCTGGCCCCACTAAAATCACAGGCATAGCTCCTATTGATTTCAGTGGGGACAGGATTTCACCAATCACACCTATGTCCACTGCCTAGCACAATGGGGAGCAAATCCCCGATTTACTTTTCAGACCACTGTGACTGAATTACTTACGCTTCTCTTTCTTATAATGAATGTTTTACTGACAAAATGTATTGTTATACTGTATTATAAATTCTGTAATATTTGGATGAACATATCTCATTTCTATACCTTGTATGTAACTAAGCAAAACAATAAAAATAACTCAGAACAACTTTTTAAACAAAAAGCTTTCTTTTAAACATAGCTCCATTCAGAAAAGTGACTGCAAAAATGGCATAGTGAGGTTTTATTCCAGTCTAGTTTATTCAGGTTTTTCTACTGGCCTCATTACCGCAGCATCTGAACACTTTCCAGAAATGCATTAAGCAATGTGACTAACATTGGCCATGTTTATTATTTCTCTATCATCACATATCAAATTTGCTCAGTTTAGCAGCTAAAGGATTTTTTTCCTAATGGTTCATGAACAGGAAAAAAAACCCAGTTTAACTATTAGATCCCTAGATCACACTTAGACATTTTAAAGTAGGAGATCATTCTAATAACTGCAATTGCACTTATTTGAATGTCAAGAGCATTCTGAGTACCACACAGCACATTTATATACCCCTAAGTAATTTTGAATTTATTCTGACCCAGTACCTCTTTCTCCCCACCTGTCTGGGCAATGACAAAATCCTTTTACTTCTTCCTCCTCCACATCATACAAAAAATCCACCTCTTCCTTTCCATCCTGACAGCTGAACAGCTATGGTTGCGAACCCTCCAGGATTGGCCTGGAGTCTCCAGGAATTAAAGATTAATCTTTAATTAAAGATTATGTCATGTGATGAAATCTCCAAGAATACAGCCAACCAAAATTGGCAACTCCTATGAACAGCTTGTCCATATTATTCCATACAGTGCCCACAACCCAAGTTGTCTGCAAATGAAGCCCCACCCATTTGAAATGCCAGAACAAGATGTCACTCACAGTAGATTGTGCAGATGTTGAAAAGATGATAACACATTCTGTGCTAGGTTCTTCCAGCTTAGCTTCCTCTTGCTGTGGTTTAGATACCCTACTAGGCTTTTCTGGGTTCACCTCCCCTTGGTGGGGCTTGGATGCCCCATTGAGCTGTGTGGGACTGACTCTTCTTCAAAGGGGCTTGACTATCCCTCTGGGTTTTCTGGGACAGATTTCCCCCTTACTAGGGTTCACAGGGCTGGCCTTACCATGAGGCGAACTGAGGCGGCCGCCTCAGGTGCCAGACTGGGGGGGGGGGAGGGAGGGTGCCACTAGGACCCAGAGTGTAGAAAATTGTGTCTGCTGCTGGTGCATATGTATTCTCTTTGCTCTAGATGCACAGAGGATGGTGGAGTGCTGTGCTGGAGGAAGGAGGGCACAAGAGACATAACAGGCAGGCAGGAGAAAACGCGAGAGGGAATAACAGAAAGCAGCAGGAACTGCAGGAAGAGAGAGGAGGAGGAGCCTCTTATGTACCTCTCTAGCATCCCCAGGAGCCTGGACTGATTAACACCAGCTTCTCAGGGAGCTTCCTGTTTCCTGCTGCTTCCCTGGACCCACTTGAGGAGAACAGGCAGTCAACTGAAGTAGTAGGAGCCAGTTAGGCCCTTAAGATGCTGATATCTTCCCTCACTCAGGCCCTGCTGCCAGGCTGCTTATCTGTCCCCTTCAATTGAGTGTTGAGAGCCACTATAGCTGGCACAGAACAGCAGTCATGAGTGAAAGAAGAAAACGCCCCTCTGGGGCAGCATTCAGAAAAAGAAAGAAAGCAAAGGAAGCTTTCTGTCTAAGCAGGAAGGAGCTCTCCTTAGATAGATAGATACAAATGTTCACGGTGAGCCTTCTGGCCCCAGTGAGGATGTGAGTGGTGAAGAGATGCCTGATCTTCCAGTTAGTCAGAGTACAGGTGACCTGGCAGCTACTGCAGCATCATAGGCGTGCGCAGCACATTTCATTAGGGTGTGCACCCAGGGAATTTTTTTTTTTTAAAAGCGAACATCATAAAGGGCGGGGTGTGGGAGGGGGTGCTGTGTGCAGGAAGGGGCTCCGGGCGAGGGAGGGCAGGGGGTTAGGGTGAGAGGTGCAGGCAGGGGGCTCAGGGCAGGGAGTTGGGGGGCAAGGTGCAGGCAGGGGGCTCAGGGCAGGGAGTTGGGGGGGCAAGATGCAGGCAGGGGGCTCAGGGCAGGGAGTTCTGGGGCAGGGGGTTGGGGTGCGAGGTGCAGGCAGGGGGCTCAGGGCAGGGAGTTGGGGTGCAGGCAGGGGGCTCAGAACAGGAAGTTGGGGTGCAGGAGGGTAGGCTGTTTGCAGGCAGGCCCAGGGCTGGGGATCTGGACTCCCCCGTCCCGGCAGGCAGGCTCGGGGGCCGGGCAGAGGGGGCCGTGCTGTGCGCTTGGGGCCAGGCTGGGCAGATGCAGCCGGGGTGGATCGCAGAGGGGCCGGGCTGCTCCCAGGGCTGGACTCAAGGCCGAGGGTGCCGGGCTGGAGCCCCCGAACAGCGCCGGGGAGCTGAGCTCGCAGCCGGGCTGCGGGGGGGCCTGTGGGCCGGGCTCGCCCCCTGCACCGGGCCTGCTGGCTCCCGGGCCCCACTTAAGGTGGGCTGGGCTCAGGGGCGGCCTGACCCCCCCGGGTGGTGCCCGGGCCCCTGGCCAGTGCGGGGAGCCGCAGGCGGGTTTGGGGCCCTGGGCGCTGGAGGGGGGCAGCTGCCTTTGGGGGGGGGGGGCTGTGGCAGCACCCCCGTGGGCCACCTTAAGTGGCTGTGTTGGTGCTGCCGGGTGGGAGGCTGCCAGGGAGCACATGGGGCTGTTAAAGCAGCCAGCCTGGCCCTGGGGAAGGGGAGCCCGGCTCAACAGGGTGCAGGCAGGGGGCTCAGGGCGGGGGGGGGTGCAGGAGGGGTTCGGGCTCCGGCCCGGCCCGGCGCCACTTACCCACAGCAGCACACTCCCTGCCTGCCAGGGCCCCATGCCGCGCCACTCACCATGTCCCCGCGCAGCCCGAGGGGAGGGGAGGGGCGGCACAGGGCTCTGCACGCTGCCCTTGCCACACCTCCAGGTACCTCCCCTGAAGCTCCCATTGGCCGCGGTTCCCCGGTCCCGGCCAATGGGAGCTTCGGAAGGCGGTGCCTGGAGCAACCCCCTGGCCCCAGAGACATGGTGCCCTGATGGCTGCTTCTGAAAGCAGCGCGGG
The DNA here is from genome assembly GCF_002925995.2 of Terrapene triunguis. Taxonomy (NCBI): domain Eukaryota; kingdom Metazoa; phylum Chordata; order Testudines; family Emydidae; genus Terrapene; species Terrapene triunguis. The sequence goes on from NW_020664447.1 coordinate 35,161,306, forward strand.
GCCTGCGGCACCACGGGAGGCAAATCCCGCGGGCTGGATCCAAAGCCCTGAGGGGCCAGATCCGGATCCGGACCATGGGCATTAGGGTGTGCCCGGGCACACCCGGCACACCCCGTGCACACGCCTATGTGCAGCATCCATATCTCCATCTCAAATGGATGTAACCATGCACATTCCTGAAGAAATCTGGCATGCCATGAGAAGGCAGCAAATCACCAGAGAGCATCCCATAGGTGGAAAGAGTTTGAGATGAGACTAAGGTTAAAGGCCACCATAGATGATCAGCATCAAGAGAAGATTGCATCAGAGTCTCTTTATTGGCAAAATGTTCTGAAAAGGCTCATTGCCATTGTGAGAATGCTTGCTACCCAAAATCTAACACTGCGTGGCACTTCAGATCAGCTGTATGTGCCAAACAATGGAAACGTCCTTAAAATTGTGGAGCTGATGGCTGAGTTTGATGCTATACTCCAGGAGCATCTAAGAAGAGTCACCACCCAAGAAATGTACACACACCACTACCTTGGAAAAACAATTCAAAATGAGATCATACAGTTACTGGCAACAAAAGTCAAACAGAAGATTGTGGCAGATCTGAAGTCAGCAAGATATTACTCTGTTATTCTGGACTGCACACCTGACATCGGCCATACGGAACAAATGGCTTTAATGGTGCGCTTTGTAACAACAACAGAACCTAGTGAAAATGTCCCTGCAATGGTGACTGTCAGAGAGCATTTTCTAGAATTTATTGACATTGATGATACTACAGGAGCTGGTATGACAAATATGCTTCTTAAAAAGCTGGAAGATACAGGAATTGCGATAGCTGACATGAGAGGTCAGGGCTACGATAATGGTGCCAAATTGAGAGGAAAGAACAGAAGAGTGCAGACATGGATCCGAGAGTTAAACCCTCAAGCTTTTTTTGTCCCATGCAGTTCTCATTCATTGAACTTGGTGGTCAGTGATGCAGCATCAGCTTCTAGTGAGGCTGCTGAATTTTTTAATGTAATTCAAAGCATCTATGTATTTTTCTCTGCATCAACTCATCGATGGCAAATTTTGAAGCAACATCTGGGAACATCCTCTCTGACACTGAAACCACTGAGTGCCACACAATGGGAAAGTCGAGTAGAGGCGATAAAGCCTATCAAACACCAAATTGGGAAGACAGATGATGCCATAGTTGCCATTATGGAGGATAATGCTATGACAGAAACTGTTCGTGGGAGAACAGCGGCAGAGGGAAATGGACTCACCAGAAACATACATAACTTCAAATTTCTGTGTGGCTTAGTGTTGTGGCATGACATACTGTTTGAAATAAATGTTGTAAGCAAGAGACTCCAAGGTGTTGACCTTGATATATCTGGAACAATGGAACAACTGGACAAAGCAAAGTCATACCTACAGTCTTACTGGTCAGATGAGGGATTTCAAAACATTCTGAAGAGTGCACAGAAGTTGGCAGAGGAACTTCACATTGAAGCTATTTTCCCACCCATTCAAGAATACAAGAGTCACCGAAGAAGAAGATATTTTGATTACGGGGCACGGGATAATCCCATAAGAGACCCCAAACAACAATTCAAAGTTGAATTCTTTAACCAGGTGCTTGCTTATGCAATACAGTCAGTTGAGGAACGTTTCATGCAGCTCAAGGAACATTTGGGATGTATATTTGGATGTTGTATGATATTCCAAAACTCCTCACTATACCTGAAGAAGACCTACACCAGTAATGCAGGGCACTAGAGACAGTGTTGATGCATGATGACATGCGCGATATTGCAGATCTTCATAAAATGTCCAACCCTCTCATTTCATACATGTGCAATTAAATAGTTAACAATGCTGACATTTCAGTAATCCTGAGTGAGATGAATAGGGCACATCTTAGAGCTATTATATTTTCTCTTTAAACCGCAGGCAGACATCACTGCATTAAACACACTCAGTTTACATTTTGACTTAAAAAGCAAGTTACAGTTACCTTAAAATGAGATTTTGGCTTGCATATGGAGTGCATGATTGGGGCCCAAGCAATATGTATTTTAATTATTAGTGGGCCAGTGAGGGCCACATGTGGCTTTTTGCTCATTGTCTTCTAATAGCACTTTATAACTCTGGTTTTGAGTCTCTTCTTTTTGATTATTGGTTACCATTGATTTTCCTTTGAATATTGAGTCGTACTCTAGTCTTCTCCCTGTTATGAAATGAGCTAATACTATTATTTAAAAAATTGGGATCTTTGGCTGAAACCTTTGCACAGATATCTCAAATCAGACTACTGAGAGATAGAGTCTCCTTTAGCTAACTAGGCAGCCCTACTGCTTCCAGATGCAAAGGTTCCCAGTTAACTGCTGAAACAGGTTTCTCATAAATAAGAATGTGTGCATTTAATGTTCACTCATTTGGTTACCTTCTCATATTTGACAGCGTCCCTGTCAGGCTTTTGTAATCTGTATTTTTGCCAAAATGTACTCATGCATCAGTTGCTTTCATTTATTTTTAATTTGCCCCTTTTATGTGAATAAACTGCTCTGTAGATGGTTAGATGAGCCGTCAAAGAGAATTGCTGTTTACTGGACAATGCTTGTGCCAGTGACAACAGGAAAAATAAAGACTTCAGATTCACTAGATGATATGATTCTGTTATGGTGGTGAAACTACATTCAGAGCAGACATGGGGTTTCCATTATTCTTTACCTCTCTCTATAAATTATTCTCTTTGTAAAAAATATTATTTTTTACTTTTCATTTTTTTGAACAAAACTCCAATTGGTTTAGACAGCCAAATAAACACTTTAAAAGAGAAACTGTCTGTTCCAACCTAGCCAAGTCCGTCTCTGAATAGACACCAGTCTGTAGTGATTGGATCCAACCATTGAATCCCATGTGTTTCTAAGCCCTCTAGTAGAGTGACTGGTTCTTAGCTCTGGATCTCCCATTCCTAGGGACAGATTTTGTCTCTGACACCCTTCTTGGGCAGTGGCGCCCCACAGCCTGGCTGCCTTGGACCCCCAAACCAGTTCCACAACCCTCCTGAGCCCCCAGCTGCTTAGGCACATTCCCCCAAAGTCCACCTCACTGTGGAAGCTCAGGTTTCTCAATTAACCTCTTCAGGGACTACCTGGTGGTAGAGCAAGGAAAACAGGCTTAGCAAAGGAATGTCTTAATCATGAACACATTACTCTTAAAAAAAACACAAGAAAATTACAGATCTATGGAAAATGACAAACTCCCAATGCAATTCCCCTTAGTCTGACCTCACCACTTCTGTGATCACTGGGATTGGTCCGAGTCCTTAGGCCAGGCAGCCCTTCCAGCCCGCTTGGCCTGGCCATCTTATTTCTAGTGGTAGAATGGCTTCCCTTGCTTAGAGAAGCACCTCTTTTAAAACCAACTCTGTCCCCCATTTCCTCAGGTGCTGCCTGCAAGCTAGGGGGTAAGGACTATGTTCCAGGCCTGCCCCCTTTAGCTTCTGTGTAGAGAGACATTCAAAGTCAATGGCCCCGTGGTGATAGAAAAAAACATTGTTCTAGTAACAAAGCATAGTTTAATGTTGATAGCTCTGTCACAGCTTCTCAAGGACAATCTATCCACTAGGTCTCACACCTCTGCCACAAAATGGATGCTCTAATCTACAACGAAAGTTACAATCCCAAATGGTAAAAACAAAATGAAATTCACAATGTGATAACACATCCCCAAACTATCACAATGTCAAAGCAATTTTAAGCAACAACTGTCATTGTTTCAGTGTCTCCATACACTAAATGCAGATAGTTGAGATTTTAACCATATAAAAGTTTGGAAATATAAAGCTGAGATTTTCAAAGAAGTTTATAGAAGTTAGGTGCCCAAATCCTATTGAATTCCAATGGATTTTGGTCACCTACCTTGTTTAGGCCTCTTTGCAAAATCCAGTCCAAAACTTAAAGTTCTCACTAAACAACCAGAACTCTGTCCCCTGGCACGTGTATATATATATATAGCAGCATTGTCTAATGGTCCCAACCTCATTGTGTTGGAATCTCATGTTTATTATATATCAGTACTTGTTCCCAACATGTGCCCTCTTGCCATGCCTGGGTATGGTTGCTGCTTCTCAATTGGTTTTTGTCCTTTTTCTTTCCTGAGTTTGTCTGTCTCTATCTTTTTTCCAGTTTGTCTCTTAATTTTATATTTATTTTGGGAAGGGTGGAGGTTATTTTCCATTTTACACTTTTCTTCTTGTTCTTTATTTTTGTGTTTTTCCCATTGCCTTTTTTTCTTTCTCATAGGTCCTTCTTTGACTTCCCAACTTTCATCCTACATTTGCTACGTTTATGTTCCTTTCTACTGGCTTCAGTGGGGATGGATTTCCTTTTAATGAAGGATGCCTGTTTGGCTCAGATAAACTTTTGCAGGCTCCATTTAACAGACTGTATTTTGTCTTGCCTTTCTGCTTTCATTTTAGTTTAAGGGTATATATGACTTCTGTTAACCCTGTTGTGGTTTCCTCAAGTAGCCTCTATGCTGAATGTAAATATTTTAATTTCCTCACTTTAAACTTTAGGATCTTTTTAAATAACTTCATTTATTTTAAAAAAATCCCCCTTTCTAAAGTTTAATGTCATTAATTTTTGGTACAATCCCTCCCCCGAAGATGTTGAATTTAATTATGCTGTGATGACTATTGGTTAATGACTCAACTACAGTTACAACTTTTTTTTTTAAAGAAAGAAATTTCTCTTTGTTACTTAGTAGAAGGTTGAGAGTATCCTCTCCTCTTCTGTGCTGCAGAACTAACTTTTCCAAGAAACAATAATTTTAAGTGTCAAGAAACTGCCTCTTTTAACCTTGTGACATATGACTAGTTTATATGCAGGCAGCTGACGTCATCCATTTATTAGATTTATTTACCTCTTTGATCTCCCTCAAGATTTAACACTTGTTATCTTTTTCTTGACCTGGAGGCAGGTAATGTAACCATATTGATATATTAACATTTATATGACTTTGGATTTGTATCCATACAGATTCTAGTGTATGGTCTTCTATACACAGCAATGTTTTTCATAGGTTTCCATGAAATCTTTCAAGTATAGTGTGATTTTCCAATTTCTACTAAGTAATCTATTTTCTCTGTATAGTTTCTACCCAACTAATACGGAATATAGTTTATTTTCCATCATTCCACCATATTTCAAAAATGTTTGTTATGTCAAGGTCCTCTCCAATTACCAGGTATTGTAATTCACCAATTTTTGCTCCTAATTTCTCACACTGGTGTGCAGACATTTATAATGTTTAGTTTTGACTGTGTGCCTATTTTAAAAACAATTTTATATGCCTTCCTGTTCTTCCTCTAATGTTTTCCCTATCTTTTATGACTTGATAGATAATTACATTTGTATTATGGACATCTCTAGCTGATGTCTCAGTCTTAGGGTTTGCCTAACACAATAGTATTGTTTTAATATATATATATAAAGCAGCAACCTCCCCCCCCCCCCAAGTGGATGCAGTTATATCAATATAAAAGTCCTTTATACTTGTATAATTATTCTCTTACAAGAAGGGGAATAAATTATAGTGGTTTAAAGCCTGGTCTTCTACACTACACAGTTAGGTCAATGCAAGGCAGCTGACGTCATGGGCAGCGTGTATAAGAGGCTTGGGGAGGGTAACCCTCCCCAAGAAAGGCTGGCCATGCAGGAGGGTAAATGCTGGGGATGTGGTGCCCACCAGCCCGTCGCTTTTGGAGCGCTGGAAGCAAAGATCTCTAGAAATGGGGTAGGGGCTCACCGGTCTCTGGACTGTGGCCCCACCTGTGCTCCACCCCAAGGCCCCACCCCCACTTGGCCTCTTCCCCCTAGGCACCCGCTGCTCACTCCTCTCTGATGCAGAGATGAGCAAGCAGTGGGTGGGTGGGCCTTGGGGGAAGAGGCAGAAAGGAGTGAGCGGACAGTGGGCAGGGGGTTTGGGAGAAGAGGAAGAGAGGAGCGGGTGGGCCTTGGGGAAAAAGGCAGAGAGGAGCGGGAGGTGGGTGGGTGGGCCTCGGAGGAAGAGGCAGAGAGGAGCAAGCAAGGTGGGCTCGGGGGAGGGGTTGGAGAGGGCCTCGGGGTAAGAAGTAGAGAGGAATGGATGAGGGGGCTCAGGAGAGGGGGTGGAGTGGGGCGGGGCCTTGGGGGTAGGTCATGGTCTGAGCACTGGTGGCCCCTCCACTTCTAGGGAGCTTCCAGTGTAATCCTCCCCAAATGAAAGACTCACGCGCCGCCGGTGGCTTACATCGACCTAGCAGTGTGACGTTATGAGTGTAATATAACATCTCATTGATCGGTGACAGGGCCAGAAAGAGTTAATTAACTCACAGACTGACCTGACCCATGGCCGAACTTTAGAAACTGGTTAGGAAGATATGTAAATGAATAGAGCTTTGAAATGCAAGCCTGTATTGTTAGAGGTAGAAGGGTAGGTGTTTGCTCAGGTCTTGTGATATAAGCAAACAAGTCTTGTCTATTGCTATAACTTTGATTCAAAGATCGAAAAAGGAATATTAACATTTAGGAAGATACTTGAGTGAAATAATATTATTGTCTATATGTCTCTTTGAAGGTTGTGGTAACCTGTATCTGAACTGTTTAATGGATAAATTACCCTGTGCTAATTGCCAGGATGTTTGGAAGAAGGAGAGTTAAGCCTATTATTTTCTCAGGTCAAAAGGCTGCTGGAAATGTATTAAAACCCTGGGACACGATCCTGCTTCGTCTCAGATCTGCTTTGGGTTTCAAGAGGGGGAAACCTTAAGCCATAAGGATTGAGATCCCCAGTCACTGACTGGAGTCTCCCTGAATATGGACATTGAACTATAACCTATGGACTATTTCTAAAAGGACTTTTGGCAACTACAAGCTCATCTCTGCTATGTATCTGAACCTCAAGAATTGAATTCAAGTCTGTGTGTATATTGATCTTTTAACCAACACTCTTTCTCTTTTCTTTTTTAATAAATTTTAGCTTAGTTAATAAGAGTTGGCTATAAGCGTGTATTTTGGGTAAGATCTAAGTTATAATTGGACCTGGGTGTGTGGCTGATCCTTTGGGATTGGAAGAACCTTTTCTTTTATATGATGAGATAAGATTTTCAGTAATCATCATCATATCTGACGTGTGTGTCTGGACGGAGGCCTGAGGCTGGATCACTTTAAGGGAACTGCGTTGTTTGAACTTCTGAGTAACCAGTGAGATACTATAGAAGCTGTTTTGTGCTGGCTTGGTAAACTAAGTATTGGAATATCCACCAGCGTTTGGGGTTTGTCTGCCCCGTTTTGTTTGCAGTTCACCCTGATTGAGTGACCTCAGCTGGCTCCCACGGGCAGCACCGTTACAAGCAGTCACATGTCTGCACTCAAATTGGTCACCCACCACTATAAGCACCCTGTTACGCAAACATAGTAACACCATCTCCCTGAGTGGCATAGAACCACGGTGGATGTACTTAGGTCAACAAGTGTAGAGACCCTAACTGTCCTCCAGCAGCTCTCCCAGTCCCCACAATGCTCCACACTGACCGCTCTGGTCACTGTTGTGAATTCCACTGCCCCAATGTCACTGGAAGTCCACCCTACCCCTGCTTCCCTTTAAAGCCCTGCACCCAGCTCCCCTCCACGCAGCACCATGGATACCTCCACAGAGCCCAAGTCACAAGCCCCTGCCATGAACAGTGAGGAGGAGAAGGTGGTGGACAAGGAAGAGGAGGACTATGGGGGACTGGTGACAAGGGGATCCAGCTGCGCAGCAAGCCAGGACCTGTTTTTGACTCCACTGCAGCCCAGCCGTCATGCATGGGTGAACCTGATGCAGGGGAAAGAAACCTCAGGTAAGTGTGTAGGTGAATTTTCAGTTACACGGATGGTATCCCCAAAGTAGTAGGACACATCTTTTGACTTTTCATTAATTTACTTGTGCTAGAAGACGTAGTGGTAAAACCAAGAGAGGTAGAGTTGCTATCTACTTTTCATTCCCCTTTAGAATTACGCAGGGGGACCATGTGGAGCACATTGTTTATGTACATAGGGATGTCCTTTGAATCTCGAGAGATCTTAGTGAAACTTTCATGGAGGTACTCTGCAATTCTCTGCCAAAGGTTTCTAGGAAGGGTTGCCTTATTTATTCCTCCATGGTAAGACACTTTCTCACACCACTTAGTGATAACCACTCAGTAGGTACTATTGCAGTACACAATCTAGCAGCATATGGCCTAGGGGGCTTCAGAATGCCAGTCATTGTTACCCTCAGGAGTGAGAAATCAGCTAAAATTACCACTGCCTGCGGTAAACAGTGCCAGTAATCAGTGCCATTGCCCTATACTAATAGAATCATGCACCCGAGCAATTTCCTTCTCACTTCTCCAACCCCTGGTGGGCCAAACTTACCATGGCTATTGCAGTGACTGGTGCCACACACAAGCAATCCCAAACAGAAGTGAGAACGTAGTGCTTAAGGGCTGGTCCACACTAACCCCCCAGTTCGAACTAAGATACGCAACTTCAGCTACGTGAATAACGTAGCTGAAGTCGAAGTATCTTAGTTCGAACTACAAGGTACTTACCATGGGTCCACATGCGGCAGGCAGGCTCCCCCATCGACTCCGCGTACTCTCGCGGAGCAGGAGTACCAGTGTCGACGGCAAGCACTTCCGGGATCGATTTATTGTGTCTAGACAAGACGCGATAAATAGATCCCAGAAGATCGATTGCTTACCGCCGAACCCGGAGGTAAGTATACACGTACCCTAAGACTTCAGGGGAGCCAAGGGAGTGAGTTCAGCAGCTTAAGGAATACACTGACAATGGTACCGCTGTGTGTTTTATCTTCTGCTGTGCTGCCATTGCCGCCTTCAGGGTCTCCCACTTAACACCCATGGAAGGCCTGAGCCAGATAAGGAGGAGGAAGAAGAGGACTCAGGATGACATATTCAATTAGATCCTGTAAATCAGAGCTGCTTCAGACTGTGAGCACAGGGCTTGGAAGAGGAACATTGCAGATACCCTGGAGAAGGAATGAGTGGAAAGGAGAAAGGCCCAGGAGTCCTAGCAGGAAAAGGAGAGGGAGATGCACCAGGACATAACAGGGCCTATCAGGCAGCAAATACATATGCTGCAGACTCTGATGGACCTGTAAATTCAAAAATCCCAGGCTTGCCTTCCTCTGCAGCCCATAGAGAGCTCCGTATACCCCTGTCAAGCTATCTGGAGTAGCTCACGAGCATGAGTACCAACCTCAGGGCAGGCTGTCAAGAAACAAGGCACAAACCCCAAACTGATTGTGTGTTCTATAATTAGATTTCACCAACCAAGTAACAAGTGTGAACTCCTAAAACTCTATAGCAGCCTTAACATGGAGCCCCAGACAGTGCCCTTGGGCTTTCCAGTCTATCTTGTCACCCTGGCAAGCCTGCCTTTTACACCAAAAATTACAACAATTTTCAGTTCCAAAGGACCAGTCACTTACCCCTGGTCAATTGTACCTTAGAGCTCTTGCCAAAGACAACACTAGCCAATCTGTAATAAACTAACTAAAGATTTATTAACTAGGAAAAAAAAGAGAGAGTTATTTACAAGGTTAAAGCATGTAAACATACACACACAAATGTGTTTGAGTCAGAGATTCCAAAAGGAAACAGTGGCAGCTATATATGCAAGCTTTATATATCCTGTAGGGCTAACCCAAACTAAGCAGCTTGGCGTGCTCAGCAGTTCTGACATCAACAAATTACCTCTTACTGCACAGTGTCACACAATTCATAGAATCATTCAGAAACAAAATTAATAGGTGCACTGACAATGTTATATTCCTTCAGCAGTCACCACACGATTCCTTCCAGATCACAAAAGAGCAGGGCCAGGTAGAGCACACTTTGACAACACACATTACTCTGGTCTCTATTAAAATGGTCTTTCAAAGACATTCAGTGCTACACTGAGCTCTTCTAATAGCCCTTATATCTGGCAGTTCAAATTCAGCAGACAGCCAGTGCACCTCTGCCCTCTGCCCCGGTGGCAACTTTTCCCACTTTGCTTCACAGATGTTGTACAGGACAGAGCAGGCAGTTATAACCACTGGGATTCCCACCTGACCAGTAGCAATCTGGCATTGCAAGTTTCCACAGTGCAATCACCACTCACTTCTCCACTGTCAGTGCAGCTCTCATTTTGGTGTCCCTAAGCTGAAGGACTGGGGCAAGCTCAGCGCACAGGTCCAGGAATGTGGCCTTGCACATCCGAAAGTTCTGCAGCCACTACTTGTCATTCCAAACCTGCATTACAAAGCGATCCAACCAGTCGATTGGATCCAGAAGCAGCGCTGCACCATCTGCAGCTGCTCTGTGAATGCCGCCAACAACCTTGAACTTGTTCTCGCTATGTCCCATGGCAATCTGTCCTCCAAGGAATCATCATGTTCCCCACTCGTTCGGTTCTTCTTGCAGTTCTGCAAATACTCCAGGATCGTAAGATACCTTTTTACTGATATAACTGAATCTACACTAGTGCCGATATAGCTACTGCCGCTCATTGGAGGTGGTTTAATTATGGTTTAATAATTATGTCGATGGCATAGAGTGGCTACTGGAGTGATCTTACAGCGGTACAGATGTGTGGCTCTAACCTCACTACTGTAGACATGGTCCTAGCCAGCCCTACATGTAGAACTGGAGGTATTTCAGACAAAGTTACTGTAGAGACCAAGGATTTATGCATTTCATCTAATAATCTAAATTTAGCTTCCACAACCTGGACTTCTCTCTTTGACCCCCTATAGAGTTGGTACCAACATCCCTATGACCACAGGCTGCTCTCCAGCATAGACAGCAAATGTGAAAAATCAGGACAGGGGGTTGAGGGTAAGAGGTGCCTACATAAGAAAAAGCCCCAAATAGCTGGACTTTCCCTATAAAATTGGGACATCTGGTCACCCTTCTCCAACATGAACTAGAAAGTTTATCTAGATGTCTTATGACGTGCACGGAGCTTTGCAACACTGATTTAACCACAGAACAGGTATTAACCCGAGCCCCTAGGATAACTGGACTCAACGCAGCCCCGGCACAGACCTACCCAGCCGGACAGCGCTTGCCGTACAAGATGGCAGCGCCCACAGGCCGAGAAGAATGCCGGGCTACACGGGAGGCTCCACCCTATAGGAACAGGAGACCGGAAGTGTCCCTTAATGCGGGCGCTCCGGGTGTGTGCCCGCCGGAAGCGTCCGTCGGTGCAGCAGGGTGTGGGGGCTGCAGCGCGGCGGGTTCCTACTGCCGGAGAGAAGCCAGTGTTCCGCTGCGGGCCCAGGCGCAGACAGGTCGGGGGCAGGGAGATGGCTGCGGAACCCCACGCGCGGTTCTCTGTACGGGGGCGGGGGCGTTGCGCGGGGCTGCTGGAACATGGTGCTGCTGCTTCCCTGCCGCGCCCAGCTGCCGATGGCGCCTCCTCGAGCGCCCAGCCCCGGCATCCCACCGCTGCAGACCCCAAATGTGGCCCCGCCCCAGGAATCCCCGCGGGGGGTCTCCCCGCGCCCCGCCAGGTGTGCGCGGTGGTGTCGCGCTGCTCCCGGGCTGCGGTAGTGCCGGGCTGGCCGGCTGCCAAGGGCAGGGTTTACAAGGGGGTGTTTCCTCCTCGTGCTTGTGGGGTCTAGAGCAGCCTGTGGGGTGTCTCATGTTGGTCTCTCCCTGCTGATGCGTGCAGCTGTTCCCCGGATCTGGGCTGGGTGGGGGGGTATGGTGCTGCCTGGCTCCTCCCACATGGTTCGGCTTGCAGGATCGGGGCCACAGGCCTCAGTCCTGCAAACAGTTAGACACGTGTAACCGTGCAGGACGCGAGTCCTTCCAGTGAAGTCAGTGCTACGCACATCTGCAGGTACTCACATGCTTTAAACTGTTTGCAGGAGTGGAATATTAGAACCCCATCCTGCAAATGAGTGGCTTTCCAGGTTTAGCTTTGCACACTCAGGGACATAGGACTGGAAGGGACCCTGTGTCATTGAGTTTAACCCCTGCCATCGTAGGCGGCATCATCAGATGGTCCCATTCATCAAACTCCATCTGAAAATTAGGCTATTTACACTGGAGGACATTGAAGTGAGTGGGGCTACATATGGGTGCATGTTCACCTTGTACTATCAGGACCTATATTACTTAGGGCAGCTCTACAGTTAAAATGCTGCATCGATGCAGCTGCATCGCTGTAGTGCTTAAGTGAAGACGTTCCTGTGCTGATGAGAGAGCTGCTTCTGTCAGTCTAGTTAAGCCACCTCTGAGACAGGTTGTAGCTGTATTGACAGGAGAAGCTCTCCTGCCGACATAGTGCTGCCTACACTGGACATTAGGTTGTATAACTACATGGCTCGGGTGTGGATTTTTCACACCCCTGACCAATGAAGTTATATTGATATAAGTCTGTAGTTTAGACCTGGCCTTAGTGTATGCCTACACTTAATATGGTGCAGCTGTGCCACAGTAGCGCTTCAGTGTAGACACTACCTATGCTGACAGGAGAAGTTTTCCCGTTGGTGTAGGTGATCCATGTCCCTGAGAGGCAGTAACTAGGTTGATGAATTCTACATGGGGATTTAGGCTGTTTTAACAATGCCGCTCAGAGGTGTGAATTTTTCACATCCCTGACCAATTTACTTAAACTGACCTAATTTTCTAGTGTAGATCAGGCCTTAGGTCCCCAGCAGAAAGGTGTTGGGATCCAATGAATTACTGCTGTACAAGATCATAGAAGTACTTTTAATGTACATATATTCACTGATGAAGTACAAATGGTTGTTCCCCAAACACATACATTATGGCAGCACTTACCAAAGCTTTGGGCACATCCCTGTCTGTCTGGAGGGGTGTGGACGGACCTCCCAGTTGTTTTGCGGAGTTTTCTCTTTGATTTTAAAAACAGGTCAAAGGTGTGAACTGCCCCAATCATTTTAATGGGTGATAACATAGATGCTGGTGTTGAGGCTTTAAATGTCAACATTGTGAACTATTATGTTGCTCATCAAAATAGAAGAATATCATGAGAATTTCAGTTGCATGGGCCTTTAGCAGCACTTGTTGGGGTTGAAGGAGTGGGACGTGAGCTTTCAGAAGTTTGAGAAATACTGGATTCTGGACCAAATTCTTTTCTTAGTTACTTTGGTGTAAATGAGTGGAATTACTCTAGATTTTGGTGTAATTGGTGTAACCAAGACCTGAATTTAGACTCATTAGCATTTAATACACCAATGCTCCAGGGTATGTCATTTGCTTTGATTCCTGATTTACTCCTGAGTAGAATCCAGTACATTTTAAAAATTCCATATTGCTTTATGATCCTGAGCTGTACTTAGATCTTTGTCTGAATAGTGGCAGTTTGATTTTCTCAATTTTATATTAAAGAAATTTTGAATAAATTAGAACATAAGAATGGCTGTACTGGGTCAGACCAAAGGTCCATCTAGCCCAGTATCCTGTCTACCGACAGTGGCCAATGCCAGGTGCCCCAGAGGGAGTGAACCCAACAGGCAATGATCAAGTGATCTCTCTCCTGCCATCCATCTCCACCCTCTGACAAACAGAGGCTAGGAACACCCTTCCTTACCCATCCTGGCTAATATCCATTAACAGACTTAACCTCCATGAATTCTTAAACATCTATTCTTCATCTGTCCTGCTTTTTTCGTTGCAGTCTGTACGAAAATTCTGCAGTACCATTTTGAGTGGGTGAAGCGGAGGAGGATGAAAAATGCCCAGACAAACAGCAGTGACAGTTACTGTGGCCACCCTGTTGGGCATTGCAGTTGGGGGTCTGGTTTTGTGGAAAGTAAGCCAGCGTCGGAAAGAAAAGGTCTGTGGTGGTGGTAACCAAGTTGGAGCTTTAAGAAGGTCAGGAGATGAGGAACTGACGGAAGTGGAGGAAAAGGAGTTGCATTCGTGTGTCAGTTCTCCCACCATTACCTGGGTAGAGAAGATCCTTGGTGCAGAAATAGTGATAGTTTCACAGGCAGAGGAGTGGGATCGAGTGGAACCATTACTGAAAAAGGAGCTGCAGAGGTGTCCAGTCCTTGGGATTGACTGCGAGTGGGTAAGTGTTTGATCAAGGAAAATCTGTCCTCCAGCCTCCTAGGGCAAAGGCAGAGAATTGATGAGGCTTTGAATATTTCTTGCGCCAACACCATTGGGTTACCTAGGGAGGTGGTGGAATCTCCTTTCTTAGAGGTTTTTAAGGTCAGGCTTGACAAAGCCCTGGCTGGGATGATTTAGTTGGGGATTGGTCGTGCTTTGAGCAGGGGGTGGGACTAGATAACCTCCTGAGGTCCCTTCCAACTCTGATATTCTATGATTCTATGATTCTGGAGGCTCAGGCCTTTTTGAGTATGTCTACACTGCACACTAAGCCTGGCCCTCTTCTGAGGGGTGAATTTCACCTACACTGCATACATTAACTAAGCTAAGGGGGAAAAAAGGACTGAATGGTGAGATCTGTTAGGCTGTGAAATAGTCACCCAAGGAAAATGGGGGAAGCCACATTGCTTGTGTCTCTTAAAATTAGACTTGATACTGCACTAGAGAATATACTGTATGAAACAATGCTACAGTGGACTGGGGTTCTCAGGATAAATTATTTGGTGGCCTCAGAGTGCAGCCACCAACTCTTGCTGGTGGCTGCTCTCACACTTTTCTCTAAAATACTTAATTAGCTTTAGGAAAAACAAATAAATATGCACATATACAGGTCCAAATCATTGTAATTTATTTATTGCTAGCTAGTAAGTCTCTTGTGAAAAGTGATATTAACGAATATACAAATCCGCTGTGAAAAGTGAGACTTGCTCAGCCCTGGCAAGCCTGGGGACGAATTAAGCCCTGGATGGGAGCCAGGGGAGGCAGTGAGTGGGTTGGAGCCTGAAGCCCGGTGTCCGGAGGATGGGGCCTGCAGCTACGCGGCTGGAGCCTGGAGCCCTGTGGCCTAAGCCTCACCGCCCCTGGGAAGGTGGGGAACTCACTGGCTGCCTGCTCCTCCAGCATTGTGCCCTAGGTGTCTCCAGAGTTGGGCAGGGCCCAGCCCCAGCAGCCAACACCAAGGCAGTGCATCCAGGAGCACCAAGGAGAGGGAGGGGCCACTACTTTGCCCCCTCCCAACCACAGCCCAGCATGCTGTGGCCGCAAGAAAAGGCCCTGGTGGCTGCATTTGAGAAACGCTGGACTAGATCACTTAATAGGTCTTTTCTGTCTGTAATGCCTATGATTCTGTTGTGGTTTATTCTGTACCCAGACACTAATACTTTAACGCCAGTGCTGTTTGGTTCTTTGGTTTCAGGTGTCAGTGGAAGGAAAGGCCAGTCCTGTATCCCTCTTACAGATGGCCTCTTCCAGTGGCTTTTGCATTCTTGTTCGATTGCCCAGGTTGGTCAGCAGTGGACAGACTGTCCCAAAGTCTTTACTGGACATCTTGGCAGATAGCACTATATTAAAAGTTGGGGTCGGATGTTGGGAAGATTCTTGCAAGCTACTTCAGGACTATGGCCTTGCAGTCAAAGGGAGCGTAGACCTCCGGTACCTCGCAATGAGACAGAGGTGCGTATCCATACACAACAGCAGTGTACTTGGGGTGTACAATTTTAATTTGAAATCTTTAAAAATGAATTTGATTCTGATGAAGGATGCTACATTGGTAGTCCTGGATTTGTCTTCAGAACAGTTATGGCCTGGGTAGCAGCAGTGCAAGCCTCCTCTTTCCCCCCGCCCTTGCAGTATGCCTCAAACTATGACCCAGGCAGACCAACTCTTCCGGGGATAAGGGGATAGAGTCTCCATTCAGTCCTTGCGCTCTGTGCTGAGGCTGTGAGAATGGAAGCCAAGTAGTGCCAATTGTGGTGGTGGTTTTTGTAATGAGGGCATCTATTAGGAACTCAACTAGTACTTCCAAGCAGTTTGTATATATTGTAACTTCTACCCAGTGGCTCACAATTTCAAACTAAACTAGTATTGAATTGTAAGAGAGTCTTGATAATTAAGACAAAGACCTAAAAGAGGCAGAAAGGGAAACACACCTGGTCTCTGTATACAGTAGACTGTTTTTTCTCTCCATCTTCTAGGGTGTACTACTCATTTTATCCTCTCCGAAAGGGTCTTGCAGACCCATTCTGAGTGCTTATGGGCTGTCACACCATGGAAAACACTGGTTATATCATAATCAGGTGAACAGCCTTCTCAGACTGGCTCCATATCTAACAGCCAGGATTTGAAACGTTGCCTGTCACCATTTACACCATGTACATAAACACGGCAACTTAACTGTTCATTTATCTGCATGG
This sequence comes from Terrapene triunguis, assembly GCF_002925995.2. NCBI lineage: Eukaryota > Metazoa > Chordata > Testudines > Emydidae > Terrapene > Terrapene triunguis. Next base: position 35,177,644 of record NW_020664447.1, read on the forward strand.
TGACCAGTGAAAGGAAAGTTAAACTTCAAATATTGGAGACCCTATCTTCCTTCCTCTCACCTAAATATTTGGATTTGGCCTACATTGCTTTTGGAGGAGGGGAGGGCAAACTGACATGCATATTGGATAGTGCTCAGTGATCAAGGAAGACCCACAAACAAATTCTAGCTATGCAAATTGAGTGGTCAGCAGATGAGTGGAAAGAGATGATTACCAGACTTCTTGAGAAATGTACAAAATTAATCTGCTTTTAGTTTTCTCCTTTAATAATTCTGTTTACATTAAAGATACAACAATATTTTCTAATGTTACTTTCATGTTGAAGAAATAAAGTTATAACCTTTTGCCTAGAAACACTCCTCAATTGCAATATTTTACAGGCCTTTGTCCTGTGTAACTGATTTGGAGTGTAAGTCTGTTGGCCTTGTGCCACTTCTTTAGCAATCATGATTATTAGAGAACATGGAATCCTTGAGTCTTTCATTGGGCAGTTGAAATGTGTATTTTCTGATTCTTCTCCTCTAAAGCAGTGACTGGATCTCTCATTTCTCAGCAAATTGTAGCCCATTCCTGGCCATTTGATCTAGTGGCATTTCAATTCCATACAGCAAACTTGCCCGTTACTGTAGGATATCTCTCCTTTTCATTCAGAGGCAGACAGCTGATGGAAAGATCCCCACGCTTTCTCTCAAAAAGAAATTCTTAGATTCTGTAATGATCTAGTGTCTGTATTATGTGAAACAGCTTCAAGAGGGAATTGGTAACATTCATGCTTGAGATCTTCTGCTCCAAAACTAACCAGTGACCAAAAGAACCAAGAGCTATGCTAGCTTAGCCAGTAAAGCTTATATATGAGCAGGTGTCCTGTTCCTATAGTGGTCACTGACACATACATCATCTAATCACACACTTCAGTAGTTCCTCTTGTTCAAATAGATTCAGGGTGGATGCGAACATTTTTCAATTTGATTGGTGCTTTTATCCATTTATTTGCTTTTGTTTGTTAAACTGAAGGAAGGATCTGCTCTGTAATGGACTCAGCCTCAAATCTCTAGCTGAGAACGTCTTAAACTGCCCACTTGACAAATCTCTTCGCTTGCGCTGCAGCAACTGGGAGGCAGAAGAGCTGACTCAAGACCAGGTGTGTCTTCTGATTGTAGTTATTCTTTTGTGAGGAGGAATAGTCTTGTGGCTAAAGGACAGGATTTGGAGTCAAGAGATCTGAGGTCTGTTCCAGCTCTGCCACAAGCTCATTGTGTGACTGGTCCAGACGTTTCATCTCTCTCCACCTCAGTTTCCCTCTCTTTAAATGGGGATAATTTCCTATCTTGGAGGTGGTGGTGGTGGGGGGGGGTTCAAGGCTTAATCTTTGGAAAGCTGTTTGACATATTTGGATGTAAGGGGATTGAAGTGCCAAGTATTATCTCTATTCATAGGCAAGCGCCAAGGACCTGGTGATTGTTGATCTGTGAGGGTTTTGTGAGTGGTCTGTATCTGGTTTGGAGATTGAGCCTTGAAGGTGCTGAGCACGCTCATCCTGATTCAGCAAAGTCCTTGAGCACCTGCTTAACTTCAAGCACATGAGTAATCACATAGACTTGAATGGAACCACTCATGCTTAACTTTAAGCAGATGCTCAAAGACTTTGCTTGACAAGAGCCTGTGTGCTTAGCCCCTTCAGGACTGAGCCTATAATGAGCAGATTATCATTGAGCTTTTGGAGAGCAGGGAGGTAAATATAAAAAGGTGTGTCTACCTTTGAAGTCAGTCAGTCTGTGGTGTAAAATGGACAGGATTACAGTGAGCATGTGTAAATATTGTCTTTTGAGCTCTGCTTGTCCTTCACTCTTAAATTGACTGTAGCAATCTACAATATAATACCTTCTGGCTCCCTCTAGGGGTCAACTGGCTACACTGTAGATTACTGGAAGGGCTTCAGGTTGCATTATTAAGAGGAGGGTCTGTGGTTCTAGGTAGGGAACACTAGAGGCTCCCAGACCCTTACTTCAGCGCTCAGTGCTGGAACTCTGTGTAAGTTCCTAAGTCAAATAAATGCTGCTCCCTCTTTACGTAGAAATGATGTTTCACATTCGCTGTGTTGGGGGATCTTGTCTCAGGTCCTCACAAGGCGTTAGCCCTCCTTCTGCACAGTAACACAGAGCTCTGGCTCTTTTCCCCAGGTCACTTATGCTGCCAAGGATGCCCAGGTCTCAATGGCTCTGTTTCTCCATCTGCTGGGATTTTTCTTCATCCCTGCTGCATCTGGAGGTGAAAATGCTGTTGTTGCTTGGGCAAAGGTACTGGGCAAGTGCCAGGGCTTGATGGATGTCCCATTCAGAGGAAGAAGTAGCAGCAGTCTAGGAGGTGATGGAAATGGAGAGGTGGACTCCCAGCAGAAACCAAGGAATCGGAAGTCTGCAACTAATGGCCAGTCCCCAGTAAATCAACAAGTGAAGGATCCCCGCAAACAGAAGCGAAAGCCCCTTGGTGTGGGATATTCTGCAAGGTAATTGCATGAGCCTTTTTTACTGTATGCACCGTAACTAAATTTGCAAGGACAGGATTTTGATTGATACTTCCAGCCCTGCTCATTATGGTTATGCACATTCACTATTGCTGGTGTTCAATAGCTAACCCTGAGAGTTAAATGTAAGATATAAGTGATGGAAAAAATGAGTCAGATACATTTACCAAAGGATAAAAGAAAGCTCAAGATCATTCTGATACTATAGAGGTTCTAACCCACTGAGCGCACCTCAGAGCAATATGACATTTGCCATTCTGCTTTCTAAAATAGGGATATAATCAGGTATAACTTAACTGCCTCAGAGCTCAGGAAGGCAAATCTCTGGTCTGCACCTAAGCAGAGCATTTCACAGTTGGCCAGGCAGGATGGATAATGCTAGACTGAGGGGTCGTTTTCTTCGCAGGCACCAGCTGTTAACTATTGCTGAAGGCAGGATACGAGACTTCAACCAATGGTCTGATCTGATCAGGCAAATCCTAAATTCTTATGTAACAATGGAATCTGACTGTCTGAAACTTCAGTTATTTTATTTACAATGTTTTTAAATTAAAACAAGTTAGATAAACCTTCTTAATCTGAATCCAGCAAGGGGAGATGCAGAATTGATATGCCTGTTTTTAAATTTAATTTGATTATATCAGAGATTTTATATACACAAATATGGGGAGTTAAACAACTTCAGTCATAGCCAAATGAAAAGGAAAAATAGACATTTCAACATTAACTTTCTCCTTTAAGATTCTCAGGTTAGCTGTGGGGGAGATAATTTAATGGAGCCAGAAAACTGATTCATTAGTATTCTTTAACAATTAAAATAGAAATAACAGTGTTCTGTTACTTACGTGTGATTTTCTCTGGTCACTTCATATTTCCAGGAAACATTTTGAGCCAACATCAAACAGCCCAAGAAGGGCTCAGCCCCCTAGGAAAAACTAAATAGCTGATCGAACAGAATTCTAAGCTAAATCCAGGCTGTCGTCTCTATTTGATAATTTATTTATTTTTTTAAAACAAGAAGTTCCTTCATTAGAGACACTTAAAACTAGTCAAGACAAAGTGCTGGAGAACATATTGTAGGGAATAATCCTTCCCTGGTCTCTAGGGTTAGATTAGATGTGATTCAAAAGATTTTTTTCTGTTGCTGATTTCTAGGAGAATGTTTGTTTTCATTTGAAAAAAAAAATTTTGATCCATAAATCACTCAGATGACACCTTTGACTGAGCTATTACATCTGCCTCTCCATTTATTTTCTGTATCCTCTATCTTGGCTGGCCAGGCTAAACAATGTTGTCTTTACTACAAAAAATTTCCACCAGTGCTTACTACCAGTTCACCTGAACTGCTGATAATCACTAGAAGGAGCCTTAGAATAGACAAATCCCAGCATCTTCCTGTGTTTTTTTTTATCACCATGCACTGGTGGAAATATTTTTGTCAAATTCCCTACTGTAGAGACGGTACGAATTACTGAATAATTTAAATTTGTGCAAGAGTTCTTGGCCTGATACTTCTTGCGATAGCAGTTCAACTCAGGGAATGTTTACTGCTGTGATCACACTGGTGCTGGTGAATAGAGTAAGGCTTGTAGGGGAAGGAGCACTTTGCACTACAACAGTAGCTGTCCAGAGGGTTAGTTAAACAGAAGTTAAAAAGTACAGTGAGTAAAGTGAAATCCCTGCAAGCTGCATGGACACTTTTCAAAGACACCATAATAGAGGCCCAACTTCAATGTATACCCCAAATTAAGAAACACAGTAAAAGAACTAAAAAAGAGCCACCGTGGCTTAACAACCATGTAAAAGAAGCAGTGAGAGATAAAAAGACTTCCTTTAAAAAGTGGAAGTCAAATCCTAGTGAGGCAAATAGAAAGGAGCATAAACGCTGCCAAATTAAGTGCAAGAATGTAATAAGAAAAGCCAAAGAGGAGTTTGAAGAACGGCTAGCCAAAAACTCCAAAGGTGGTAATAAAATGTTTAAGTATATCAGAAGCAGGAAGCATGCTAAACAACCAGTGGGGCCCTTGATGATCGAGATACAAAAGGAGCGCTTAAAGACGATAAAGTAATTGCGGAGAAACTAAATGGATTCCTTGCTTCAGTCTTCACGGCTGAGGATGTTAGGGAGATTCCCAAACCTGAGCCGGCTTTTGTAGGTGACAAATCTGAGGAACTGTCACAGATTGAAGTGTCACTAGAGGAGGTTTTGGAATTAATTGATAAATTTAACATTAACAAGTCACCGGGACCAGATGGCATTCACCCAAGAGTTCTGAAAGAACTCAAATGTGAAGTTGCGGAACTCTTAACTAAGGTTTGTAACCTGTCCTTTAAATTGGCTTCTGTACCCAATGACTGGAAGTTAGCTAATGTAACGCCAATATTTAAAAAGGGCTCTAGAGGTGATCCCGGCAATTACAGACCGGTAAGTCTAACGTCGGTACCGGGCAAATTAGTCGAAACAATAGTTAAGAATAAAATTGTCAGACACATAGAAAAACATAAACTGTTGAGCAATAGTCAACATGGTTTCTGTAAAGGGAAATGGTGTCTTACTAATCTATTAGAGTTCTTTGAAGGGGTCAACAAACATGTGGACAAGGGGGATCCAGTGGACATAGTGTACTTAGATTTCTAGAAAGCCTTTGACAAGGTCCCTCACCAAAGGCTCTTAAGTAAAGTAAGTTGTCATGGGATAAAACGGAAGGTCCTTTCATGGACTGAGAACTGGTTAAAAGACCGGGAACAAAGGGTAGGAATTAATGGTAAATTCTCAGAATGGAGAGGGGTAACTAGTGGTGTTCCCCAAGGGTCAGTCCTCGGACCAATCCTATTCAACTTATTTATAAATGATCTGGAGAAAGGGGTAAACAGTGAGGTGGCAAAGTTTGCAGACGATACTAAACTGCTCAAGATAATTAAGACCAAAGCAGACTGTGATGAGCTTCAAAAAGATCTCACAAAACTAAGGGATTGGGCAACAAAATGGCAAATGAAATTTAATGTGGATAAATGTAAAGTAATGCACATTGGAAAAAATAACCCCAACTATACATACAATATGATGGGGGCTAATTTAGCTACAACAAGTCAGGAAAAAGATCTTGGAGTCATTGTGGATAGTTCTCTGTAGATGTGCGCGCAGTGTGCAGAGGCGATCAAAAAAGCAAACAGGATGTTAGGGATCATTAAAAAGGGGATACAGAATAAGACTGAGAATATATTATTGCCCTTATATAAATCGATGGTACGCCCACATCTCAAATACTGCGTACAGATGTGGTCTCCTCATCTGAAAAAAGATATACTGGCACTAGAAAAGGTTCAGAAAAGGGCAACTAAAATGATTAGGGGTTTGGAACGGGTCCCATATGAGGAGAGATTAAAGAGGCTAGGACTCTTCAGCTTGGAAAAGAGGAGACTAAGAGGGGATATGATAGAGGTATATAAAATCATGAGTGATGTGGAGAAAGTGGATAAGGAAAAGTTATTTACTTATTCCCATAATACAAGAACTAGGGGTCACCAAATGAAATTAATAGGCAGCAGGTTTAAAACAAATACAAGGAAGTTCTTCTTCACGCAGCGCACAGTCAACTTGTGGAACTCCTTACCTGAGGAGGTTGTGAAGGCTAGGACTATAACAGCATTTAAAAGAGAACTGGATAAATTCATGGTGGTTAAGTCCATCAATGGCTATTAGCCAGGATGGGTAAGGAATGGTGTCCCTAGCCTCTGTTTGTCAGAGGATGGAGATGGATGGCAGGAGAGAGATCACTTGATCATTGCCTGTTGGTCCACTCCCTCTGGGGCACCTGGCATTGGCCACTGTCGGTAGACAGGATACTGGGCTAGATGGGCATTTGGTCTGACCCGGTACGGCCGTTCTTATGTTCTTATGTTCATCCCTGCTCCTGAGCAATTATCTAGCTTTGTTGCCACAGTTCTGCTCAGGGCCTCCTGGCTGGAAGATGCAGCACATCTTCCTCCTCAGGCATTTAGTTTTGTTAAAGGGGTGCTGTCAAAGTAAAGATATTGTTTGGAAAAAATAATTCCTTCCCTGTATTGCTGAAAACACCGGAGAGCATCCAAACCAGATTTTAAACATATAGGTTACTTTTCACCGTTGAGAGTTGCTCACTTTTAATTCTGAAATGTAAGCAAGCCTATCGTCAATGATAGCTCAACAGAGGGTTCAAAGTTCCCAGCTGCTGATCTGGGAAACAGCCAGTAGTTGTAGCCAGTAGTTGTAGCCAGAACAGTCAGTCACTAAGGATTTTGTTGCCCTCGGTGACAGCCTGATCTGCCAGTATAGTGCTTGGCCCATAAATACATGTTGCTGAGGGCTAGAAGTGTGTGTACTCCTGGGGGCACTGGTCTGACTTGTATGTAGGTACATAGAGCTCAGTTTCTGGGGTCCTGTTTATTTTAATTGTCATGATGTTCACCCTGTTTCACAGAAAATCTCCCCTGTATGATAACTGCTTCCTGCATGCACCAGATGGACAGCCTCTGTGCACTTGTGATCGCAAAAAGGCCCAGTGGTACCTGGACAAGGGCATTGGAGGTACGTATGCCAGTCCTCATATTAGTCTGTATCTAGGAAAGAGATCTTTTCTTTGCCATGATATTGTTGGGTGAGAAATGATACTTTTGAGAAGGGGCCCAGGTCTGAACAGAGATCCAATTACTGGAGATGTTGGGGGAAGGAATAAACAGGATGTGTCCCCTGACTTTGTGCATAATTCATTTAGCTTTCCACATGCAACTGTTAAAGGCCTCCCTCTCTGCCTCCACCCTTCCAGAGTTGGTGAGCACAGATCCATTTGTTGTGAAGCTGCAGTTCGAGCCCTCAGGACGTCCTGAGTCACAAGTTGATTACTATCTGACAGTCAAGGAGAACCTGTGTGTGGTGTGTGGCAAGAGAGAGTCCTACATCCGGTGAGTTTTTACACACTGCAGGGAAGAAAAATACATCTGGTAGAGTAAGACCTAGACCCTGATTAAGTTCAGTCTCTACCATAAGGAACTTTGTGTTATTTACCAGTGGGAGGTAAACTGGGACACAGTCATGCTTGTGTAGAATTCAGGGTGTATATCTCGGGTAGGCCGTAGCCATTCGAGGACCACATGATCATATGTAAGGGCTACGTTTTAGTCACGGGTATTTTTAGTAAAAGTCATGGACAGGTCAATAAACAAAAATTCACGGCCTGTGACCTGTCCATGACTTGTACTATGTATCCCTAACTAAAACTTGGGCCAGGGCACCGCAGGTGCTCTAGGGGAGGGTGGGGTGCCACGGGTGCACCGCGGGAGGGGAAGAGAAGAGGGGGAGGGCCGGGGCGCCGCGGGCGCTCCATGGGGGGAGGGGAGGAGAGGGTGGGCTGGAGCACCGCGGGTGCTCCATGGGGGGGGGGGGGGGAGAGGGTGGGCCGGGGGGCCGGGGGGTGCCCTTGGGGGGGGTGGGGGGGGGAGGAGGGCTGGCAGGCTCCCTATCTGGCTCTGCGCAGCTCCCCGGAACCAGCCGGCATGTCCCTGCAGCTCCTAGGGGGAGGGAAGGCCAGGGGGGCTCTGTGCGCTGCCCCCACCACAAGCGCTGGCTCCGCAGCTCCCATTGGCTGGGAACGCACAGGCAGGGGCAGCGTGCGGAGCCCCCTGGTTCCTCCACCTAGGAACTGCAGGGACATGTCAGCCGCTTATGGGGAGCCCCCCGAGGTAAGAGCTGCCTCCCACCCTAAACCTCTGCTCCAGCTCTGAGCCCCCTCTCACACCCAAACTACTGCTGCTGCTGGGGCGGGAAGGGAGGGGGGCGCGGTGGCCCAAGACTGCCCCAGCAGTGGCCGGTGCGGCTGGCCCAGGGGCTGCCCAAGCTGCTCAGGAAGCCCCGGAACCAGCCACACTGGCCTCTGCAGAAGTCATGGAATCCGTGACAGACTCGCAGCCTTAATCGTATGTCTCTGGACAAGTTTCACATGCGAGAGAGGTTGACATTCCTTCCAGTAGAGAGCAGTTGTGTTTACTCTCACTAGAGAACAAGCTGTGTTCAAACACAGAGTGCAGACTGCAGTCCAGCCTGTACAGGCTAGTGGTACACATACCTCCCCAGTTTAACTTTTTTCTCAATGAAAGAGAATAAAAAACCCTCTGTGACGTTTTGGGAACAACCAAGACCAGTAAGGGGTTCTGTCACTGCCCGCCCTTTAACTTTGGAGGCCTTCGTGCTGTGCAGCTGTGGTTCAGATCCATGACACCAGTAGCCAGCCCACAAGTGCATGCTCTCACCAGTCTAGTCACTCCTTGGAGTGTGACACCAACAGCCCTTCCAGTTCCGAGTCTCCCCAAATCTGTACTTCCCGAGTTCTTAACTACCAGATACTCTGATTTTTCAGTTTGTCACCTGAGAAGGTGTAAAACCAGCCCCCTGGATACCAACTACTTTGGTATGCACGTTCCCCACAGCTTGCATGCGAGAGACTTGCTTGGGGTAAAAATAAACAAAAGGTTTATTTAATAGCAAAACCCCAGATTCAAAGATAAGAATAAGGGAAAGCAAGCCTATACAGGTTACACAGCAAATAAACATAAACATAAAAACTAGCTCAGACTTTTACTCTTCCATATTAGATAAAATCCCTTTTATAATATAAGTTACCTTTTGCCATAAGACAGTTTCTCTGCATACCCACTAGCTAGAGGTGGGATCCAGCGTTCATGGAGAGCGTCTCACCACAAGACTGTCCCTCAAGGTGTGGATAAAAAACCTGAGTCCCAAGCCCGTTTTTAAAGGCTTTTTCCTTTCTTTTTTTTTTTGGTTTGTTTGTTCCTGTCTCTGGTGACTCATGTTTATTCAGAGCGGGGAAATTCCCTCTTGACTTGATAGCCCAGATGTCTCAATGTCTTTCGTTAACTCTAATGGCCCATCATTGTCTTTCCTGGGCTGGACCATGTATCATTACTTGAAGCCAGTTTCATGTAAACGTCCGGTTTGGGCGGTGCCCCTCCTTGCTTCACTGCTTAGCCCCCGCTGGGAGGTGTCGTTGAAGCTGTAGTATGGATTATTAACACAGTTTTCTATATTCACAAATACATAGCTCCATAACCACAGTCTGTACACACATCTCATAATGACCATCAAGTTCAGAATATTACAAGCTTTCATAAAAGACCTTATTCATTATACTTTTATAGTACAATAATACGGTATGCAATCATTTGGTTTAACTGATCATTTGGGGGATTTAAACCATCTGTTTTCCCTGTTGGTGTCCGGACCCTGACTGTCACACTTTTCTGTATTTAATCCTGTTGTTAGCATTTAAATGGCCCAGGTGAGCTGTGACACCTACATATCCATAAAGCTAATTGGTGTGGAGGAGGGTGAGTTCTAGTCTTTACAGCTGCTATTGTTTAGCTAGGAGAAGTGTCCTGCAAGGCTACATGAACTGACCAGCAGCATGGTCACTTTATAGTGCGACAGCTGTGCCTCTGTAGCAGAAAAAGACAGACATATTTATTGTTAAATGAAAGCTTCCAATTTCTGAAAAATTCATCCAAATGCATCAGAAACTGTGGAGAGAATCTAAAACCCTTTGTGTGACCATTGGGCTGTCTGGCTGCAGATTTCTTCTGGGTTAAGGGTGCTTTCTTCATAGATTTTCTGGGAAAGAATGTTGGAATGTTTTTACAAAGGCCTGTACAATCTTGTTGCAAACTTTCCCAGTAGCCTTTCCTGTCTCTTGAAGCCCCCCGAGTCTAGGCCAAGCAGGGCGCACGCTCAGTTCTTTTCATCCCTTCAGATGTCATATGAGAGCCCAGGGCTTCATCAGCGTGATAAAAATGCTCATATGTCTACTAAGGCTGTGTCTACACTGCCACTTTCAGGGCTAAAACTTTAGTGATTCAGGGGTGTGAAAAAACACCCCCCTGAGCGACAAAAGTTTTAGCGCTGAAAAGCGCCAGTATAGACAGCACTTTATTGCCAGGAGCTACGCTCCCGTCGATAAAGCTACCACCGCTCGTTCAGGGCAGTTATTTTTTATCACCGGGAGAGCGCGATAAAGCGTGAGTACACTGCCCATGTCACAGTGCTGCTGCGCTGTAATGTGGGCAGTGTAGACATACCCTTGGTGTGCTCAGTAGTGATTTTGCAGTTGCTCATAACTATAAAATTTCATTCCACCCCTGAAGCCCTCATTGAGGGTAACATGCCACAGATGAAGGTTTTGATTAGACATTTTCGTGATACTAAAATGACCCAGTATGGCCATTCTTATGTTCTTATGAACGTACACATTTTTGTCTTTAACTATGAATCAGCTCTGAAAAATACCTCTAAAATGGCACTGTGGGGTCATTTTGGGTTGTGGGGTGGGTTGTGATTAATTTTCATTGATTTTTACATGAAGAAAACAAACAACAGAAAGATAATTGACTTACAGCTTGTATATGTTTCAATATACTGCATGCTTTATGGGATTGCCCGTAGAATTCTGCAATCTTACTAGTCGTCAAATCTTCAAGACATAGACCTAACACATTAGGGTGGGGGTTAGAGAAGTAAAATAGGAGAAGACACGTAACTAGGAAAGGGAGGGAAGACAGGGACTAGGAAAGGGAGCATTTAGGTGGAATGGAGGTTTGGCTTTCTTTGAGTAGTCGCAACATTTTTTATCTAAATGTATCTAAAAGCAAGGCCCAAATTTCTTTGACTTCTTACACAGGGTTCCCTGTTGATTATCTCTCAGTAGCTTCCAGAGAAAACATACCTAGGTTAAAAAGGAGTTTTTTCTAATTGCCCTGCCTGCAAGACTCATGCTGAGATCTGAAGGTCAAGCTGGGCTGCTTCTTTCTTGTTCATTATCACGAGTAATAAAGATACTGTAGGCCATATTTTGCAGTTAGTTACACCTGTGCAATTCCTTTGTGCCCTCTGGGGATGCACAGTGTAGCTGAGGGTAGAAATTGGTCCTACATTTGGAATTGGGCCCAGTCCTGCAAGCACTGAGGCATCTGCCTTACTTCACACATGAGCAGTCCCTTTGAGGTTAATAGGACTACTCCTAGGAGTATCGTTAAACATATGCATAAGTACATGCAGGATTGGGGATTTTGTTAGGAATTCTTTTGATGCACTGGCCAGGACAGAATCTAGTGATGTCTCTGTAGGGTTAACATTAGTAGAAAGCAAAAATACATTTCTGTCACTAAGGTCATCAGATTGGCCATGGAGTACACATAGAGAACTGATCCAATGCTATCTTTACAGGCGTTTTTCTGACTTTTTAAAAAAATAACTTTAAAAGAGTGGATTTTCCCCCAACTCAAAAATAACCAAGATTATCCTCAGTCTTTACAAAAGCACCCCTGGGCTAAGACCAAATGTGGAAAGCTCCAGCTTCTGGGATGGTTCCTTTTCTATATCAGTCTTCCATCAGGCGTGTAAGTTGTAGTTGATGGCAGCAGCCGTCTGAAATCTTAGTTAAGACTGTTGCTGTTTCCTTCCCAGGAAGAACATTGTACCTCATGAGTACAGGAGACACTTCCCCATCCAGATGAAGGACCACAACTCCCATGATGTTCTGCTGCTTTGCACTTCCTGCCATGCCATCTCCAATTACTACGACAATCATCTCAAGCAGCGGCTGGCTGAGGAGTTCGGTGCCCCCATTGGCTGCGAGGAAGGGGTGCGCCTGCTGGAGGACCCCCTGCGAAGGCAGGTCCGGTCAGGGGCCAGGGCTTTGCTGAATGCAGACAGCCTGCCTGACACCAGGAGGGAGGAGCTGCTGCAAGGAATCAAGGACTTCTTTAACACAGAGACCATTACATCAGAGATGCTCCAGGAAGCAGCAGGCCTGGAAACCAGGTATTACAAGAGCCCAGTGACTAGGTCTAGTGTTTCAGCCATCTGTGTGTGCGCATATGTATATTTATGTATTTAGACTTCAGTTACAGAAAAAGACACCGCGCCAAGGCCCTAGGTGCCCTGATACATAAATAGTACAACAGCAACAAAAATCCCAGCAGCATTGGTAGAGCTAAGTAATAGGCCTATTTTTCCCCCCAAGCTCCTTTAAAAATACCTCCTGTTATTTTAATCTCCCTGTAAAACCAGGGCCAGAGTTTAACAAACTGGGTGTTTACACAGCGCGTTACAAACACAGTGCTGCAGAGCTCCATGCAGGCACAGGGAACCCCCAGCACCGATACACCTGTGAGATTGGGGCTATAGATTACGTGTTTCCTGCAGTGAGACGCTTACAGTCTCTCAGGGTGTGGGGAGTAGTCGGGTGGACAACTCTGTTGGCCCAGCCTGCCTAGTTGAGCCTTGTGTTTGTCAAGTGCTTTGGGTGTGAGGGTGCCCAGCACATCACGGTATTGGGAGCTTTGGGAGACCGAGAGTCCCATAATGGGCTTGCGTGAAACCAACCCCCCTTGTGTCTTGGCAGGATTTGTAATGAGAGCTACATGCCGCATGGGCTGAAGGTGGTGCAGTGCTTCGCCAAAGGGGGGCTGCGCTCACTCATGGAGCTGGAGAGGCGCTGGCGGCAGCACTTTCTGGACACCATGCAACCGAAGCATCTCCCAAAGCGGTGGTCAGTCAACCACAATCATGGGAAGCTGATTCGAAAATATGGGGAGGACCTTCGGATCGAGCTGTCGTGAAAGTGACTCCAGACAGCGACTGGAAGGACTATTTGACTTTCATCTCCCGGTTGGAACTGCAAGCTCCTGGGTGCAGGATGGCCCAGGGAGACTCCCGTTGTCAGCAGTGGCTCTGCTGGGACTCAACAACACTACCAATGGTTAAATCATGTGACTTCAATGTTAAAAGGTGGTTTGGAATTTTTAACCCTAGTCTGAATGGAGCTGCTTGGTTCTTCACCATCTTGTTCTACAGAGATGGGGCCTTCATGTATGCAGACATAAGCCCCTCCACTTTTATTAGACTGTTTCAATCCACAGTGGATGTGCTAAGGAGACTTCTCCTCTGCTCAAAGTGACCGTACAAAAATTGACACTTTCCTAACTGTTCTGACCCCTCTGCCATCTTTGGGGAGAAATGAACAGGGCAGATTCTGCCAGAGAGAGGTTATATCAGCATGAATTTGTGATGACCAGCATCCCCTGAGAGGTGTGTTGCATCCAGTTCGTCCACCTAAGCACCATGGATATGAACCTGTTTGGGATATGAACCTGTTTGTTGTTTCCAAGCACTACTGTGGACTGATCCCCTTCATCCCATGGTTTCTCCTCCAAATTAATCCACAATTCCACCCCCACCCCTTGCTTTCGGTGCAGGCCATCTGCACCCGGGTTAGCTTTTCTCGGAGGAAACCTTCTGTAATGATGCAGGGACTCACCCCTGCGGCGCCTCCTGCTGGTTTTCTCGGGAATTAGCTCTTCAGTATAAGCCAGTCATCATAGGCAAGGGAGGTTTAGACTTGCTGCCTTTCCCTGCAACCCAGTACCTCCAGAGGCCTTGTACAAGGCCCTGCAGCTGGGGAGTTGCTGGCCCAGAGCTCCACAGCTCCTCTGGCCTTTCCCCAGCCCTGCTTCACTCCAGTACCCTTTAGCACTCAGGCAGCTAGGTCCATCTCCCTCCTCAGCTAGAGAGAGACTGCTTGCTCCTGGCCCACTGGCCTCTTATAAGGGCCAGCTGGGCCCTCATTAAGCCAGCTACAGCTGTGGCTGCTTTCCCAATTAGCCCCGCTTTCAGAGCTGCAGCCCTCCCCAGGGCTGCTTTTACCACTGCAGCCCTCCCCAGAGCTGCTTGTACACTTCCAGGGCCGGAGCGGGATGATCATCCCGCTACACCTTCCCTAAAGAGACATTCCTGTTTCATGGACGGGATTCCAATGTGAAGAAACAGCACTTCTGTCTTACTGAGAACTGTGTCAGAATTGCAGACAGGTCTCTCAGCCTTCTGATGGCTGCTGCTGCATCTTGAGGAAAAGTGACTCTGTCAGTGTGGGAGCACGAATGATCAGAAATCTATTTCAAAACAAAACAAAACACCTTTCAGACACACAGCATGTGTCTATAAAAATGTTACTTCCCAATACAATCTTCCTGTGTAGACACTCTGATGAATAGCTTTTGGCAAGCACCCTTTCACATCACTCTGAAATGGGGTCAACTGTCTTACAGAGGACGTGGAGGGAAGAAAAGGCGTTTTCAGAGAAGCAGTATTTTCTAGGCATCTGTGCACATAATTAGAAGCCAGGAGCCCCAGAGCGCTAATCCTGGCTCTGACACTGACTTGCTGTGTGGCCTTGAAAAAGTCACATAACTTATCTGTGCCTCAGTTTCCCATCTGTAAAATGGGGCTAATAATACTTACCTACCTCACAGGGATGTTGAGGCTTAATTCATTAATGTTTGTAAAATGCTTTGAAAATGTAAGCTACACCTCTACCCCAATATAACACGACCCGATATAACACTAATTTGCATATAATGCGGTAAAGCAGTGCTCCGGGGGGGCGGGGCTGCGCACTCCGGTGGATCAAAGCAAGTTCAATATAATGCAGTTTCACCTATAACGCGGAAAGATTTTTTGGCTCCCGAGGACAGCGTTATATTGAGGTAGAGGTGTATTATTTGAGGGTTAATTATTACTGTTGATTTTTAAATGTTCTTGGCTGTTTCTGTTCAGCATTCATGTTTCTACCTGGTGCTAGATTTTAGTTGTATTTAACTTCTTTTAAATAAAAAACCCTTTTTCTTAACTGTTCTGACCCCTCTGCTATCTTTTGGTGAGAGATGAACAGGGCAGATTCTGCCAGAGAGAGGTTATATCAGCATGAATTTGTGATGACCATGTTTCTCACAAGTGGTGAAGTCATGCTTGAATTACACAGCTCCTTTCAAACAAGTTTCAGTAAAACCTTTATACCGCATCACATTTTTCTGCATATGACCCGCTTCTTGCAGAAAACTAGTCTGGAAAAGTCTGAGGGTTTTATTATTTTTAATGAGTAAAATCCTGGCCCCATTTAAGTCAATGACAAACCTTCAATGGAGACAGGATTATTTTCACCCTCCAGTGGGAGCACTTTATGTAGTAATTCTCCTGTAGGAAGGATGTCTTAGTAGATAGGGTACTAGACTGGGACGCAGGAGACCGTAGTTCAAATCTTGTCTCAGGCACAGGTTTCTTGTGTAACTTGTACAAGTCTCTTAATTTCTCCATCTCCGTTCCCCATCTGTAAAAAGGTGATAATGCTACTTCCCTACCTCCTGGGCTCTTTTGAGATTAAGAAATCATGAATGATGGTGAGGTGCTCAGACACGATGAGGGTAAAGTCGAGCTTCCTTAGTACCACGAGTTCAACTGTACAGGCCTTGGTGGGAAAGTTTGAACAATAGCTCCCACATGCTAGAGCGAATAGAAGGCTGATATGCCAGTAGAAAGGGGATTCTTGATGCGAAGTTCCTGCTTCCTGCCCTGATGGGTCATGTGATATTCAATTGTAAATCAGTCATTGGTCCATAAATTAATGTTGTTCATCCCACAACTCACACTAGTAATCTTGGGAAGAAATTCCACATTTGAGGGAAAGAAGGAAATATTTCTGGAGCAGGTTGTTTGCAATAAATTGCAATTGCTGTGGTATGGAATGTCAGTAATCATCCCTGGGGAGATGGATTAGTGGACAGAGAAGGCAGTGAAAGGTACATAATAATGCAATTTATCAAAGGGCTGCTAATGAAAGACCTTTGCCATTATAAATCCCATTTTGTGCCTCCCCTAACCCAGTCTACAAAGATTAAGATCTCAACAAAAGCTGGGTGGGAAGTGCTAGAGCCCATGGGTTATGTCTCCATCCCCTTTCATAGATCTAATTGTTATATCAATAATCAACCTCCTGTCCATAGTGACAGCCCAGGATATGGCCTTGGCCTTCTGTGACATAGACGTGCCCAGGCATGTGTATTATTACCCGTGTCCAGCCATCTTCTCAATATTTCGCCAAAGGGGGTCATATGCAATCTCTGCTGAAAGCTAAGGACTAGCTGACTGTTAGGGTTATTGCAAGTTGTTTGTACGGGAAGTAGTTTAAGAAATATGTAGACTATTGGGTTTAAAGCTGTTGAAAGTCAGACTTGTCACCTGAGGCGAGGCCCTGGCGGGGTCTTTGAGATTTCTCAGTCAATGCCGAGAACAATGAACATCTGAGGAGACAGTCTGCGTTTACTGTCTGAGCCGGGTGAAGGCTTGAGGATTTACAAAAACAAAAGAACCCCAAGAAAAGTGTCTGAATAGGGGCTCCCCTGAGGTAAGAAACAATGGTCTGCAACTGTGTTAGAGAATTGGAAAGGGCACAAGGTTTTATCCATTATGGAGGAGGAACTCTGCCAGCAGGGATGTCTCATGAAAGATGGATTCCAGCTCTTGAAACTAGAAGGCCACTGCTGCAAGGACTGACCTTTGGGTGAGAGTACAGGAAAGTAGATAAGAAAGTAACTTGTTAATAAGTATAGGCTATAGTTTGCCTCTTATGTTTTCTTTTACCTGTAACTGTATGTTTCCAAACCCTAATACTTGCTTTGATTTAAATCTTTATCTCAATAAAGATAAACTTCAATTTGGTTTTACAATAAATCTGTCTAAGAGCCTCATGTTAAGGTGCTGAACTGAGGTGAAACCAGTGAACTGGGGTACACTGTTTCTATGGAGGCAGCGGATCACTGTACATTGTGGGTTCTCCAGAAGAGAAAGGACTGGCACCTGAGGGTAACAAAGGGGGGTGAGTAAATTGCTAGCCTGCAGGGAGAGAGAACGGGGCTTGCAGAGCCATAAGTGCTGGAACTAGGGGTGCTGTCGCACCCCCTGGCTTGAAGTGGTTTCCATCATATACAGAGTTTACAGTTTGGTTCAATGGCTCTCAGCACCCCTGCCTAGAGGAGAGCACTTGTGTTGCTTGCTGTCGGTAGTTGGGGAGGGTTTCCCCTGGTGGGCTCAGACAAGGCATTCACGTTGTAAGCAGGTGGTAGTGATTCATCCTGGACACTCTGGGTAATCCTGAAAAGTCTCTCAGGCTAGGTCCACACTACCCGCCCGATTCGGCGGGTAGAGATCGATCTTCTGGGATCGATTTATCGCATCTCATCTGGACGCGATAAATCGATCCCAGAAGCGCTCCCCCATCGACTGCAGAACTCCTGCTCGCCGAGAGGAGGAAGTGCTGTCGACGGGGGAGCTTGCCTGCGCCACGTGGACCCACAGTAAGTAAACTTAGTTCGATCTAGGAAACGTCGACTTCAGCTACGCTATTCTCGTAGCTGAAGTTGCGTTTCCTAGATCGATCCCCCGCCCCAGTGTGGACCAGCCCTCACTGTCCATAGCATTTTGAGGACTTGTTCAGATTAGGTAATATAATCTTCTATTCTAGCATGCCCTGGATTGTGATATAGTCAGGTTCTTTAGTACTTCTCACATAGCACAAAAGCTCCTTCCCAGCACTCAATAGTACAACCTGGCCATCCTCGCTTTTTTCTCCCTACTAGTCTAGCATTTGAGCTGCTGTCTGTATCAGAATACTATTATGGCCAGTCCTGGCTTGTAACCACTGAGCTGACCTCAGGGTTTTGTGTTTTCTGCCTGTGTATCAGGATCTTGTGCGGAATGATCCGAGACAAGAACGAGCCCAATCTGAATTTCTTACCCCTGGAGAAACTTATTGAACCAAGGAATTTTTATTTTCTTTCAGATCACTGGTCCAGAAACAGAACTTAGAAAATTGCACTTGTCTTGTAAGCATTGCTGCTGCCAAAAGGTTCTGTCCTGTGACATGAGATATTGGATCTTTAACTCACCTGAATTGTTATACCACATTGCTTTTCCCTCTTTCAGGTTAATTATTCATTGTGTGTTTTTAAAAAAGTATTTCCTTTTATTAGTTTTAAATGTGTTGCCTTTTAATGTCATGGATAATGAGAACACATGCCGTTACATTGCATTAGCGGTGTCAAACTCATTTTGGAGGAGAGGATGTGATTCCATGTTTAATTATGGTGTGTGAACCAGGCTATAAATTCTGGACTTAATGTGCCCCTCCCACCTGTGTCAGCTAATTATTTCATGTCACCTGATCGCCGGCACCCAGGAGTTTGAGGTATGGATCCCGGTCTCCGAGTGCTGGGAATGGGGCTGCTGGAGGGAAGGGGAGAAGAACAAGACGAACCCAGCGCCCAGCCTGGCCTGGCCACATCAGGGAGTCGGGGGCAGGCCCAGCCTGGCAGCAGCACCCTAGCACCACCTCCTCCCTGGCAGCACCGCCTCCCCCCGGCTTGGGACAGTCCTCCTGAGTCTGCCGCTGGCCCCAGCAGTCCCAGACTGTGGGCAACTCCTCCCGCTCAGCCCTGCATCCCCCTCACTGCATCCCTCCCCGTCCCAAACCCCCCGCACCTTCATCCCCCTCACTGCATCCCTACACCGTCCCATCCTGTCCTGCCTCCCATACCTACCCATCCCTGTACACCTTACAGCGCTCTCCCACCCATCCTCTCCACCTCCCAGTGCCGCCACCCCCGTGTCCCTCACCCCCCAGAGCCCTGCACCCCATTCACCTCCATACACTGCTGCACTCCCGTTATGTCCCTATACACCCCTGTGCCCCCCCACATCCTCATGTACCTGTAGCCTTCTGCCTTCCCCTGTATACGCATCCACGCCACATACCTCCTCTCCTTCACTGCACCCCCGTCACCCCATCCTGCTCTCGTCCTTGGCCTCTTTCCCTCCCCATCCTCTCTCCTCCACACACCCCCCCGCATCTTTTCCCCTCCAGCCCACCCTCCTCCCTTCCCAGCTGGGTGATTTAGGCAGCCCCTGGAAGAGTGGAGTCCCCCCAGGCACCATCTTAATCAGAAAGAGAAAATAAAAAGGCAATAAAACCAGACAATAAATCTCAGCCAGCAGCCCGGGGCCCAGGCAGAGCAGAGCCCCCTCAGTGCCAGGCGGCCAGCCTCCGGCCCCTTCGCTTTGGGGCCCAACCTTCATGCCGGGCACGGCGGCACTGCAGGCCCCTGGGTGAGGGGCCCGTGGGCACTGGAAGTCTCCTGCAGCTAGTGTGACCAAGCGACAGAGGGAAGGGGGATGGAGTGAGCGGGTGCAGGGCCTCAGGAAGGGGCGTGGCAAGATTGTTCCGTTTTCTGGAATTAGAAAGTTGGCAACCCTACTTTCCTTCCCCGGATCCTACCTTCCTGTTCCATAAAACCCCTGCCCCTCCTTTGTTATGCAGTTATTTGGGGTATGTCAGTCCTTTACTGAGCTTTGTTTTATTTACTTTGTTGTCCCTTGGGTACTGGGCTTGCTAGCTGCAGTATTATTGATTTTTCTTACAAGATAGCATGCCTGTGTATCTGGCACAGTGAGGAGTCACTTTGAATGGTGGCACCAGGGAAAGAATCCAGGACCAGCCCATGCACAAGGGGAGCAAAGTTGCTCCAAATATTAGCAATAGCAAGCACCAGTGAGAGGACAGGGAAGATGCTACACAGACAGTACAGGGATGCTAAATACACCAGGACATCGACTTTAAGTCACCAACAAAGGAGTTTTGCTCTAAGTCATCTTTGTTTTTTTTAATTCAGCTGATTGTAATCACTTCCCATTTAAAAATTAAAAGCTCCTTCCCATGCAGGATTCTCATTTGACTTTCAGCTGTGGATAGTCAGATGGTCTGTGAGGGAAATCTCATTTTGCATGTTGGGAAGATAGATGGAAATTATTGATTGACAGTTAGTGGGCTAGGGTTCTAATAAAACTTCAACCTTTTTTCTTAGTCCTACTCACTCCTATACAGTGGAGGGCAAGAGGCTGAGGGAAGCATATATAAGTACCCACCCAGTTTTTCCCTCCCTTCCTCATCAGTGTACTGACTCAGACACTATCCTTTTCTCCTAGAATCTGCCAGCCTGGAACTATGGGCCTATCCAGTTGGGGGCCCTGTATCTGATGGTGGCCATTGGCTCATGCTTCAGAGGAAGTAGTAGGTAGCTAATCCCCATCTACCTGGATAACTGCACTGCTGTTTGGTTCTGCTTTGCACTAGCTGAATTTAGCAAGAGTATTACACTGCTTTCCTTCCTCCTTGGCACTGATCTAATGCTCTGTAGTTCAGAGGGATGAAAGGAGTAGAAGAGGAGGAAGAGATGCTGCTGGCTCTTGCTTGTTAGAGGCTCTACGGCCCTTTATGTTCATTATCCTGGACAAATTCTGATTTCCAGGGCCAGTTTTAGGGCACTGTAAAGTCTGTGGCTAGGAGCCGCCTGATTTCTAGGGGATGAGGCCCAACGCAAACTCAGTTTACAAAGGAATGAGGAACAATGTTCTAACTCGCCTTCCAGACACGCTGCAGAATAGCTTACACCCAAACATTTAACTTCTATTTTGAGTTATTTATTGGCTATTCAGTTTAAATAAAGATCTTATAAAGGCTTTAGGTGTACTAACAGGGGATTAATATTACAACATGGCCCCGCTGGGATTTTACAGAAATCTGCATAGCTAGAAATCATTTCTAAAAACCGAGGGGTTTTTAAAGAAATTATGGTTTGGGGGATTTAACCCTTTCCCTTCCCAAATGCAACATTCCTGCTGCTCGTCAATTAGCACAAGTAATAGTGATTGTAAACAGAAAGTGACAGTGTCACTGTACCAGCTGAGTGAAGTGCAAAAAAATACATGTGGCATCAGTGGCAAAACATACATGAAAAAGGGAAGCCTGTATCTTGACTGATAGGCATAGTAAATTGTTTCATTACTGTGCCACTAGATGGCATCATGAGAGAAGACTGACAGTAGAGGCCATATGCAAGTAGAACTAGGAGACTTTATTTCTGGACAAATAGTTTATTTGCCAAAAAAAATGCTACTTTGGATTGACCATAACTATTTGCAAATTCAGGTTGAAGTGAATGAATAGTTTTGGCTGAAAAACATGAAGCAGAAATTGTGAAAATGTTTTGTTTTGATAATTGTCAATACAAAATGTTTTGGAGTCTGGTGGCACCTTAAAGACTAACAGATTTATTTGGGCATAAGCTTTCGTGAGTGCATCCGAAGAAGTGAGGTTTTTACTCACGAAAGCTTATGCCCAAATAAATCTGTTAGTCTTTAAGGTGCCACCAGACTCCTTGTTGTTTTTGTAGATACAGACTAACACGGCTACCTCCTGATACTTGACAAAATGTTTTGACATTTTGTTTTGAAATTTAGCTAGATTTGTTTTGTTTTTTTATTTTATTTTTTAAAAAGGTAAAAACACCCCAAATCAAAACAAAAATAATTTCAACCGGAATGGAAAATCTTTTTTCCAGGTCTGTCACCCAACTGAAAAGTCAATTATTCTCTTAGCTCTGCATACAGGTGATGTGACGATACTACACAGCATGCAACAAAATATGCATCATATGGGAATTACACCCCTTCCTTCATGACAAGGCTGGTAACCATCTCCAAAGTAGCATTTATCTCTCCTTGGGATCTCTGGGTTCTACGCAGGGAGGGAGAGGATGGGCAGTAAGGGGCCAGTGGGGATGTGCATTGTCCCCTTCACCTGCCTATGCAAAGGGTCTTCCAGTGTCACTTCCCCCCCCCCCAGAGATCCCCATTTGATGGCCAGTCCGGGGGCAGCCACCAAAGGAGCAGGAGGAGAGGAGCTGTTCCTCCAGAGCCCCTGTGATCTGTAGAGTGCACAAATTGGACCTCTGGCCTGTTCTGCTGGGGTGGGTGGGAAAGTAAACCCCATCTTCCCCTAAAGGAGTAATGTGATGGGAAAATCAGATTTTTCTCTCTTCTCCAGATTTTGACTTGGTAGGTGCGAGTCTTACAACTGCACCCTTCACTTACCCTCTAAGAACGTCTGACCCACAGCTCTCCTCCAGGTTCTGCTTAATTATATATACCAGGCCTGGGTTGTATTGATCTAAAAAGTAGCCACGAGGGGGATCTTATTTCACTGGAAGGTTGTATGTAATTGCTGTGCAGTTGATCATTGCCACCAGTGGGTGACTGCCCTGGGCATGTGTCCCTTCATTTACTCTTCACACCTTTGCTGTGTTTCCGCGCACAACTTTGTTTCGTGAATTAAACGCTTCCTTAAAAGCATGTGGATGGAGTTTTTCAAAAAGTGATCTACTAACTTTCCAAAAACCTGCCCTTCCAGAAGAAACGCACTCAAAAATAAACCCTAACCTTGAACAACCCCTCTTGTTTCTTACATCACAGAACTTTACTCCTCATGTGGCTTTTGCCATGAAGTTAAACGAATTGCCAAAGAACCTGATGACACTGGAGGTGAGACTGGAAGTAAATATTAGTAATGTGAGGGTAACCCTCCCCCCATCCAAGAACACTGTAGTTTTCCCAGCACAGGAAAAGGAAGCAGGGGTGGGGAAGCACAGGAATCTCAGAGTTAAAGCTGACCTGAAAAGAAATGGGTTTGTGCCCTTTTTTCGTTCATTTTTATGTACAGAGGCGACCTGAAAAGATTTCCCCACACCACGTGTAACCCACAAGGATGGACTGGGAACGTAGAGTTTGCAAGATTGATTCACAGATTCAAAGGCCAGAGGGGACCATTGTGATCATCTAATCTGAACTCCTGTACAACACTGGTGTCTTTACTTCACTAGGAATATAGAAAATATATCCTTGATCTGATTGCATGTAGCTTCATTCTCTCTAGACTTCCCATCTGAGGCTGCTTCTCTGCATATTCACTCTGTCCCATAATCTGCAATAAAGAGAGAATTCAGACACTACTCACTACCTGAGCTCAGGAGGAAAACAAATCAGAAAGGGGAAGTGGCAGGCTTGTGCCACAAATAAGTTACTGGTTTCAGAGTAGCAGCTGTGTTAGTCTGTATCTGCAAAAAGAACAGGAGTACTTGTGGCACCTTAGAGACTAACAAATGTATTTGAGCATAAGCTTTCGTGGGCTACAGCCCACTAATCATTAAACCTAAGTTTCCCCAAATGCTTCCTCAGAGTTGAGAGGAATGTGAAAGGCAGCACTAAGAAAAATGGGGAGGACATGGGAATGGCACTTGGGGCAATATCTTGGTTCTCTTGTATCTTTCAAAGGTATTTGTGGCTCTTAAGTGAGTAAGGCAAGGTCACCCTTTGCAGGTCCCCCCACCCCCAATGCTAATGGGGTAGGGAAGAGTTTGCACCTTTCCCGCCTCAAAAATCCAACCAACTACTGCCTCCATTTCTTATCCCTATGGAATTCCCCCATGAATTCCCACTCACCATGTAGAGAGCCAGAGCACTCCCTTGAGCACTATTTCTGCAGTGTCTGCATTTAGACAGAAGTTGGATCGAAAGAACAAACCTTCCCCCATTTTTGGGTAGTGAATAGACAGCTGCTCTCACTGTTGTGTCAAATACAGCATTAAAATGTTCAGAGACTTAATCAGCCGAGCAGCAGTAACCTAGAGCTGTGGACAACAGCTGTGGCCTTGTGCTCTGCCTGTACCAAAGACAGATGGAACTGGCTCACCGTGACCCTTTTCTGAATAGCATAAGAAGCATCGATTGCCATGCCCAGTTCTCCCTGCTCCTCACAGAGAGAGACTGTCATGTGACCTTTCCACACCAGTGAGGGATAATCCACTCTGACAGTGATAGAAGTGCTACAGGCTGCTGTCAAAACGCTTTCGTTTTCTACCAAGATCATCTTAATCTAGTATATCAATCTGAGGTGTATTCCATCTTCTGCTTCCTCATGATTTTTAAAAAGGGTGGGGAAGGAATCAGTTGAGGGCTGATCCCACAAGAAAATGTGGATTAGGGTTGTTTGTTTCAGAAATGTACCTGTAGTCTCTACAGAGTATCATTAAAGCATGCAGCACCCTGACACCTTTTAAAAGTAATTAAAGTTCAAATAAAGACACGATCTGTGCTCCTCAGTGGTTAGAATATACTCTTAAAGAGGACCTGATGAGCAGAGTTACACAGTAGGGATGGGATAGCATGTGAGGGAGAAGTGTCTCCTAGAGTCAATACAACTAATCCCAATATTAAAAAGGAGAAAATTTAACATCCCATAGCAATGGACCAGAAGCACATCACAACTGGAGTTACACGCATGTATCCATTAGAGGGGGGAGGGACACTGTAGTGAAACCCCAGATCCAGCCCACATCTCCATACAGGGGGCACGTTTCAGCTGCAGAGCCCAGGTTTGTAGAAATTAACCAGATAAATGGACTGAACCAAAACTCCAGCCAGTTCTACCCGCTCAGGGCTGTTCAGCTTTTGAAATCTGGATCCTGTCTTTGTGAGATCCCTATCTCTGCAGAAGGAAAAAACAGAGCCCCGGATCCAACTCCCACAAACTCTGGGGAAGTTCAGATGTGAATGCTGCAGCTCACATACACACTGATCCATTAGAGCAGCAGCAAGCTCAGCTTTTGAATATTAGCAGTTACCCTGTAAGAGGAAGCAGAGCTAGCAAGGGAAGGATATCCAGCTACAGCACCAGTCTGCCTGACTTTCTAGAGCTGACTTGAAAATTTTAAGTGTTTAGAAATAATTTTGATGCAATTTTTAATGACCCACTCCCCATTTGACAACCCGTTTGTAGCTGGTTAGATGTTCTTGAAAAATCTGAAATGTCAATGCAAACATTCACAATCCCCCCCCCTCCAATTTTCCTTTTTACCAGCTCTTGTATTACAC
>NW_020664447.1:35203263-35326344 GCF_002925995.2 Terrapene triunguis
CCCCCCCCCCCGGCGGCCAGAGCGCCGCGCCGCCGCCCCCCTCCAGGTGCCGCCCCAAGCACCAGCTTGGGTGCTTGGTGCCTGGAGCCGGCCCTGGTATTACACTACTGTGAGATTAAAAGCAGCCTTTCACCTGGAAGTGTCAATAGGGCTTACTCCCCTGCTATCATTTGGAGATAATTAGCAGCAACAGCACCTTCTACTACAGCTGAGTGAGGTGTGAAGTGTTGCTCTTACCTCAACAGCACTCTTCAGAGGAGCAGAGGTAAATGCTACAACTAGACCCTCACTGGGATTTTTTTTTAAAAACACTGTTGAATTTCTCTCTTAATCCCGCTCTGGCTCCAGGCAGAGATAGCAGCTGCCCTGTTGATAGCCGAGAGATGGACTGCTTTAAGACCAAGATCTTAAAATAAACAACTGTAGGGCTACCATATGTCCGGATTTCCCCGGACATGTCCGGCTTTTCGGTCTATAAATAGCCGTCCGGGGGGGACTTTTAAAAATCTAAAAATGTCCGGGATTTCCCCCCGGTCGGCTATTTATAGACAGAAAAGCGGCGGCCAAGCGCCGCTGGGCACCCAAAGCCCCTTCCCAGCTCCCCCCATCCCCTGCAGCCTCACCACGCTGTCCGGCCCCGCAGCTGTCTTCCCCTCCTCCACTCCCCTGAACGCTCCGCCCCCCTGCTCCTCCCCCTCCCCTGAACGCTCCGCCCCCCTGCTCCTCCCCCTCCCCTGCTTCCCGCGAATCAGATCTTCGCGGGAAGTCTGAAAAGAAGCAGGGGCAAGCGGGAGGCAGCAGCAGGTAAGCTGGGGCAGGGGGAGGGAGGAGAGCTCCGGGGAGGCGCGGCCTGGGCCGAGCGGCGCCCGGCGGCCCCAGCGGCTCCGGCCCAGCTCAGGCCCTAGCGGCTCCGGCCCCGGTTCCGGCCCCAGGGCGGCGACCCCGGTTCCGGCCGAGCACCCCCGGTTCCGGCCGAGCATCCCCGGCCCGGGGCCTGGCCCTGGTTCGGGCCCCAGCAGCGCCGGCCCTGGTTCGGGCCCCAGCAGCGCCGGCCCAGCCCCGGCCGAGCACCCCCGGCCCGGCCCGGCTCAGGCCCCAGCAGCGCCGGCCCCGGCTCTGGCGGCTCGGGCCCCAGCAGCGCCGGCCCCGGTTCCGGCTGAGCGTGCCAGCCCAGCCCCAGCTGAGCACCTCTGGCCCGGCCCCAAGCCCCGCAACCCCGGCCAGAGTGCAGCCCGATTCCTGGGCTCTTTAAAGCCGGCTCTGGTCAGGGGACAGGGGTTGGATGGGTTGGGAGTTTGGGGGGGGGGCTGTCAGGGGGGCAGGGGTGTGGAGAGGGGTTGGGACAGTCAGGGCCAGGGAGCGGGGTGGGTTAGATGGGTCGGGGGCTCTGGGGGAGTCTGTCAGGGGGGCAAGGGTGTGGAGAGGGGTCGAGGCAGGCAGGTAGCAGAGGGGGTTGGATGGGTCAGGAGTTCTGCGGGTCCTGTCAGGGGGCGGGGAGCAGTTGGATAGGGCATGGGAGTCCCCGGGGGTCTGTCTGGGGGCGGGGGTGTGAATATGGGGTGGGGGTGTGGATAAGGGTCGGGGCAGTCAGGGGACAGGTAGGGTCGTAGGGGGTTCTCAGGAGGGGGCAGTCAGGGGACAAGAAGCAGGGCGGCTTAGATAGGGGTTGGAGTCCTAGGGGGCAGTTAGTGGCGGGGTCCCAGGAGGGGGCAGTCAGGGGACAAGGAGTGGGGGTTGGGGGTTCTGAGGGGGGCAGTCAGGGGGTGGGAAGTGGGAGGGAGTGCATGGGGGCGGGGCAGGGGCGGGGCTAGAACGGGGCTCCTCCCCCCCCAGTGTCCTCTTTTTTGCTTGTGGAAATATGGTAACCCTACAACTGATGGCTAAAACTGGCTCCAAAATCCATATTTAGATGCCTGAAGTCCCATTGACTTAAAAGGGACTGGAGATCTGGCATAGACGCCAAGGTTGGGGGGGATTTAATGAGCCAAAACCCCAGTCCTTGGAGTGTTGTGCATCAATTCTGGTGGGTTTCAGATTCTGAAATAATTGTGGATCAAAACAAATGCCAACTACTAACTTGGCTTTGTGGTACTGCAAGAATACCTGAATACTAGTGATGGAAACCCTCGAAGAGAGGCCAATGGTAGATAAGCATCCAAAGTCTGATACTGATGGGAACCAACAAAGGATGGGCAAGGCACTACCACCCTCTCTGGACACAGCTGCTCTCCCCAACTATGGTCCCCTTTACATGGAATGGTTGACCTGCTGCCCTTCCCTCTTCACTGTGAACAGAAAACATCAAGCCTCTTTGCACTCCCTCTAGCAATTCCAGGGACTCTCCGCTACTTTCTTTCCCAGCTGGATATTGCTTATCGCTCTTCCCTACCCCCAGCTGATTCCATACTTTCCCCATTACTCCTCCAATCCTGGAAGGGTTGGGGAAAGAAATCTCCCTCTCTGTCACTCACCTCTGAATTCAGGAGTGGCTGGGTGAATGGTGGAGGCACTGCTAGGTAGATGTACCACCCACTCTGCACTGAACTCCAGGGAGAGGAGAACCAAGGAGCAGCTGAGACAAACAGAGGGAAAACAGGGACCTGCCAGCCCCACACCTACTCAGCACAGCAGCCTCTATCTTCAGGAGAACCTCATTCCAGCCCTTTGCCCCTCAGCTAGCAGATATAACACTCCAATGGCTGGAATTGGGAACTGCTAGGGTTATAAAACCTGGGCCCAAGCATACCTATGAACATGACTAGGAGGCTATTCTATATAAGTTTTTATACCACGCTCAGCACTGTAGTATTTGAACACCTTCCAGTAGTGTATTCAGTAACATGACTCCACCTCTGTCACATGTTCTCTTATCCTTTCCCCATGGGGAGAAATGTGTACAGTGGAGTGTTTTGGAATTTTCTATTATATATACACATATAGTTATGTCTGTATTAGAAAAGGCCAGCTCAAAGAAATGCTTCTTGGACTTAGAGCAGAAGGTGGTGAGGTTTGTGACGGTCCTTCGTTCCTAGGGGAGTTCATTCTACAGTCGTGGGCCATCCCAAGAAAGCTCCTAGAAAACTCAAATTAAGCTGTAGGCTAACTGATGCCTGCTTATATATACAGAAATGTCTGTGCTTCTGAAAACACTGCCTGGTGTGCAGACCAGTTTGGTAGAAATGCAAATTCTCAGCCAGTCTGACATACTCTACTAATCCACTATGCCACTTAGATAGTCACGATGAAGTTTCAGGCAGTTTCCCCAATTTCAGACTATTAGTTGTGGATATCATTCTCCTCACTGAAATCTCTTTACCTGCCAAATCTTCTACATTGAGATGTTTTTGAGCTATCTATGGGGAAAGAATTATTCAAGATTTTAGAGTGGGAAAATTCATTACTTCAAACCTCCCTTCCTCCTGCCACTCAAATGGCTGAGTTGATTTTGTTCAGCTTTTCCAAAACTTTCATCTTTTGGGGAAAAAGTTAATCTGAAAATGTGAATAATTCAGACACTAGAGTATGTGAATATGATTTATAGCTGAACCAGTTTTGTGTCTGTTGCTATAATATTTGCTGCTCAACGAATGTTACAAAACAGGTTCCCAAACGATGGTCCATGGACCACTGGTGCACTTTAAATCACTTATTGATGGCTACTGAGAAGGTATTGGCTTCTCACTTCCAGCTACTACACTGTCTTCAAAGAACTAAAAGTACCCAGTGTATTTTTCGAGCGTTGCTTTTTCTACATGAGCAATTGCCATAGTTGCAACGGGGATGTTATAAGATTGCTAATGGGAGGGGAGGTGTCCATGAGACACTCTCTGTTAAAAGGTAACCCACACTATGCCAAATTTTGTGAACCTCTACTATAAAATTAAAGCTTAGATCCTGAGGTACTTGTTCATCATTTCATAAGCAAAACTCCCATTTAAGCCAATTGGAGTTTTTCTGAGGAAGGACTGTAGGATTTGGGAGATAGTTTAAAGCATTTTGGGACAGACTGTAAGAAATATCCCCAGAGCTCAGACATTTTGTGATGGTGGGGCTGCCCTGATCCCTAGCATTGGGAAGACCCAGAGGGAAATTTTGCCCTAAGATGCACCGCCACAGATTCCACTTACTTCAGTGGGAATTGATCTGTGTATCTGAGAACAGAATTTTGCCCTGAAAGCATAGTGAGTCTGAAGGGGTCTGTTGCCAGCATGTAGATAATATACACAAAGGAGACATTGTGGGTCCCAGTTCCCTTTTGGTTCATCAGTAGTTAACTAGCTTTCTGAATTCCCACCATTCCTCCTTTCCCTTCAACTTTAAGCTGCTCTACACCAGCCTCGCATAGTGTTTGAACTGATGCCTGGCTGTCAGATCCTGCTGCCTTCCCTTTGCCCTTTAAGGGCCCAGTCCTGCAAGGTGCTGACTATCCTCAACTCCCATGGCTTTCAAATGGAACTGAGGGCTCTCAGCACCTCACAGGATTAGGCCCTTTGAAGACAGAAGTGACTTTGCCTAGTTGGGCATGTGTTCCAATCCCAGCTGTTTCAAAGGAGAATGCTACCATCAGTTAGTAAATGCTGTTCACCACTGAGGCTGTTGGGGTTACATTTTGCTCCTCATCTGAGACAGTGGCTCTAGACAGGTCAATCTCGCTTTCTTGTTCCCATGCACTAACCTAGTGCTGTAGGATTTGGGACGAATTCACAACTCAGCAGAGGAATGTTTAAATCTGATTAAAAAAACTAATGAAACCATTTCTGTGCATGACAGAGTGTGTGTGTCTGCACCATTCTCTACACAGTCCTCAATGTTAGGCCTAAACTGCTCAGCCTTGTGTCCCTTTGATGCATGGGGCATTGGCAGAGGCCATCTCAGTGGCTAAGGACCAGGAGGCACAAAACTCAGTCTGGAATTTATCTGTGAGCTCCCATAGGCTGAAAGCTTTGGTTATTTGGATTTTTCGCACACACAGTGACAGAGCAGGCTTGACACGGATGCAAGTTTCCTTCTTGAAATGTGTTTCACAAAGAACAGTGATGAGTGGACATCAGCATGGATTTTTGTGTATCCCATTCCCCACCCTCACCCCTTATGCCCAATGAATGTTAGGAACACAGCTGGGTGATGGTTAGGGACCTTTGAATCTTCCTTTAAAATGGGCCTACCAAAATTAAAAGGGAAACCAGTTTAGGCCCCATGTTTAGATTTTGTTAAATAAAAAAGGTGTTTACTGACTGTATATTGTTTGTACTTAGCCCCATAGCTGTTCAGGGCTTTTACAGACAAACGTACAGATTGATGTCCCTTTATGGTCCCTGTGCTGAGGCATTTGCAACTGTCCTGGTCATAAAAAGTAGTCCACTTGGTGGGAAGTATTTTTGCTGGACCTAGCCCCGCTGAGGTTATAACTTTAACAAGGGTTCTTGCAAGCCCCTGGTACGCCCAGGAGCAGCACCAGGGTTTTTGGCGCCCAAATCCTGGTGCCCTAGGCGACCGCCTAGGTCGCTTAAATGGAAGCGCCGGCCCTGGGTAAGCCCCTCCAGCACCTCACTGGGAGAAAGGGGCGGGGGCGGGGAGAGAGAGAGACTAATAAATTGTTAATACCAAGTAGATCTAGTTGGGATATGACCAGGGATTGGTTATTGTAAACAGGAAAGAGCAGAGGTCTCATAAACTATAAACACCATGAAGACAATTTTAAATGCAACCCTTACACTATTGTTAGGCAAATGCAGATGAACAAATACAGTAATTGAATATTGTGACACTTGGAAGGAAGCTTTGAATTCCACTGATGCAGCACTCTGCAGTAACGGAGACTGTTCTGCCCTTGATCAGGGTCTTTGGGATTTTTGCAAGATTTTTTTTTTTTTTTGCACTCTATTGCACCAGGAAACCCCCAGAATCTCTAAAGCCCAGCTCTCTGTAGCTTTCTCCATATTCTCACTTGTTTAATTTGGTTTGTGTTTTGGTACCAGGTGTTATAGGTTTTGTCTGTTTTCTTAATTATTATTCAGATGTTTTTAAATTCTGCAGCTGTCACCCACAGATGGATCTAGATCCCAGCAAGCAAAAGGTTATGTGGTGAATCTTATTATGAAGTCACAGCAGAGATTCTGTAGTTAAAGTTGACAGTTCCGTATACAAGTCCTAGTTTTGGCCTCATTTCAGCCTGGGACTTCTCCTGCTTTGTGCCAGCCCAGAGAAGGGATGTTTTTGAAAAGTTTGCAGTTAATTGTATAAGCTGTTTTGAGCTACAGAATTTCAAAAAAATTACTTTTACTTTTAGAAAAGTTAAACCAGCTTTTTTTAAATGCACTCAACTACGGAGTCTGTACGCCAATCTTACAGTATGTATGAAGTCATGAATAAGTTTCAAAGCAAATTAGCTTCCAGATTTTAACTTTTTCAGGGTGAACTTCCTTATTGGAAGGAGCTCCATCAGATTGCCTGATGAAACTTTTAAGCTTTAACTGCTGTGTGGACGAGAACTCTAGTAAGCACAAAACTGTAGCTATGCTCCCCAGAGGCTTATAGCTTCTGTGAAGAATGAAATGGGATTCTTGCAACTGTAAGAGCTGTGGTGGACTAGCAGTCTAGGACCCCAAGTGGGGGAGAAAGGAAGACGAAAGTTACAGTACAGATCACGTGATTACTTCGGTTGGTTGTGAGGAAGTCTTGGTAGTTTAACAATTTATATTCACACAATTTAAAAAAAATCCCTGTTCTATTTCCATTTAAAAAAAGCATCTGTCATGTTGGGACCACCATTGTTAGAGTGGGGCTTTTTTATACTGCTGCTCTTTCACCCCCAACTTTTCCCACTACAGGTTCTATCTCATGTTTTTCCTCCATTTCTCAACCATTCACTCACTGCTTCCTAACACCCTGACTCCACTACTGATTTAGCCCTTGCTAAATGCAACCCATTAGCTAACCCCTTCTCCCACAACAGCTCTCAGGTCCAAAAGTGCAGTCCTTCTCCTGTATAAAGGAATTAATCACAAAGTTCGGAGTGTAGGGACTAGGCTAATCCCCTCCCATGGTGCTCCTGACAGTTGCAACTACTGAGGTCTCTCCTCCAAGAAGAAATAAGGGCTGTTTTACGGAGTCACTCCCCTGGGAGCTGCTACAGTGCAGCTCCTGGGTGGGAGGGAGGCATTTGTTCTCTCCAAATCCTAAATCTGCAGGGAGCTCAGCTAGCAAATCCCCTGCTACTTCTGGTTGCTACTGGTCTGTTCTTGATTTGAACTAGCATCTTAGAATTTCTAATCCAGGACTGCCTGGAGTCTCCAGGAATTATAGATTAATCTTTAATTAAAGATCATGTCATGTGATGACATCTCCAGGAATTCGTCCAACCAAAGTTGGCAACCCTACTTAGAAGTGACAGGCTCTATCGCCCAGCCCCAGTCCCCTGAGCTGCCAATCTCTTTATCTCTTTGTTCATTTCTGTCGTTCATACACATGACACGACCAGCCAAACAATCAGAAAAGATTCATGTCAAGAAATAGCATGAAAACTACAGCTCTCAAAGGGGGAATGAAAAGATAATTCACCAAGGGAAGAGAGAAGACATTCAGAAAAGAGTGACAATGGATATGTAACAATGTTATCTTAGTTAACACTGCATCCATTTCAGGCTCAGTACAATGGGGTAATGTTGGATTGAGTGTACAGCTCACAGAGGTTAATGGTACTGCCTTATGGAGGGAGTTATTCTGAATCACTGCTAATTATCTCTGGTAGCCCTCTTCTGGCTCCTACAGACTGTTAAAGGAGAATCATCTTGCCACTTTTAGCTTTTCAGCAGCTGGTTTTCTTTTCATACTTTGAGATCAGAAGCATAGTGTGGAACTGTTAATTATTGTTTATTTGTGCTATGTTCTTTCCTTTTGAATAATTCCCAGAGAAAAATGTTCGTGAAGATATTTTTAGGGCTAAAAATATAAATTAATAGAACACTATAGTTTAATAAAAAAAGTAACCTTAACCCTTGAAAAGCCAGGAATTCCACAGTTAAGGATCCAACACTCACCTTAACTCTCTCCTCTGTCCTCAGTCACTGTCCACTAACAGGCTAGAGACCTAAACCAGTTGCCACACAAAGCTTATGGTATGTCTAGCCTGTTGAGTATATACACCATACTAGTATAGCTTATCTCCTATTGCATGTAGATATAACCAGCATCCTCCCTCCTAACTGATATCAGTTACAGAGTGACTCCATCATGCATCTGGAGGGTGTCAGGCTGGACTATGTGCAGACACTAAGGATCCAATGTGGGGAGGCCCCCAAATTTTTCTGTCTATTGGCATTTTTAAAATGTCCATCACCAGTATCTCGCCTCTGGCAGTAGGTGGGTGAGGGGTCTCAGCTGATTGCTGCCAGTACAGCATGCAGACCCAGACTAAGGTAGCAGGAGGAGCAAGATAGGCACAAGGGGTGGGATTCACAAGGGGAAACTTAGGCCTGGTCTACACTAGGCTTTTATGTCGAATTTAGCGCCGTTACATCGAATTAACCCTGCACCCGTCCACACCACGAAGCTATTTAGATAGACATAGAGCTCTCTTAAATTCGACTTCTGTACTCCTCCCCAACGAGAGGAGTAGCGCTAAATTCGAAATGGCCATATCGAATTAGGCTAGGTGTGGATGGAAATCGACGCTAATAGCTCCGGGAGCTATCCCACAGTGCACCACTCTGTTGACGCTCTGGACAGCAGTCCAAGCTCGGATGCTCTGACCAGCCACACAGGAAAAGCCCCGGGAAAATTTGAATTCCCTTTCCTGTCTGGGCAGTTTGAATCTCATTTCCTGTTTGGACATCGTGGCGAGCTCAGCAGCACTGGCAACGATGCAGAGCTCTCCAGCAGAGATGGCCGTGCAATCTAATAGAAAGAGGGCCCCAGCATGGACTGATCATGAAGTCTTGGATCTCATCGCTGTGTGGGGCGATGAGTCCGTGCTTTCAGAGCTGCGCTCCAAAAGAAGGAATGCTAAGATCTACGAGAAGATCTCAAAAGCCATGGCAGAGAGAGGATACAGCCGGGATGCAACGCAGTGCCACGTGAAAATCAAGGAGCTGAGACAAGGCTACCAAAAAACCAAAGAGGCAAACGGACACTCCGGATCCCAGCCCCACACATCCCGTTTCTACGAGGCACTGCATTCTATCCTAGGTGCGGCCGCCACCACTACCCCACCAGTGACCGTGGACTCTGAGGATGGGATATTGTCCGCGGCCAGTTCCTCGTCGGACATGTTAGCGGACGGGGAAGATGAAGAAGGAGATGAGGAGGACGAGGCAGTCGACAGCGCTGGCACCGCTGATTTCCCCGACAGCCAGGAGCTCTTCATCACCCTTACCGAGATCCCGTACCAACCGTCCCCATCCCTTACCCCGGACACAGAATCAGGGGAAGGATCAAGCAGTAAGTGCTGTAAACATTTAAACATTTATTTTTAACAGAACGGGAATATTCATAATATTAACAATGTGTTTTTACTAAAGTGCTTTAAACATGTAAAAAATTATCTGCTACAAAACTGGAATATTTACAATGGTAACAAAGGGTTTCTCATGATTTCTCTGCCTTAGGCTCTTCACAATTTAGTCCCAAGTATTTAAAAAAAAATTTACAATGTCCGGTACTTCATGATTCTGCGGCCCAAGACTCTCCACTCTATAGTCCCAGTGCACCTAGGCGAAAATCCGGTCAATATGGCCGGGGATTGAGGCGAAATCCTCATAGGAGAACTCCTCGTAGGTCTCATGGAGGTAGATTTCCAGCCTGTTCATCAGGTTCCTGGGTAGGGCGATCTTATTTGGCCCTCCGTGGTAGGAGACGTTTCCCCGCCACGACACAATATAGTACTCCGGGATCATCGCACGACATAGCATGGCGGCATACGGCCCAGGTTTCTGCATGCTTTCCCTAAGCATGCGTTCCTTCTGGCTGTCCGAGATCCTCAGAAGGGTGATGTCGCTCATGACGCCCTGCTTTGGATTAGGGAGGGGAATGTTAGCATTGGGACTGCTTTACAGCCACGCGGTGGAGGGAGAGGGGCAGCATACAGGGATCTTTCCCTGGGACAGCCGCGAGGGGGTGGGACAGGGGCCGAGTTCATGCTTGCCTGATTGCTGGCAGCAGAGACTGGCATTGCTTTCAATGTGAAAGGAGGCCAGTGCTACTAATAGAGTTTTAAGCAGCCACAAGTCTACGGCTTACCATGATTGCCCGCTACAGAAGTTCAGGTCTGCAGCCACGCTTCTGAGATCACTCCAAGACCACCGCAAGTCCACAGGCACTGAAGGCGAGGGCCGAAAATTCGACCTTGTCCTGAGTGCGCATGTGAGAGGTGCAGTGCATGGTCTTGTTCACAGAGAAAGACTAGGTTCTTTGTGCACAACTTAATTTATCTGTCTCAGGAATTCACTCCCTTTTTACAATTCACACAGACACATCTGCGACGGTCTCCCAACCCAGCCTGTCAGCACACTCCCAGAGGCTAGCGCAGATTAGGCGGAGGAAGAAGAAGACGCGTGAAGACATGTTCTCAGAACTAATGGGCTGCTCCCGAGCCCAGGCAGCCCAGCAGACACAGTGGAGGGAGAACTTGTCACAAATGCACCGAGCAGTCATGGAACGGGAGGAGAGACCCCCATTCAAATCTTTTCTCCTCATCAAGCAGGGGGGAATTGAACCTGGGTCTCCCACAACCTAGGTGAATGCGCTAACTATTGGGCTAAAAGTTATAAGGTGGGCACCTCTTCTGACCAGGGTGGGACCTGATCTGGTAGGCAGCCGCTGAGCACACCTGCTGGATCAGACGCCAGATGAGAGAGAGGTGGTCGAATGCCTGTCTCCCCCGGTTTGTGAATTGCTCTGGGGTTAGGCAGGAGGTAGGTGTCTAGACGCCGAGAGGGAGGCAGCAGTGTGCATGCGGTGCAAAGGGAACTCTTGCCCTGAAAACTGAGGTGCTGAGTTAGTTTAGGCACCTAGAGGCTTCAGAGGGAGTTTTGTGGATCGCAGTGGAGCCTAAAACTGAAAGTGAGGGTCCTAAACTCAGATGTAGGCACCTGAGTACCTTTGTGAATCCTGGCTTTGTTGACTGATAATATCACTCACTGAGCTCTTCAGCAGCTAGCACATCATGTCTGCTGCAGGTCCCTGTGCGACAGATATTACAACCCCATGCAGTATCTTTGGGGAACACTGTATTAAATCGATTAATGGATTTTGCACGATTGTGTTCTACTCTATGGGGGACGGTTATCACAGCTCCTCCAGGAACAAATTGTGTGTGGTGATTACCTGTTGGGATTGTAAATGACTCCAGAGAAGCACCACCCCCTGGGGTGCTTGCATTTGCTGGCTCAGCCTGGGTTTTCCAGAGTCTCAGACAAAGAAAGGGCTTTTGATATAAAAAGACTGAATTTGAACTGGCTCAGGGCCTTCTTTCTGATGCAACAAACAGACAGGGCCTTCTGTCCAGACCTGGGGAGGGGGTGGGTTCTTGTAGAAGGTTTGGAAAGACTTTGGTCTACTAGGGGCCCATAAGACTGGTCAGTGACTCCTAGTACGTTTAGTGCATGTTTATCTGTTTTATTTATTTATTTTTCTAGTTTTTTTCTGTAATGCTTTTATCTTATGAATAAATGTGCTTATTTAGAAAGAACTGAGTGGTGACTTGTAACTGCTGGCAATGCACTGGCCATAGCGCATGGAGAGAAAACAACATACAGGCACTGGCCATTAGGCAGACTGACTTGCTGGGGATATCACAGTGTGAGATAGGGAGCTGTGCAGCCTTTACGCCCCTGGTCAGAAGGGATTGGCACAAGGGTCCCTGCCCAGAGACAGGTGATGGCTGGAGACCTGAGATCTGACTGGGAACTATTGCAGTGGACCACTGAGGGGCAATACACATGTAGTTACCCTGAAACTGTTACAGTCCTGATGGAATCTTCATCTCCTTCGTGTCATTCACTGAAATGATCTATGCTGGAGACTGTCTGGCGAATCTCATGATGTGATCAAGGCCGAGTAACAAATGGGACCTGGGTGTGTGCATTTCAGGTTTTTTATCGCTGCTGCCCTCCTGCCTGCAACTGGAGAGAGTCCCTTTAATAAAAGGAACTCATTAGTAACCAATAATGTGTGCTGGCAACACAATCAGATTTCCAGACTTTGTGCAAAGTGCAGTTGTTTCCAAAGATAACTCTATAGTGATCTCAAACCAGCTGCAGCTTTAGCCGGATGGCCCGAACCCTGCTGTCGGTAATACCAACTCATTACATTATTGTGCAATTGTTAATTCTCAATAAAAACCGGTCTAGTTCTCCACTCTCTTTTTCCCTTCTGTAATCACTCACAGCTGTATAAAACAACCAAATTAGAATTCTCTACTCACTTACACACTGGGTAGCAGTTTACATTCACTTAGCACAGGTATAGATGGCTATATAAGGCAGTGGAGAGTCAGACCCAATTTGTGGGATTAAAAAAAAAAACTAATTGGTATTTTAATAACAAACAAGGTACTAGATTTTATTGGCAGATGGCAAATTGACAGATGGCAAACTGCTAGGGTGTACTAGCAAAATATAAGTGGTGAAACTGCAACTGAATACGGCCTTAGTAGATCCTCTCTTGCATATGGAATACAGTGCAGGGTATCTTTCCCAGGAGGAGATTATTGCCATGGAAAGGGGATTAGTGTTATTAAAATAATACTGTCACTGAAGAATCTAAATTATGGAGAGATTCAGGAAGTTGGGTTTATTCTGGGTGGAAAATAAGAGACGTCGGGGTGACCTAATGTAAGGTTTTGCGATTATGAAAGAGATGGATAAGGCAGAGAGGTCACCTTATGGAGAGGGTCAGAATCAGGAGATGTGAAAGTGATGGATGAGGAGTGTAGCAGTAATCTGATGGAGCCATTCAATTTAAGTGATAATCGGCATAAGAAACCACTTACTGGGGAAGCTGACTGAGGAATCTACATTATTTGCTTCCAGGGAGAGGATAAGCAGTGTGCTGTGAAAAAGCAGGAAGGTTGATTGAACTTAAATTAAACCAGGGCAGGCATATTGGGTTGGATGGCTTTCTCTGGTTCCAAACATTCCTCCCTGTCAGTATTGGGATGGCTGGCCTTTCTCTAGAGATGCTCCCAGCTAGAAGAGCAAAAGCTAAGATGGAATTGGGCAAAGGCTGGTATTATCTGCACAACCTCCACACCAGCGTATACTAGTGCAGGGAGGGCAGTGTGTTTTGCTATCTGTACAGCACTGTCCTCCCCTCTTATGCCCTGTGGATGCCCCTTTTCTGCCTCTTAATACAACCTGGAGCTATATTACTGATCTCTGGGCCTCCTCTGTCAAATACTACAGTGAGTATTGTATGAGTGTGGTATAAAAGTCTGTATGGCATAGACTAGCCACCCCATCAATAGACATGGTTAGAGAGACTAGCAGCCTTTCCTGCAAAATGGCTTTTGTTTACTACGCAAAGGGGATCTCTGGGGGCTTGAAGGAGGGATTCACGGTCTGCTCAAATGTCTCCCAGCAGAACTCAGGAAAACTCTACAAAGCTCATCCTCTATGATCTTTCCATGGGAGAAGGGATCTGGCCTGTAGTTAGGAGCATGCTGTGTATTCATTAATCCCTCTGAGGAAATAAACGTTCCTGTCTCATCTCTGTGTTGAAGAGTTCACCTTACAATCCATAAAGGTTACTCCAGAAGGGCTCAGAGAATTGGCGGTTATTAATTGGCTGCCAAAGAAGACTATCTAGTACCTTCCACAGAGGCTTAAGAATGTTCTTCCATATTATAAAAACAGTGTGAATAGCACAATCCCTGGTAAGATCCCTAAACTCATTTCTGATCATCAGTCTGTTACCTGAAACTGCAACTAGCAATAAGAAAATCTGTCAAAGATGGTCCAGCAGTTGATGTTCAACAGGGCACAGAAACACCACCCAACGCTTTAGTACACAGACTGAAGAAGAATATTGGAGCCAGCTGAAACTGAAAGAGGAATGTAAGAAGGCAAAGTATAATTGGAACCTGACCAGGACGCAAGGACTGAATCCCTACTATTGCGAAAGGGACAATGGAACTCTTAAGACCACAAGTTCTCAAGACCATGGCTTCATGTCTCGCCAGAAAGCCTGCACATCCAACCGTGTAGCATCCCCTATCGTCATGCTGGGCATGTGCTCAGGCAGCGCTGACTCAGAGAGAGGAGTGTGAGTCACTGACAGCACAATTACTTGCCAAAGGCATGTAGGGCAGAGGTATTCCGCCATCTGTAACCACTGGTCAGCTTCAGGTCCCTTTAGAAACCTATTTGACATTAGGTTAGTTCTCTTCTCTTTTCAGCTGGACTCACAGACCAGGAGAGACAGAGTCCTCTGCGCTACAGACCCTTCATTTGTGATGGTTCCAGGTAAATGTCTTGATGTATGTTGAAATGGATCCCAGGCACTTTCTCTCCAGCCGATTGTTACCTGAAATGAATGTTGTGCAAATCGTAGGGCACGACCTAGTACCCCTAAATGCAAAAATACCCCCCCACCCACACACTCCCGCTTCTGCAGTTGATAATTAACCCTTAGCTCTCATGTCCCCTAGAACACCAGCACTAAAATAAAACCTTAGACTCCCGCCCACTCCAAGAGCTCCAGAGGGGCCGCTGAGAGATCATCTGAACTCGGGAGCGCGTTCGGTCCATTCCCGCCACAAGGGTCCAATGCTAGGCTGGCACCGTTAGGGGTCCGGCTCCCGGCGTGCGTCTGATCACATCTGTGGGCTTCAGAGAAAAGGGCATTAGGACCCTGAGGATCTCGCTCTCTTTTTCTGCTCTGCAGGACTGAGCCGTGAGAGCAGAGCTAAAACAAACAGCTGTGACTGTAAGAGCCAGCCAAACCGAGAGAGGGAGAATCCTGTCCCCAGCACCCTCCTCTCCCCCACCCCCCTTACACAGACCTGACCCGTCTCTCGCCTGAGCCCCAACCTCTTCTCCAGTTTATCAGGCTCCCACGCTCCACTGGGGCTTTCGGGATGAGGAGGATCAGGGCTAATGCCATTGCAATCCTGACGGTAGCCTGGATCCTGGGCACTTTCTATTACTTATGGCAGGACAACAAGCCTCATTCAGCAGCATCCAGCAGATCCCCTAGCAGCAGCGGCAGAAATGGGCAGAGATCAGCTGCGAGGCTGGAGAGCCACAGGGAAGATGGGACCATCCCCCTCACTGTAAGTGAGACGCGCTCGCAGAGCGGATCACATTTTAATTCTTCAGCAGCGATTGTTGCAGGGAAATTGCATTGCATGTTGGTGCTGCTGCCGGGTGAGGTGTTGGCAGGAACATTAATCTAGTTTGTCAGAGATTGGTGGGGGCTGGTGAATGAATGGGGGGGGGGATACATTAGAGGAGGTGTTAGGTTTGCATGGGTTTCTTTATATTTATTTTAGCATTCTGGCTTGTAACCATGACAGCACTTACAATTGGGGAGCACTATCCAAAGGCTTGGAGAAATAGACTACCGCTGAATGTAAAGTGTTTGCAAGTCGTGTCCACTGGATGGCCAGGGTCTGTTTCTCTGACTGGGAGCTGGATTTCCTTTTTGGCTAAGAAAGGGGTGGATGAAACAGCCGTGAAGGCTTTTTGGGTTGTGTTCAAGCTGCATGTTTTAAATGAGGCCAGAAGGATTTGCATTTGCAGAAAGCAGTTTCTTCGGTCCTGGGCTCCATGATCCTTGCTCTGGAAGGATTGTGAGGGTCAGGGCCCGGGGGAGTAATATTGCAACACCCACACTGCCATGTGGCGGGTTTGGTGGGCTCAGCTGCATCATCCATTAGTTGTTGTACATCCTAGTGTGAGAGCACAGCACAGCGTGCGAGCCTGGAAGTTAAAACTGAATTAAGCCAGAGGAAGCTCTCTGCTGTTAGACTCATGTTTCGGTTGAGCTCAGAGCGAGACAGGAGGGGTAGGCAGCCCTGGTTTATCCCTGCTTACATCCAGACTGGCTCCCTGCTTCCCACCTATTTGATTTCTGACCCCCGGGCCCCATTTGAGGCACTGTATCAAAAAGACCTGCACTCTGCTTTTCCTGGGGATGTCCAGGAGTTTGGCAGTGGGGTCAAATAGAGCTTCTCCTCTCCCTGTATTAGGGGAGATAAGAACCATTACGGTCTTTCGGTTTTTCCTCTTTCAGGCTACAAGATAATAATAAAAAGCCACTATTTACTGTAAGAAATAATACAAATAACCAAATAAAAAATTCATTGAGTCCATTCTCAGTGGTAAGCTGGGTAAGACCGCTCAGAAAGTGGAAGATGTCATTGTTTATGTTTGTCTATGAATCATCTGGTTACACAGACATGGAAAGGAACAGAAACAGCATGGTCTAATAGTTA
The DNA here is from genome assembly GCF_002925995.2 of Terrapene triunguis. Taxonomy (NCBI): domain Eukaryota; kingdom Metazoa; phylum Chordata; order Testudines; family Emydidae; genus Terrapene; species Terrapene triunguis. The sequence goes on from NW_020664447.1 coordinate 35,219,696, forward strand.
GAGCAGGAGCCTGGACACCAGGATTCTTGTCTTTTCTTAGTGACTTGCTTTGTAACTTTGGCCAATATCCCAGTTTCTCCATCTTTAAATTAGGGCTAATGTGTAACCATCACATGGGGGTCATGAGGCTTAATTTATTAATGTGTATAAAACACTATGAGATCCTACAATGAGAGATGCTTTAACAATTGGTGCATATGTGTATATATATATATAATATAGAACATAAGAACGGCCATACTGGGTCAGACCAAAGGTCCATCTAGCCCAGTATCCTGTCTTCCAACAGTGACTGTTGCCAGGTGCCCCAGAGAGAATGAACAGAACAGGCAATCCTCAAGTGATCCATCCCCTGTCACCCACTTCCAGCTTCTGGCAAACAGAGGCTAGGGACACCATCCCTGCCCATCCTGGCTAATAGCCATTGATGGACCTATCCTCCATGAACTTATCTAGTTCTCTTTTGACTCATGTTATAGTCCTGGCCTTCACAACATCCTCTGGCAAAGAGTTCCACAGGTTGGCTTCCGTATGTTGCCTTATAACCAAGGAACTCTACAGGAAAGGTCATGTGGTGAAGGTGTAGGGCTAGAGTCAGGAGACCTGGGGTCTGTTCCTAGCTGGGCCACAGAGATCCCAATTTCCAGTGTGCTCTTGGACAAGTCACTTTGCCTGTTTCATAGTTTTTCCATCTGTAAAATGAGGGAAATCATAAACTTAGCTACCTCTCCGAGGGGTTGTGTGACTTCATGCCTTCATGTTTGCAAAACCTCTTGAAATCCTCAGAGGGAAGATGCTGTAGAAGTGCCAAGCCTTATTATATTACTAATGTGTGGTATGTATGTGCGCATGCTCATAGACATACACAAATGGTGTGATGATAAACTGTAGTCATTATTATTAAAATATGGCATTATTGGTGGAGTACCATAAAAATTGTCATTAAAAAAAAAATAGGGATGGGTCAGCCTGACCTGGGCTTCCATCCCAAACCCATTAATACAGAGGGATAATGCTGCTCTCTGCCTCCCCATTCCTCTCTGTAATTGGAGTCATAGGATTTGCTACCATACTGGTCTATCTACTCCAGATTCCTGTCTCCAGTAGAGGCCAATAGGTAATGGGAGAAAGGAAGGTGAAACCCTCCTGTAATGCACCTGACTGACTGTGCAGTGCTGTACATGGAATACTCCTTCCCGACCCCTGCAATGATCAGTTTGTACAAGAAGCAGGAGAATGGAAGCAGTCAGATCTTCTGAGTGACCATGTTTCTCAAATATATTATATACACAATGTACTTTCCTAAATGTTCTGTCTGCTGCTGTGAGAGTCAAGCCAATCAAATGCCGTATTCTTGCTGATGTGACCCCCTGCGGTGGCATTACTGTTGATTTGGCACCACAGTGAGAGAGTAACGGACTTTACTGTGATGGAATGTGAATAACAAGCAGTCAGTCCCATTTGTAGCAGTCTCATTGGATTGCTAGAGACAGCTCTGGGAGGAGGTGAGGCAGAGGAATAACCGAGGAGCCAGTCTGGGGTGGGAGGGGAAGATCTGTGGGCAGAGAAGCTGGAGAGCAGGGTGGTTGACATGCATTCCTGCAGGCTCTCTCCTAGGCACACTTGGCGTAGGTTGTGATTTTTCAAGGCATATAAAATGTGACGTTTTAGTTGCTTTTATACAGGAACAGAAGCTATTAATATATAGAGAAACAGGTGCTCCTGGCTCTGTAGTGCCTTCATCTCAGGTCTCCTTAAGGAGTTAATTACTTTGCATAATAAACAATGTCAACACTATTTGTTTACTAGGTGTATCTATTGGCTGTTAACTTTTCCAAAGTTCCAGGGTGTTTAGATCTACAGTTTTGGTTTGGCCGACTATAGAATTGTTAAGGTAAGCCACACAGTTTGGCTCCAGATTCAGATGTATCTCTGGTTTTTGTGGTTGGCATCTGGGGATTTGTTTGAGGCTCGTCCTAATGTGATTGAGATCCTTTGGAAACACATTGTTTTGTAGTTTTAAAAACCCTCTTTTTACTGCTTTTGTCTGCAAATCTCTTCTTCGGCCAAGTGAGTCGAGAAGTTCTGCTCTGTGCCGTTGCAAATCCCAGGTGAATGACATGTTTAAAAAATGGAAATGCCTTTGGGGGTTTTACGGGACTCTTTTTATCCCCTCTTGAGATGGAAAATAAAAATATCTCCAGGTAAAACCTACAGCTGACTAAATGGAGAATGAGCACGTAGCAAGGCCACTAAATAACTGCCTGACTTCTGATAGCCAATGTGAGCCTGAATTTCAAACTTGGGTGCCTAAAATTTTGAGTCTGCTATGGAAATCTCTATATCAACCCTAATCATTAGTGGGAGGTCAGGTGCTACAGTGATGGGTCTCCAAGAAATACCTTAGACTAGATAATGTTGGACACTCAAATCCCTGTTCTAGGCACAGAAGTTTTAAAATTTGGCCTCTCTGGGACAAAAGTCATCCTTGGTTTCATCCCACTGAAATCCAGAGCTTTGGAGCGGAGCCTGGAGCTGGAGCACAGACCAGTAGTTTTTTGCCCGGAGCTGGAGCAGAGCCGGAGCGGAGCAATTCAAAAATTTGATTGCTCCAAATCCCCGCTGAAATCAACAGATTTAGCTCCTCAGGTTTAAAAAAATAAATGAACATACTGACTAGGTCAGCTTTGGAAATCATCTGCAAAGCTGTTGTCCTTTTGAAATAAACATGTAGATGGACTAGTAAAAATCTGCGATAGGGTATGTCTACACTACGCAGCTTCTAGTGACACAGCTGTGCCGCTACAGCCGTGCCTCTAAAAGACGCACAGTTTAGCAGCTGTTTGTCAGTGCTCCTGCCAACAAAAACCTTCCACCTGCAACAGCGGCGTTAGCGTTCTCCTGCCGACAAAGCACTGTTCACACCGGTGCTTATCGTCGACAAAACTTTTGTCTTTCAGGGGGATGTTTTTTTTTAACACCTCTTAACGACAAAAGTTTTGTCTTTCACTTGCCATTGTAGACATAGCCATAGTTACAGGCAAAGCTCAACTCCTGTGTGTCTGGCTCTCCAAATTCCCTCGCCAAAGACCACAAATGATCTGCAAATAGCTGGTGGTTGTTCCTGTAGGATGGGGGACCCAAAATACAGCCCAAGAGCCAAAGGCAAATGCTCAGTGCTGAGTTGCTGTTATTATTTAATATTAAATACAACCCACAGAATCCAAAGGGGCAAGCTCACTCACAAGCAGTTATCACAAAGTTATCTGCACCGCTGTGTAGTGATGAGGCGTGTGAAAATGAAACAGTTGCATGAAGGGGATCATGGCATCCCTAGAGAGGCTGTAGAGGGCCCAGCACCAATCCCAAACAGGCTAGCACAGAATAGTTATTGGGGTAACCGTGGGAATCCATCCTTACCTGGCATCAGTGGTCCAGAAGGGCAGTGGATGCTATTGACTCGTAGGCGGAAAGAGCAGCAGTGAAAGGAGTGAGGTGCAGCCCTGCTGCCTGGGTACAGGTTGCGGGTGAATTCCAACCCTTCTTGGAATAACCCACCCACAGCTTGATTAACCCAGACTAATATGGGAAGGATTAAAAATTCACCCAAAATACATTCTCTCTGGCCACTCTTTTTTTTTAATAAACTGCAGGCTGAGAACAAATCAGAATCTGATCAGCTGAGCTGCAGGACTTGGTTGCTGGTGAATTGAGCCAACAAGCACTCCCTGTTCATCTCTCAAGGAAGGAGCAAATACCACAGTCCTGGATATTTATTTTTTATGTTTAACAACATGGTACTTTTCTTAGGAGTAGCCCTGAGGCTCCTGCACGTTGCTCACATGGCTCTCTCTGTTGCAGCGTTTGGGCTTTTCTGAAAAACAGCATTCCAATAAATGTGCCCTCCTTTCTCTTTCTCCCCAGTGGGATGATGTCTTCAGCTCCCCATAGGTTTCCCTTACACAGAAACTTTAAAATGGGTGATCAAAGGGTTCTTGGCAATACTTACACACTGAATTTCAATGGGTTAATCATTTGCCTCTTTTCTTCCATCTCTGTTAGCACAGATGTGATGGACGCTTGCTTCCCTTCCCAAAAGACTGAGAAAGCTGCCCAGTACATTTATGCCCTGTAAAATCCGTGGTCCTAAACGTGAGCCTTTTGAGGAGAGTAAAGCCACTGTTGTCACACAGCGAATGCCTGCATGTCAGGTACATGGCTGATGTACAGTTTTGAAAATGGAGCCTCACTGCTGTCTCTCCATGTAGTGGTGGTGATGATGCAAAAGGCATAGTAATAATTTGCATTTCCCCAATAATCAAAGGCTGGGCATATGGCCACCTTTACTTCCCCAGCTCGTGTAAAGTTTCTGGAGCATTACAAGAACAGCTCAGCTAGACCACTGACTAGAGAATTACTGATGATTGAGTCGGGTGATCTTGTCCAGTGACGCTGGAACAATTTGTATAGTGGGGATGCTGAGAGCCTTTGAACCAATCTGTGAACCCTGTATATGATGGAAACCACTTCAAGCCATGGGTGCAGCAGCACCCCTAGTTCCAGCATCTATGATCTTGTCTGTCCTGCAGGGCTGGTACAGGATTGTTCCCTATGGTTTATTCTCCCATACTCTTGTCCTATCCAGTTTTATACATCCCAAGCAATGTCCCTCACATCTCTTAGGAGACTATTCTACAGCTGATAGACCTCACTGTCTAATATTCTGTCTACATTTCCTTCCATAAAATCCCATTACTCTTTGGTGTGGTAGAAAGAGAGCCTGAGACATAAGGCCTTGTATCCATTTCTATTTTGTATCAATATCCATTTTGACCAGCCTAAATAATACATCTCCCCTGTTGGAGTTTGTTAACAAATCCTTTACCCTTCTCTCCATCCGTCTGAAGATTTCAAAATACTCTGCAAACATTAGTGGATTAAGCTTCACCACCTACTGTGAGATAGGGAGCAGTATTATCTCCATTTTACAGATGGGGAAAGTGAGGCGTAGGGGTTAAGAGACTTGCCTGAGGTCACATAGTGAGTCAGTGGAAGAGTCAGGTAAAGGACACAGATCTTCTTACTCCCAGTCCTGCGTTTTAGCTGTAAGGCCATTCTCCCTGCTCCCCCTTTTACTATCCTCTTACACCCTTTGGATCCTGATAGATTTAACTGCAATTTAGCACTCTACCGATAATCAGTTCTATTTATTTTTAACAAACTATTGGGGAAATAGAGAGTGCATGTGTGCATTTTAAAAAGCCCCCTGCTAGATCTGATACCCTCAAACTCTGATACCCTTACTCTTCACACGTCTGAACCAGCTATTTCTAGCTGACATTTACTGGTGCTCCTGAGCTCCCTAATAGTCCTGTGGAATGGTTATGTCGTCCCCCCTCCCCCCTTCCCATTTGCTGCTGTCAAAACCAGATATGATATTTCACTCACAACTGGGATAAACTGCATCTTTCATGGTTCAATAGGCAATCTCTTTTATTCTGCAGAGGTTTCTATCCTACTGGGCTCCCTAGGCTTGTGTGCCTGCCTGGAGGCAGTTCTTGTCAGTTTCAGTGCTGTAGCTATGGGAATACAGGTGGCTCCCAAATAAATAAATAAATAAAATAACTGCAAGAGAAAGAACTCCCTGTAGTGGCACTTTACCATGCTCATGAAATACAGGTTTTATTTCACGTCCTGCTGTGCTGCTGAGGAGGTAGAACCTAATAATTAAAAATATATCACAGCTCATAAAAGCGTCCTCTTGAGCTGGGGGAAATCTGGTTTCTGTAGAATTTTACTCTTCCTAGTTAATTTGTGCCTGACTGTCCCATAGTCAATAATTTGCCTTGTTGTCCCAGTTTAAGAATTTAACCAAGTTTCTTCTTCTACCACACTGGGTTGATGAAAATTGATTTGCATCTGTACGTGATCATAAAGTGGCAGTCCCCGCCAGCCTGTTTGATCTCTTCAAGGCTGCTCATTGAATTTGCATTTTTGTATAAGATGTGCTCTACAAAGTAGGTGATCAGACTCTGGATTCGGAGAGAATCCAAAGCAGTTCAGGCTTTTGTGCAAACCTTTGAATGCCTCATAATATTCAGTGTCTTGTGAAATATTGATGTTTTTCTTAAAATGACCTTTTCCCCCACAGGAAACTATTTCTTCTCCTGCATCATTAAAGGAAAGAGGAATGTTGCAGAGTTCTTGGGCTCTTCCTCATGCTAGAATGCAGGACTGTCTTGAAGGAGGGTCTTGCTAAAACTAGCTTGCAGGAGGGGTTGTTCGGCCATTACCTGCATGCCTTCACAGATTCCACATTCTAGAACCTGGCCTGCTTTGATGCAGACCTATGGTTCGGATCTCAAATTCTTTCCTTCTTATAGCTGATTCACCAGAAGTCATAGGACTCTATGAGAACCATCCCTAGAGTCCAAGTCCTGGGTGAACGTAAACTGATCTGTCCATAATGTGGCTAACTCTCCTGCCCATAGTTCTGCTAGTCCTGCATGCCTTCACAGAATGCCTGTATCATCTGGATATGAAGAAGGGGGTTCTTCCCTGGATACTAGTAGGCTCACAAGAGCATTTTCCCCTTCTTTGGGTTTATTCCAGTAGTATAGTTGAGGATAAGCGTGTGTAAACAGAGTTTACCAACTTCTCATTTTAGGAATATGGCATTTACCATGGTCCAGTCTGGAGTGCCAAAAAGTTTAGTTCACCTTCACCCACTTCTTTTTTTTTTTAACCACTATACCGCTGGTCTGTCCTGTTTAATACTTGGTTGGGAGACCCCTCTGGGAAAGCAAAATGCTGATGAGAAACCCTCATGAAAAATCCAGATGCCACAAGAAGTTGCGTTGGTGATTCAGTAGGTTTTGCTCTTCCCTTGCATACTGGATGGGACCCATGTCCCAGTGCGTGAAGAAGCATTGTGCTGCTGGTGGAGGTACTGTCACATTCTGGGGTGCAATCCAGACCTGTGAGAGGTTGTGTCACCGCCTGCCCTATAGCCCTGAGTGCCTCCAAATGCTGTGCTGCCAAAGCTCTCTTGTCTGGACATTTCCAGCCAGCATACAAGCCTGCACTGAGTGTGGGTGAGTTAAGCAGCCCTGGTTCAGCGCTCTGACCCCAGCAGCCTGCCTACAATACCACAGTCCCTCTGGTTACCCCGGCAAGATGGACCCCACTGCCCCCCAATAGCAAATTTTCCCAAATCCATGTGCTCTGCAGTGTCCAGCCCTTTCCTGGAACACTCAGAGAAATAATAAGGTCCGTTTGCACCTTTAAAAAGACAAAAGAACATCACAGCTTATTAAATTAACTGGGGTAAATGCACCCTTCCCTTCAAGTACAGCATTGACCTGGTTTATTGTAAAAAACAAACAAACAAGTTTATTAACAAAAGGACATAGGTTAAGTGATACCAAGTAGAAGAACTAAAGTTAGAAAGGATTACAAATAGATAAAATCAAATACACTTTCTAATGGCTAAGACCTGACTTAACAAGCTACAGTTTTTGTTCAAGGTAGTTTCCTTACCAGTCTTCCATTCCCAGAACTTTGACTCCCTTGGCTGAAGGATCCATTTTTCTAAGCTTGCAGAGCCCAGTCCAGTGATGTTGGTGAGATGTGAAAATGTGTACCCGAGCAGGCCTAGTCATTAATGTTTCTATGGCATCTTTTGCAAGAGTAGAGGTACTAGAAATTTCTGCAGAACACTAAATCAATCTGTGTAATTAAATTCTCCTTGTGGTTTCAACTGGATAAAGTATGCTACATTTTCTGTCCTGCAGATCTATGAGTGTTGCATTTCATCCCAAGGTGGCTGGCTGCTTTTCAGAGGTGGTTGAAAATTTTTATCTCATGTGAAGGCCTATGAAATCTGTGGTTTATTGTAGGCAGATATTCACTTCAGGGGACAAGGCCTCTAACACTTAAGGTTTGTTGTACATATTCCTGTTGTGGCAAGGCCCACGATGCTTGTGGTTTCTGCTGTCCTTTGGATGTTTCTCACAAACCACAGGTGAGTGAGCTATGCCAGCTCTGTAGAATAAGAATGGTTGATAAATGCGTCTCTGGGAGTGTTACTGCACAAGCAAGATTCTGTAAGAGTTTGACAGCTTTATATTTTATTTACAGTGTTTGCATTTTGGAACTGTAGGAATGCTATTTGCCTAAATGGCAGAAAATGATTTCATATTTAATTTGTTTCAGTGGCACACATGGGGCTTAAAAAAATTAAAGTAAAATAAACAAAACAAACCCATCACAATAATTAAAAAAAATCCTGTCAGCTGTGTCTGAGGGCGTCCCTCAGTACCTTAATTCTGAATTCAAGTGGCTAGGTGGTTCTACCAATATTCTGTTCTTGGAGAGCATGCTGCTCTGCCTGTGGCATGATTTTTTGGTGAGGCCGAAGGTGAGGTGCTCCTTAAGTTAACCCCACAGTCTACTTATTTATATTTTGGCAACGCCTAGGAGCGCGAACCATGGACCAGGACCTGTTCATGCTAAGTGCTGTACAAACACAGAACAGAAAGATGATCCCTGCTCTGACCCTTTCCACCAAAGTGGGTGGGAGCGTATGGATTAGGGAACACATCCATCACTTGCTCCAAGGTTTAGGCAGCTAGTGCTTCAGTAATCCACAGCCACTTCCCACGTGAGGCTCTCCCGATAGTCTTTGCCTCAGTCTGCAAAATGGCCCCCATCAGAGATCACAGTACTAAAACCTGGTAATACACATGCACACATTGGAGTCTGGAGCTTTCCAGTTTGCCCTGCAATCCTGATTGGATGGAGCATAGGTGAAGGGGAGGATTCTCAAATCCTTGGCTCTTTTAAAGGGCTACACCCTGCAATAGCATAGTCATTACATGTAATAACACTGAAATACCAGATCTGCTTGCAGGCACTACAAAGTGAAGCATGGATCCTGTCTCTTGATGCTCACCTGAGGAGGATATGAACTGCCATATGCCTGAAGATGAAGTCAAGACAGGAAAAAAAAATCATTCTTTCCATTTTAACTGAGCTGTATTGTGGTTGTCAGTGTTGAAATATGACTTAATTATCCTTGCTGGAAAAACACAGCACAGCAGAAAGGGAGTAAAAGAAACAGAGTCACTTGTGCTGAGGATGAAAAAATATTCTGGCCATTTGCTTACTGTTCTTATTTGTGTCCGTGTCTTTCTCTACTGAGCTTCCATACCAGATAGGAAGTAATTCAGTGGTTGGAACTAGCATCTACCTTCGTAATGGATAAAATAACTTTCTAAAGGAGAGGCTGACTAGGCCTGTTTCTGTTTGTCCTGGGAACTGCTGCAAAACACCTTTCACACCACAGGAGCCTCTCTAGATCCCATCTTCTAAGAAGTTCTACATGTCCCAGGGTCTAGCTGGTTCTAACTTGGTAACCCTTTCCCTCTTCTCTGACTGGCTTTATTCTCTTGCATTTTCCTTCCTTTCACTGCTTCAATCATATCTTCCAGTTTTTTCCTCCGTCTTGGGTTTCATGCCATGAAGTGTGATAAGGTGTGAATTGATCATTCTTAACCTGTACCTCAGTTAGGTAGAAATGAAGGATGGTTTTGTGGTTAAGGCACGGGACTGGGAATCAGGAGACCTTGCTTCTGTTCCTGGTTGAACCGCAGTCTCAGTCTGTGACAATGGGTAAGTCACTTAAACTATTCCATGCCTCAGTTTCCCCATCTGTAAAATGGAGCTGTTGTGAGGCTTAGTTCATGAATGTTTTTTAAGTGCTTCGGGTGACAGGAGCTATACAGGGCTGGCTAATAGGTGAACTTGTGTTGGATGGCATGAGAGCGGCTCAGCTGTATATGCTGTCATCCTAGATGCTATCTGTCTGAGCATTTCCCGTGCACGCTCCAGCAGGGTTAGAGCTGGTCCACATTTTTCCAGCAGGATGTTTTTGCATTGGAAAATACTGTTTCATTGAAATCAAAACTTTCCGTGGGAATGTTTTTATTTTGACTAAATTTCCTTTTGAAAAACAAGAGCTGGAAAAGTATTTTGATATAGTCGAAACATTTCAACCCTCTCAGAATGGAACATTTTGATTTTTTGTTTAGAAATGACTTTTTGTGTCAATATTTATTTTATATTATAAATTGTAACGTAAAAAGAGACAAAGTAGGAATGAAATGTTTGTTTTCTCAAAATGGAACGTTGCGATTGACCTGAAATGAATTGTTTTCAAAAAAATTCATTTCATGAGAATTTTTTTTGTTCTGATTTGAATGAAAACAAATTTTGAAATGCCGGAATTTCCTGTTGAACAGAAATTCCAAATTTTGAGCAGCTCTTACCAGGTTATTGGTGTGTTCACCTCCCAAAGCACTACACCATCTAGTATGATTGTTGTAAGCCTGAGTGACTATAATATTGGAAACTGCTGCAAATCAGAACTGAGGTGCACTAGCAAAGCTGGGGGTGGGGCGGCAGATGGTGTCTCAGCAGCAGACTAGCAGAGGCTGCTGCGGTCAGGAATGAAGTGCTTTGACAGAGCTGTGTGAAAAGCCAAGGACTGCATTCAAGAGGACTGACAGTTGCAGATTGACTGGTAAAGCTTACACACTGCCTGCTGGTCTCTACCATTCACTACTATAGATCACACTTTCACTTTTGTGAGCACCCTTATTTATTTATTTATTTATTTATTTATTTATTTATTATCCAAAAACAGAAAAGAGGGACTAGAGCCTGGCCATTCCCCACTGATGCTCATGAGGCAAGATTGTGCTTGTAGTTGTATGCTGTTTTTAGACAGTGAGATGTGTGTGCATGCGCACGTATGTGTATACATAAAAATGAGAGAGAGAGAGAGAGAGAGAGAGGTCTTCAGGGCCCCATTTATGCAGAGAAATTGCCCATGTTGTGAAATATGGTTTCAGAGCATGGGCAATTTTCCAGTGCTGATTGAACCTAGCCGTTTGATAGGCAGCTGTGTGTTCCCTTTGGAATTGCCTTCTCTTGACTGCTTATAGAGGGATCCTTTCTGCTCTGACTTCTGTCGTGTTCTTTTGAATTGGGTAATGCAAATCTGGCAGATGTGTCTGTTTCTTAGCTAAGTTCTACTTTCTGACTTGAAAGAAAAGAGGAGAGGACTCGCTGTCTGCAGGGAAACGGTTCTAGTCAACCTGAAGAGGCAATGTTAAGACTTTCCTGGTGTGTTGTGGCAGGGCTCATGGTTATAAGATTTGAGTCTCTGGATATTTGGCCTCCAAAAAGTCTCTGAGTGGTTTGGGTTAAAGCCGTACTTTCTCATTTAATTATATGAGGGCCAATAGTGACCACTCTGTTCAGGCTGCCTGAAGTTTTCCATTACCAGTCCCTTGTTTTCAATCTCTTATAACTTCCCAAATTTGTCACCTTTTGAGCTGAACGTTTCCAGTCTTGGTCTCTCCGTGCAGGTGACTATTTTTTAAAATAATAATAATAATGGTAATAATAATTAATAAGTTAATAATAATTTAAATAAAAGTGTAAACAGTTATTTTGGGGCACTGGGAAAATGGGGGAATATATTTTCCTCACTATTAAAGCAATACAAATTAAATCTTTTTTTGAACAGGCCTTGTGTCGAAACAGCTGTGGGCTGAAGCTTGGCTGGGGAAAGAGCTCTTATTGTGGAGTGGTGTCTTTGAGTGTTCCCATAAAAGTTCTTTTTGATAGACTCAATTATGAATCATTGAAAATCGCACTTTGTCCATGTGCAGAATGTTCTGAATGGATTTTCTCACTCACCTCAAAGTGCCTGGCTAACTTAAGTGTATGGTGAAAAATCTGGTGAATGGCACAATGAAGGCGGTAAGCCTTGTGCGTTTTGTAAAGAGACGAGTGCATGGCTCCTAAGGCTTAGCTTACAGGAGAGGGGCTTTCTGGAAAGTGAATGGGATGGGGTGTTCCAGTGGAATTTACTCAACTAATTCCATATAATAGAGTTTCTTTTTTACATCTATTTTTCTTAAGAAATTTCATTAGAGAACTGTAAAGATGGTAAAGCACTCCAATTAGGAATGTTGAAGTTATATGTGTAACCTTGTCTAACTCACGGCATATATATATATATATAACACAACAACATGGTAATTAATTACATGATCACATATTATTTCTCAAACAATATAATACAGGCTTTTGTACTGTCTTAGAGTATGTCTTTGCTGCAGAGTTAATTCAAGTTATCTGCATTTGAGTTACGTCTCTTACATTAGCCTAGCTTGCATGAGAGTGGCCACATTGAAATAACACTTGAGCTGCCGGGGCCTCCTTGGTGCTGCACTCACTTGTGTGGCAGGCAGTAATACTTTCAGGGCCATATCCCATGGTTCCTTGCGCTGCAGTAAAATGATCTGCTCTAGGAATTCTTTCCAAGTGCATTATGGGAGAAGCTGCTTGTCTTTTCTGGGAACACGTGGGGAATTGTGGGAAGGCAGTGGTGCACTAGCAGCACTCCAGGGGCGCTAGTCTGTGTCCACCCTGCAGTGCAGTTCTTTTAGCATCTGCTGAGTTGTGTTAACTGAGGCTTTAGGCTATACCCCTCCTCCCCCCACCCCTACAAGCCACCACACTTGAGTTAAGGGGTTTTGTGTGTGGATGGGACTCAAGTTAGGGGCAACAATCAAATTATAACTTGAGTTAACTTTGCAAAAAACAATCCCCTGGATGCATGTGTGTTGCATCTGACAGTACTGTGTATGCTAGCGAGAGTCCATTTAAAGTAATTTTAAATGAAAATAAATTTAAACTACATACTATAGATTAAACACAGCCACATAGAGTAGTAGTGAAAACTTGCTGGTCTACTTAGGTCACCTAAGCTTGTCATTAAACTAGTTTTGTAGCTAACTTCCTCATGCTCCAAACTGCATCCAAAGAGATCTGTGCAGTTAGCTGAAAAGGAAAACTGTAGGCTGCAATGAGTGGCTGTGCTTAGGGCGTGCCTGCTGGGACGCAGCTGTGCTGGGACGGCTTCCTGCTTTTCCCCTCTGGTAAAGTCATCAGTGCAGCAGGTGTTAAGAGCTCTCCACCATAGAACTTGCTGGGACAACATGCTGAGTGGACATCTTTTGAGGCATAGGATATCCCTGGACTCCTTTAGATGAATACTGTTACCATTTTGAATCTTTGTGTCTTAGTTAATGGGGATTTAGGCCTCTCAATTTGTCCCAACTCATCTCAATTTTCCCCCTTTCTTGTTAGATAGAGAATTATACTGTCACATTAAGCTTTAAAGGGGATTGGATTGTTGTATATCTTTTCTCTCTTCTAAATGTCTGCTAGGAGACCATATGATTTAGGGGTAGGAATGGATAAAAAGATATGATCACTGTCTGCTGAAGGAGAAGAGGGCAATTAGATTCTCTAACCTTTTCTTCTCCTTTGCATTCTTCTTGCAGCTACTGCATTGGATACTCTTTGAGCTGCTAACCAGTGACAACACCATGTCAAATTTCCTATAAGTCACCCTCCACAATTACATTACACAATGGGAAGGATTCCTTGCAGTCAGCTGGGGGAGAATTCTTCAGCACAGGCACTGCATGGGCTACTGTAGGTGGCCCAATGCAAACCACCTCACCAGCCTCAGTATAAAAATGTGCTGGGGACATGACTGTGTGTTGGAATGGATTTCCCAAACTGCATGCTGTTACAGAGATTCTGGGATGCAGATTTTCCCACAAGAGTCTGACATAATATAGAGTATCCGCTCCATGAGTGTCAAGCTGACCCCTCACCAGCCCAGAATCCAGAGGGCACAAAGGTAACCTAAACCACCCTGTGCCTTCCATCTCCCGGGCTTCTCCCATGCGTGCTGCAACTCCTAGAGACACAGCATGCAATCTTACTTAGTATTTATAGCTCAGTTTCTTCAGTTTGGTTCAGTGGAATTTTAACATTGAATCATTTCATTTAAAATGTAGAGATCTGAATTAAAAAGAAAATCTGTGGAAGAATCTTCACCCGTATTGGAAAACAGAATCCCAGGACTGCAGAATGACAGTTTAAAAACTCCCTCACTGGTGTAACAGCAAAATTGAGCTCTTGGAACATAATGCTACCATGTGCAATATTCATTTATTAGGTGCACCAGCATATCCTGAAATTGAATCTTGTGACAGATTAAGTGTTTGGAATCCACATTACATCATCACGTTTCTTATCTTGCTCTCCTGTAGTACTTCAGAATTCCACTAAATTATGTCTCACACTGCTATGCCTAACTCTCCAAAGTGGTGTGTAGAGCTTTTGTTGTGGCTTTTACAACTCTCTGGGACAAGGACAGAATTATGAAGCATGGAAGCAGAAGGGTATTTTGAAATATAAGCGCAAAAGATTCACATCTTTCCAGACCTGACTATGGCAGCTGAGTCTCAGTGGAAAAGATTTTAAAATCTTGGATCAGAATTTTCTTTTATCTAAAGGTATCAATTGTTCAGTATTTTTCTTCCAGGTAAACTCCAGGTCATCATCACTGGAAACGTTGTTGTATATAAAAAAAGTTTGGATTGATGGTGTGAAAAATAAATCTTAGAAATAAAAATGACAAAGTAGATGATCTGTAAGCAAATTTATATATTCAGATTTCCCACATACTTGTGTGGCTTATTTGTTTATAGTCTTCATGTTCAGTTGTGTTTTTTGTGTACCTGGGAATCTCACTTGGATCCCTTTTTAATAGAGATTTTTTTTAAGCATCGAGACTGGGGCCCCCCTTGTACTAGGTGCTGTATGTGCAAAAGAGAGCCTCTGCCCTCCCATGGCCCCCACCAAATTTACAATCTACATGGACAAAGCAGACAAAGAGTAGAGGAAAGGAAGTGTTCATCTCCTCACCTTACAGATGAGGAGCCGCGGTTAAGTGGCTTGCCTGAGTTAGCACTGGAATTCAGTGCTGTTGCAGAACCAGCAATAGGACTCAAATTGCCTAAGGCTCAGTCCGGTGCCTGAATTGCAAAGCTATCCTTCCTTTCTAAGACCGTGGCTAGGCTAGGAAAATAGGTCATGCTTAAAAACATGTTACCTAATATGTTTTAATTAACATTTTAAAATACTTCCAGTTCAAGAGGAATCTCCACTGGCCTGCTACCATTGGAATCTGTTCCATTTGTGCTGGAACAGACCAGAAAATCTAGCCCCATGTATGCCATTGGCCTACAAGTATTTTCTCAGGCATCAGTGGTTGTGGTGTGGCTTACTCAAGGAGAATGTAAATGTCAGCTTCTCTACAATGCCAAAGGGAATGTTCTATCCACATTGCTGCACGGACAAATTTCTATCTGAAAGATCACGTGGCCACTAATCAGAAAGCAATAGTTTATGCGTCAGAAATGTGAAAATAGGTGGCTGTAGCTTCTGATTTCTATATCACGTTAGCTGGAACTAATTGGCATTCAACAGAGCATTAAACCAGGGACTTAAGGGTATGTCTACACAGCAAGTAGACACCTGCAGCTGGCCCATGCCAGCCGACTTGGGCTGGGGCTGTGGGGCTGTTTCACTGCAGTGTAGACATCCGGCCTTGGGCTGGAGCCTGAGCTCTAGGACCCTCCCACACATTACAGGGTCCTAGAGCCTGGAGCCCTGGACATACAGCAATGGAACAGCCCTGCATCCCAAGCCCTGCGAGCCCAAGTCAGCTGGCCTGGGCCAGCCGTGGGTGTCTAGTTGCTGTGTAGACATACTCTTACTGTCTCAGGATGTATCAGTTGAAGTTCTATCTGTAATTTTATTGTTATCTGATCATGGTGGATTATTATTGGCACTGTGCAGTGGTTAGTGGAGAAATAATTCCAGAAGGCAGTAAGTTTTAGATGCTTCAGTATTTGCTTATTGCTAACATAATGATGCTTTGCACTTACATATGTGCATGAAGATCTCAAAAATTGCTTTACAAAGATGGTAAGTATCATTCATTTTACAGTTGAGAAACTGGGGGCACAGAAAGGTTAAGGACCTGATTTACAAAGGTGACGAGCACTCGCCATTGATTTCATTTTCACATGTCTGTCCTGCAAATGATTTGATTGGCATCTCTCAGCTGGAATTTAGGCATAGTTTTGATTATCCATAGTTCTATGAAAAAACATGAGATAATATATCCCACTTGTGGCATGAAGGATTTCAGTGTTTCATATAAAAGGATGCTATTTCTCCAGATTTGATGGCTTTTGGATCTGGCATTCCAAATCCATTGCCTCTCCTAGAGGTCCCAGTCAGGGATAGGGGCTCCATGTGATCTCTCTGTGCTGACACCATTCGTTTTTCATTATTTTATGAATGTATTGAATAGCTGTCTTTGAGCTGGGATAGTTCCACGAGACTGTTCTTTGTTGAGGAGATTTTTAAAATTTGCACATTGAAAAACTTCTTCATCCCAAAAGTTAAAAATGTAAACTGTAGGGAGCAGTGGAATCTTAACAGCAACTCTTTTATAAAACAGATTTGCCCCTTCCCTAAGCCTTGCCCAGGGGAAAAAAATAGACTACCAAAGGAAAATCTTCCTCAAATGTAGTAGTTTAGCTTTGGTGCTAAGGTACCTACCAAATTTAATTGTATTGGACAAGGACTTTCAGTATTATGACACCCTAAACACAGAGCTGTTCACCAGAGTTTAAAAAGTCTAATTTCTTTTACCACTTTATAGCAAAAGAAGAAGAAGGGAAGAAGGAAAGAGATTAAATGTAGCTTACTGGACTCATCTAGTTGAAATCTAGTGCACAGCACTGAGCAGTAATTGATTAGACTTCTAATTTGAAAAGTTATTACAATTTTAAAGAGTAGTGTAAAAATGGCTCACTGACTCCAGGGAACTTAAAACAGGACTCCACATGGCTACCGGAGCTGTCAGGTGAGATTGTCAGAAGCACTCCACATTGGCCTAACTTTGCTCTCATTGAAGTCAGTGGGAGTTCTATCCCTGACATCAGTGGGAGGAGAGCACATTTGCAATCCTACCCTTAAGCGCTTATATTTATTATTTTAGTGGAAGTTTTTAGCCCTTTCCCTTGCAGAGACAGACATCAAAGTATAAACCAATTGCTAAGGAGACTTGCCAAGGGTCAAAAGAGAATTTTCCCAACAAAATTGGATCAGACAAGCTGAGTTTATTAAGACATTTTCAAAAATAAAAGGTTACCACATTTAAACACTGCAAGTTTTATTTTTCCCCAGATCCTACCTGAGAGTTTGGGATGTGCCTGGACATGCCTCCCTGCTGTTCAGTGTCCCCCTACCTCCCTGCACCCAAGATGGTCTTCTAACCCCGGTGGCCCCATTTTTTGGACTTCTTAAGGTGTTCACTTTCTAGGTGACTCTTAAGAGATGTATGTGGTGGTGGGACTGGTGAGAACACATAGGTTAGGGCAGGGCCGGCTCCAGGGTTTTGGCCGCCCCACGCAGCCAAACAAACAAAACAAAACAAAAAAAAAGCCGCGATCGCGATCTGCGGCGGCAATTCGGCGGGAGGTCCTTCGCTCTGAGCAGGAGTGAGGGACCGTCCGCCGAATTGCCGCCAAACAGCTGGACGTGCTGCCCCTCTCCGAAGTGGCCGCCCCAAGCACCTGCTTGGTAAGCTGGTGCCTGGAGCCGGCCCTGGGTTAGGGGAACAGGGGGACATGAATGGTGTCGGCAGAATAAAGGGCAATGGAAAAGAGAGGAAGCGTTGTGCAGCAGAGAGAGGGGAAATGGAGAAGGGTAGCATGGGAGACAGCAGAATGGGAGGCATTTCTCCCCTCCTACAGCCCTTAAGAGGCTCATTTGCACTCCAAACTGATACCCCCTGCAGCTTTGGAATGCTTGTTGGAGTCTTACAACTATTCTGCAAGCCTTTGCTGACTTGTCAGGGGACTTAACCTGCCCCTGGAGCCTTGTGGACAAACTCAAGATAGGGGTGCTGGATGCATAAGGGATAGTATACAAGAAGTACAGAGATTGTTGTGGGAGTAGTGGACAAACGGTGTTTCAATGCTGGCTTTGTTGGTGGAGTGAATATGGGGAAAAATCCCTTTGGCCTTGAGTCCTGTGAGCTGGACTAGGGCCATCACCAGAGTTAAACATTGGAATTATTATCAGCCTGAGCTTGTGTGCTAAGGAATGGATACGTGATACATATTACTAATGGAGCGGGAGAGACCACCTCTTCCTTACAGTGACAGAATGTTTCACCATATGCTTTAATTCAAGTTGAAGTAGTGATTGAAAAGTATATCCTAAGAGGTTTGTAGGAGCTTTTCCTCTCCTGATTTGGGATTAAAGGCTTGAGAGCAATTTTCTCTTACCTAAGATAAAAGTTAAGAGAGGGTAAGAGTAAAAGTCCCTTCTCCACCAGACTTGATATTCAGTAGGTCTTGGCTTTGAGGTCTTGGGAAAATAACTTGAGCACAAGTTATTTGACTCCAGTGGATAAGTAATTGGAACCTGTTTGATTTGGGAATATCTCTTCAGCTCTTTATTCTCCAGGAGAGTGGCTCTGTTACAACTCTTATCACTTGGAGAAATGAAATGGGAATTCCCAATAACTTGTTCTCAGAAGACGTGTAGTTATAACAACGCTGTATTCAGCCACCTGCCTTCCCAAGAGAGGAGTGGATTGTTGTGTGGTTTTTACGTCGCTTGAAAAGGAGCTGCCATTTGGGGTCTGGTGCATTCTCTCTCTGCTCTGGAGTGGCCTAAGTGTGGCTTTGCTGTGGGTTCTAATTTTGTAGCTTGCAAGTCAAGGGGCGTGGACATAGGATTGTGGTGGATCTAGATATACCTTGTGAGAACAGGAGATACAGGTCAGTAATTAGAAGTAAATAGGAACTTATTTATACTGAATAGTCATTTGTTGTGAGGCAGGGGAGCACCACAATTTCTTTTTAAGTATAGGACATTAAAGGACACGGCTGTCCTTAGAAAACTGGATAAGCCAAAACTCTCATATCTTAAAGGTAAACTGTATCAACTAATTAAAATAAATCTGCATGGGTTTTATATTTGCAGGGTCTCTTGTGCTGAAGGACCCAGGTGAATCTGAAGAGGGGTGTTGCACAAAGCTGTATCCTGGCCCTTCCCATAACTGAGAGTGGAATGAGAGTGCTGATTGTTAATCAGCATCACCTCTCCAGTTAAGTGGAGAGAGCTGCAGCTATGATGTCAGCCTTGTTCAACATCCCTGATCAAGTTCTCCAAAGTTCTGGTCAAGGTCCTCCAGCTAAGAGAAGAGAAGGAGGACTCTGATATATTTAACATCAGAAGGAAGAAGAGTTTTAAAAAAAGTTAAGACCACTGTGTGGTGAAAAAGGACCAAAAAAACAGCACTGTTCTTGTTTTTGCTTCACAGTTCAACACTGAGAATTAGCCAGTTCTACAAGGTTGCCTGTGGCTACTGGTTGAGGTGGTCATGCTTCTGGAAGATGTGACAGGTCAGGACTTACGGGAGAAGCTGGTTTTGACCAGCATCCTCTTTGGACACCCCTGCCTGCCTGGTTTGTATGAGATGTGCCCTGCTTTCCCTGCCACTGGGTACTCCCAGGTGGAGATAGCTGATTGGGGACCTATTGCCCCAGATTAATTCCTCTCATGCCAGTCAAATCCAGCCACAGTGTCGGCTCCAAGCATTGCTTGGTTTGTGGAGGGGAAGAGTCTATAGCTTGCCCAGTCCCATGAGAGTGCCCAGCAAAGGATGAACTTAAATTGCAAACAAGTAAAGGAACAAAAGGGCTCTCTTGCCTCTTGGTTTAAAATTCTTTTCTTGGTCTAGGCGACTGCTTTATTCTGGGAAGAGGTGGAATTGGGGTGTGGAATGTGCACAGGGAGATGGTGGAATGATGTTTCACTGCTTTCTATGACAGAACATATCAGTCATTTGGGTATTGATTCTGGTACATTGGTTTTTACGTTATAGCTGAGGAAAGCTCTTAAAGCCACAGCTCTGGTGGGTGATGAAAGACCCTCATAAGCTTGCTTTTTTAAAAGATATGATCAATTTTAAGATTTGGAACTGCTCTGGAATGGTAATTGTCCTGAGATGGGTTTTCACTCAGTGTCGGGTGGAGGATTTGGAGGCAAGAGGCTGCTTTTCAGCTCCAAGATCTCAGTTCAGTTCCAAATGCTGAATGGATAGCCTTGGATGAAATGACCTTGTTGCTTGAACAGCTACCGTGAAGACTGACAGTCCCATAGCACAGCCTTCAATGTGCAATGGGCAGGGTGCAAATAGAGGAGTGCCATTTATGACAAACAGAGGAATCTCCTGGATGAACCTTACTGAATTAAATTTAATATCTTTGGAGTCTATTGTATTAAATGAATGGTTTACATAACCTTGTGGGCTGGGGAAGTTATGTATTTCAATGGGATTGGTAAATACAGCTCCTCCAGGAACTGAGAACAGTCAGGGGTGATTAGTCAAAGTCACCCAGGTTGTAACATCTCCAGGGAAGCACCACCTCATGGAGAAATTCACATAAACTAGTTCAAACTGGATTCTCAGGGACCAACAGACCCAGAAAGCATTTTTGAATCAATAGCCTGGCGGTAAACTAATTGACTGGCCTGGTCCACACTACCCTCCCACTTCGGACTAAGGTACGCAAATTCAGCTACGTTAATAACGTAGCTGAATTCGAAGTACCTTAGTCCGAACTTACCGCGGGTCCAGACGTGGCAGGAAGGCTCCCCCGTCGATGCCGCGTACTCCTCTCGGCGAGCTGGAGTACTGGCGTCGACGGCGAGCACTTCCGGGATCGATCCGGGATCGATTTATCGCGTCTAAACCAGACGTGATAAATCGATCCCAGAACATCGATTGCCTGCCGCCGGACCCTCCGGTAAGTGTAGACGTACCGACTGTCCTCCTTTCTGATCCAGCAAATAGACAGGACCGTTAGTCCTGGGAGGGCCCCAATCTTTAGGGACGGCTTGGAAGGACTTTGGCCTGCTGAGGCCCCATAGGACTGTGTGCTTGTTCTTTTCTGAGCAAAGAGTGTTACAAATTTGAAACCACAAGAAAATCTCTATGTGGGGTTTGAAGGCCTACTGACCTGCCAGAGCCCATGGTGGAGTCAGGATGATCTCTGATAAGCTCATTAGCATGCATGTTCTTTTATTGTTTTTAATGTGTTTTCTCTGTATTGCTTTTACCTTAAGATTAAAATGTGCTTGCTTAGCAAGAGCTGTGTGGTAGATTAACTGTGGTGTTTACACTGTTAACAATCTCTGAAGAGAAGGCAAAAGAAGCCTGCTTAGGCAGCCTGTCTTTGGCTGGGATATCACAATTAAGACAGAGATCTGTTCAGCCTGGAAATACCCTGCTCAGAAGAGAGAGAGATGCAGGTCTCCATCCTTGAGAGGCAAGGACTGGGGAGCCAGAAGCCTGAAGTGGGTGCCCTTGCTGGATCATCGAAGGGGAAATACCTGTGTAGTTGCCCTGCAGTGTGAAACCAGTCATGAGCATCAGAGCTGGAGAAGACTGAATGGCCACAGGTTCTCCTACCCTGACCTCAGTTGCACTGTGTACGACTCCACTGTCTGCCAAGGAACACAGCCAGGCAGAACTCTAAGTTTAGCTGGTGCTGCAATGCTTAGGAAGGCTGTAGGCCGGGGTTGTCCAGCACTTTCCTACCCTATCTTCACTGTCACCGTTGCATGTAGCACAGTTCTCTCTGGGTGGTGCATGGAGACTTCAGCTGCAGGGGAAGGAGTGAAGCTCAGAGTACAAAACAGAGGAACATTACAGCATCACCACCATAGCAGGAGGCTTAATTAGTGGTGTTTCCCCCAGGAGAACATTTATATCTCTTTTAACTTAGGTCTGAGTTGGTAGTAGCATTGCCAGGCGTCTGGTTTTCAACCGGAATGCCTGGTCAAAAAGGGACCCTGGAGGCTCAAGACAGCACTGCCATTAAAAGTCCGGTCAGTGGTGCAGAGGGGCCAAGGCAGACTCCCTGCCTTCCCGGGCTCTGCATGGCTCCCGGAAGTGGCCAGCATTTCCCTGCAGCCCCTAGGCGCAGGGGCGATCAGGGAAGCTCCACACGCTGCCCCGAGCGCCGGTTCTGCAGCTCCCATTGGCCGGGAACCTCAGCAAATGGGAGCTGCGGGGGTGGTGCCTGCAGGCATGACGCCGCCTGGCCGCCCCTGTGCCTAGGAGCCAGGTCGGACATGCCGGTTTCTTCCAGGAGACTTATCCCCCTGTGCTGCTGACTGGGAGCGCCTGAGGTAAGCGCCGCCTGGCTGGAGCCTGCACCCTGAACCCCTTCCCGTACCCCAACCTCCAGCCCCAGGTCGGAACCCCCTCCCTTACCTTAACTCCCTCCCAGAGTCTGCACCCCAACCCCCCACCCAGTCCTGTGTCCCCTCCCACACCCAACTCCCTCCTGGAGCCCAGATCCCGCACCCCCTTCTGCACCCCAACCCCGTACCCCAGCCCTGAGCTCCGTCCTGCACCCCAAACTGCTCATCCCCTGCCCCACCCCAGAGCCCACACCCCTAGCTGGAGTCCACACCCCAATCCCCTGCCCCAGCCCTCAGCCTGCTCCCGGACTCCGAACCTCTTGGCTCCAGCCCAGAGCCCCCTCCTGCACCCTGAACCCCTCATTTCTGGCCCCACCCTGGAGCCCACACTCCCAGCCAGAGCCCTCACCCCCTCCCGCACCCCAACCCCCTACCCCAGCCCAGTGAAAGTGAATGAGGGTGGTGAAGAGTGAGTGACGGAGGGAGGGGGGATGGAGTGAGTGGGGCCTCGGAGAAGAGGCAGGGTATGGGTGGGGCCTCAGGGAAGGGGCGGGATAGGGGTTGGGGCAAGGGTGTTCGGTTTTGTGCAATTAGAATAAATGTTTTGCAAATGCAGCTACCAGGGGCTTTTCTTGCGGCCACAGCCTCCTTGGTGGTGATTGGGGGTGGGGAGGGAGGGGAGGGAAGGGCAAAGCAGCATCCCCTCCCTCGGGGCCGCCAGCAGGAGTTCCCCCTCTCGAGCCAGCTGGTGTGAGTTCCCCATCTTCCCAGGGGCAATAGGGCTCAGGCTTCCGGCTTCAGCCCTGGAGTGGCAGGCGGCATGCTCTGACTGTGCGGTAGCAGGCTCTGGGCTTTGTGCTCCAGCACCGGCCCTGGGCTCACCACCCCCCCATCACCCCTGGCCCCTGCTGCCTCCCTAGCCACCTCCAAGGCTTAATTTGTCCCTTTCTTGCTAGGACTGAGTAAGTCTGCTGAGAAAAGTGATATTTGTAAGTTTGTTAATATCACTTTTCATTGCCTTCCTGCTAGCTAACAAGTCTGCTGCTGTGAAAAGTGATATTAACAAACATACAAATGTCACTTTTCACAGAAGCAGACTTACTAGCTAGCAAGTCAGAAAAGAATACGCAACCAAAAAAGCAAAAGAAACAATAACAAAAAAAGACAAGAACATGCAAAGTACCTTAATTGTGTTTCTATTCTGCATAGGTCCAGTAAAGAAATAGAGACAGCTGTATGTTATTTTTATTATTGAGTCTGCAAAAAACCCTACATAAATAAATTACTGTGGTTTTGGACATGTATATGTGCATATTTATTTGTTTTTCCCAAAGTTAATTAAGTATTTTAGGAAAAATTGTCATAACGGCCACCAGCAAGAGTAGATGGCCGCACTCTGAGGCCACCAAAATTTTTTTTGTGAGAACCCTAACTAGCTTAACCTCTAAAGAGCAAAGGACTTGCCTACATAAAAGACTTCACCCAGTTCAGCTCTTGTGCCTTTTTTCTTACCTATCTCAGGGTGGAATTATGTGATTCTTCTAGTCCTAGACTGGGACATGGCGATAGCACCAGGTGTATACCAGCCTCTTACCACCTTGCAAGTCTAACTGGGTTTCACACACCTGCATTTCTTCCCTTCAGTAGCCTGTGACCAGTGATATAGTGACCAACAGCCTTATTCAAACAAAGAATGTTTTCATTTAGCAGTTGGAACAAAGCATTAGAGAAAAAAGGATTTTAAAACAATAAGCCCTCCCACATATTTAGTCTCATCTAAACTTGTACTTCACTACAAACTAAGCTAGATGGGCTGTCCTGTTAGGTTACAAGAAGTGCAGAACAGAACCAACTTTTATTTGCAGTGTTCTAGCCATGTTGGTCCCAGGATGGTAGAGAGACTAGGTGGATGAGGTAATATCTTTTATTGGACCAACTACCGTTGGTGGAAGAGACAAGCTTTTGAGCCATGGAAAGAGTGAGAGTGACTCTGCAGCCTGGTGGTTGGGTCTCTCAGCTCGGACATACGAGATTGAAGTCCATGCTCCAGTGACTAGTTATTTATAAAAAGTGGAACAGCTTCAACAAGAGGGACTGAGAGAGCCTCTTTCCAGAGAATCTCATAGCCCAGTTCTTAGGGCACTCACCTGCACTGTGGAAGACCCAAGTTCAGAGCCCTTCTCGACTTGACGGGGGAAGGGGACGAGGGAGAGTGAAACTCTGCTTCCCACATACCAGGTGTGTGCTCTAACCGCTGGGCTCAAGGTTCTAAGGATGGCTGCTTCTCCTTTGGTTGTCCTGTGAAGGGCACGTAAATTCTTCCCCAAAACAATTTGACAAATTTGTGTCAAATCTGCAGATAGTTTTGGGTTGACCAAAACTGCATTTTTGGGGGGACAAATAAGGTGAAATTTTTCTGAAAAATAGTTTATCTCTAGATGAGAGACCTGCAGCATCCCATCTACACAGAAGGCCCGGGGAATGGTAAGTAGGCCTCATCTACCTCCCCGAGCCCCATGTTGAATGCAGCTCCATGGCATGCAGAGGGGCTGTTCTCAGAGACCTCTGTGTTCAGGGAATCAGGACTAGGATTTGGCCTAGGATGTGCCAAACAGGCACATAGATTTAAAGAAGGGAAGGGTGCTGGGGAAGGAAGAGTGATTGTGTCTGGGGGATGGAGTTACTGTTTAATACACTTTCTACCTTCAGCTTTGGCTCACCCCCTTTTTGTTTTGGGTCCCCTAGTGCATCACGCAGGGGCCAATGCAGTGTTGTTCTCTAGTGCTGTTTCCAATCTAGAATCCTATGTCTCAGGCAATGGAGCTTCCTTCACGAGATTAGCCCACAGTCCAGTGAATTTCACTGTCAGGAACATTTTCCTGAGCTTTAGCCAAAATTGTCCTTTGCTCAATTTAATCTCATTAATCTGAGAATGCTCTTCTGTGTTTACACAGAGCTGACGAGCAGGAGACTCAACAGGAGCAAACTGAACTGTTTGACGGTTCGCTAACCTTCCCCAGTGCTGCTGCTTGCTGCTTGGATAAATGGGGCGTCTTTGGTTTCCCTCACTCACACGAGCACACAGCTGTTGACCAAAACTGGGCTGGGTGTGAGATGTGAGAAGGAGGAGAATTGAATGAAAAGTTGGTATAGCAGTGTATTTAGAGAGAGAGAAGTTGGTTAAAATAAAGAGAATAGGAGGAGGATTTGCTATTGAATAAGTTTATACTTTGTTAGTGCTTTCCATCTGAAGATCTCAAAGGGCACAATTTAAGAAAACATCTCCCTTCAGGGCGGCATGTGCTGAGGTGTTTTCCTGAATGGGGCCAAAGTGCTGGGCAAACATTAACGATTTAAGCCCTCGCACCCCAGCCTCAGGGGCAGGTCAATATTACTGCTTCTGGAGGTGAAGAAAATTGTCCAAGGTGAAACCAGGAATGCTGTAGCAGAACTGGGAATGCAGCTCAGATCTGCCTTCTAGTTCTGTACCTATGCGACAAGACCATCCTTCCTGTAACAAAGGGCTCCTTTCTGACTGGAATTTGAAGTGCTTTCTTGACTAAACCATGTGACATCTTGGAGCCTTTTAACCCTCAGCTCTGTGGAAAAAGGTTTAAGAAGGCCCGTTGGCACCATGCCAGCAGAACGTGTACCTTCCAGGAACCCCATGGCTATGTTGGTAAAGTTTATAGCTTTAGTGAGGCCTGAAATGTGAAGTTCGTAGTAGAAACAAACTCAGTGGGTTATGCTGGTGAAGCATGCATCTTCCATAAGGCCTCAAATATGGTTTTGCTTATGCTGAGTGTGCCCTCAGAACCACAGCTGAGGCTTTAGGGAAGTTACAAATTTTGGTATTTTAACCTGCCCAGCTCGTAATCCACATGACTGCTAGTGATAAAATAAAGACCTCACTGTAATTTATAAGTAAAATTCATTTGGCTAACTTTGTTATGTGACCACGACAAATGGTCTTCTTCACTTTAATAAAATCTAAGGAAATTCCCAGACAAAAAACTTTAAGGTAGTTATGTTTAAGAATATATTGCCTTTTACAGCAACAACGTATTATGTTCACTGCAAAAACCGTTAGAAATGCAAGAAATTCATATATAAACTCACACCAACCATACACGCTAAAAAGCTTAGAGGAAACTTAAATTACAATATATATTGTTATAGTACAATGATGTTTTCATGGCAATCACTTCTTGGATCCTTTCATCTGCTTCCTCATATGTATTTAAATAAAACAAGAAATGTGTTTGTAAAGCTTGTTCCCCAAGTGATGATTCACAGAGACCTGGTTTCACTGCTGGAGTGTTGCTGCTGTATTGAGTGATACATAGAACAGATTAAAAACACTGCAGGTCAAAGGGCTGCTTCCTCCTTAGCTACCGAGAGGACATAGCTACTGACATAACTAATGAAATGGGATTGGTTTGGGTGGTGTGGGCTGTGTGCCATACAACTTGTTGTCCATTAAAAGCTGCTGTCATTCTGTTCTCATGGCCTGTTTGAAATAGGTCTTTGGCCAGAATGTTCTTGCTGGGATCTGACAGATAGGGTAATAGTTGTGTTGGTGTGTGCTTTTGTGATAAGGATAATTGTCTACTAGGAACATGACTGAGCCCAACAACCCCTCCACATTGGCCACTGGATGACAACAGCTTTGGCTCACTATCACCTTGGAGCCAGTTTTGAACTTGCTGCCTAGTGTGTAAGGCATTATAGCCCATTGTCAGTCTCCTGAAACCCCCCCCCCCCGCCTGCCTTTTAAATCTGTTATCTGTTTAAGAGTCTGTGGAGTTCTGACAGTGCAGAGAGGACTCAGTCCTGAAAAAGGTGACATAGCTGGCAGACCTACCCTGCAATACTGAACCCCAGAATGTTGCTGCACCTGGCAGAGAAGCCCCCTGTAATGCTGGGAGGGGGAGTCCCTAGAATGTTGATGAACCTGGCAGGGGTAACCTCCCACACCTCACAAAACATGGGCAGTAGAATAAAGGGCTGTCTGTAGCAGACCCCAAGCTCTATCCCAGTGGAGACTCTGTTACCTTTCTTCCGCAAAATAATTCTGTTTTATCCATTCCATCACTTTTAATTTCTTTGTAGTCTACTTCATCGTTAACATACAATGCTACTCCACCACCTTTACCTTTTATTTCTATCTTTCCTGAACAGCACATACCCTTCAATATCTGTTGTGATGGAGTAGGGAGTATTACCCTCAGGGCCGGCGCAACCCATTAGGCGACCTAGGCGGTCGCCTAGGGCACTATAATTTGGGGGGCGGCGACCGCGGCGATATTTCAGCGACGGGACCTTCCACTGCCTAGGGCGGCAGAAAAGCTGGCGGCGCTCCTGCTTACCCTGGTAATGTTGCATGGGAGTTTTACTAGCTTACTGTCTGCATCAATACTAGATGGTGGTGGGATATAAGGGAGTGACTTCGCTTGAGGGATGATACTTGAGCACGTAACCTGAGCCCAGGAGGAGGTTGGGGCCAGGTGACACCTTCTGCCCGGGAAACGGGACAAAGGCTGGAGGAGGGCTGGGGCGTGTGGCTGGGTGAGACTGCTGCAGGGGGTTTCAGTTTGGAGCTGGCTGAGGAAATGGAGGGAGGCCCAGAAGCGGGGTCTGGGCTCCCTTCCCCCCCGAGATGGACCTGACTGAGGGGTCCTATTGTCTGTACCTACAAGCTCTGTTTTAGACTGTGTTCCTGTCATCTAATAAACCTTCTGTTTTACTGTCTGGCTGAGAGTCACGGTGAATCGCAGGAAGTGGGAGGTGCAGGGCCCTGACTCCCCCACACTCCGTGACACCTGTACTCCAGTCATGACTACTATTTCACTATGTTTCTGCTATCCCTATACTATCTTGTTTCACTTTCTGCACCAGTAGTTCTAGTTCCTCCATTTTGTTACCTAGGTTCCTTGTATTGGTGTATAGACATCTTAGTTGTTTCTTTTCGGCTTTGCCCAGATTTCTCACTCAATTAGGTACAATCATTCTTCTTCCAGTATCGCCTACCTGACTGTTAATGTCACTGGTATTAGCCTTGTCTTTCCTCTTGATGTCCATTCTCTTACCCTCTGTTGTTCCTTTCTCTATTGCTGTTTCCTCTTACTTGATTTTCCTCCTGCTCAGTGTTAGAATCAGGTATGGAGATTACACAAGCATCTCCCAACCATCTCCCCCAAATTCCTAGTTTAAAGCTTTTTTTAATCAGTTGTGGCAATCTCCGTCCCAGAAGTCTATTTCCCTCTCTACTCAAGTGGAGTCCATCTCATGAGAACAGTCCTCTGTCTGTGAATGCCTCCCAGTTGTCGAACATCCCAAAGCCCTCCTTATAGCACCAATGCCTGAGCCATCTGTTGATCATCATAATCTTGTCTCCCCTTCTCCTCTAGGGGCAGGTAGAATCCCACTGAAGATCACTTGAGCCTCCATTTCTTTATCTGTCTTCCCCAGCCTGGCATAGTCTTCCTTGATGCATTCCAGTGGGAATCTAGCTGTATTATTTGTTCTCACATGAAGGACAATCAGTGGATTCTTTCCAGCTTCCATTAGGATCCTCTTCAGCCTCAGGTCCACATCCCATATCTTAGTTCCCGGCAGACAGCACAGAACCCTTCTGTTCTCTAAATCTGCTCTCGTGACAGACCTGTCTGTCGTTCTTAGTAGGGAGTCCCCAATCATGCAGACCTGCCTCTTCCTGGTGTTGGTGCGATTCTCCAGCCTTGCCCCTTCTGTTCTTTCTGGCTGCAAGTCCTCTTGTCTTTTGTTCTCACTTGCAATCTTCTGCAATTCATCCTCTATCCTCCTGGGGCTCCAAACTCTGATGATCTCCATTGACTCTTTCCCTCTTCTTGTAAGACTAGCTGCTCTTCTCTTCTTCCTTGCCCTCCCACCTTCCATCACTCCTGCCTCTCCCTTTCCTTTTCCAACTCAGCAAACCAGTTCCTCAGTTCTATTTCTCCTTCGCTAGTCAGTCTTTTCCTCTGCCTGGTTCTTGTAGTCACATGCTTCCACTGGCCACTTTCCTTACCCACCAGTCTACCCTCACAATTCTCCAGCCCAGCTTGCATCTGCAAGTCTTGAGTTTTCCCTTCCACCTCCTCTCGCCTTCCCTTCATCATCTGCTCGACTCCCCTTCGAAACTCAACCATAGTTTCTACCTGCATCTCCAAACCTCGGATCTTCTCTTCCATCAGCTCTATCAGGCCGAACGTCATACACATGAAGGACTTTTCAGGACCCATTCCAGGATAAAGTATGCGCCACAGCGTCCACAGTCAGTCATCTTCATTGTCTCTTCCATTCCTTGGGTCACTACTATGGCTGCCTCTGTAGCTGTCCTCGCCTTCCCGCCTAAGCTCCTGACAAGGAGAGAGAAAAAACACACACACAAAACAGAAACACAGAACCCCATACAGCACCTCCTCTAAACTCTCCTTACAAACTCCCACTCAAACTCCCCTGTTCCCATCCCTGTTTACTGGTTCCTAGGGTTGCCAATTCTGGTCGGCTGTATTCCTGGAGGTTTCATCACATGACATAATATTTAATTGAATATTAATCTTTAATTCCTGGAGACCCCAGGACAATCTTGGAGGGTTGGCAACCCTACCAGTGGTTCCTGTGCCACTGCTTCCATGGACCTTCTTGTCTTGCCCCAAAGGAAGTCCCCAATCTCTCATCCATGCTCTCTCAGTGCCTGTGTGTCTGGTGGTGCAGCAGGTACGCATACAGCAGCATGACTCTGAGATACTGTTGTTCAGGTGTTTTTTGTTTTTGAATAAAGCTCTGTAGACCTTCACAAGAGGCCTATCTTTTTCCCCTAGGCCTGCCTATGAATGCTATTTCATCTATTGACAAAAAAATAGCTGATGTGGAGAAGGATGTTGACTCATTTCTAACCCCTGGCTGGCAGTCAACACCATCCTGGAAATATTTACCTTACCAGCCGTAGGAACTCCCCTGGCTATTCTGAAGAAACAGCTCTCTGCATAAAGCTATTGGGAAGGAGTGTTTTCTGCTTCCTTCAGTTCCCTTGCTGGTGTTGAGAGCATGTGGGGCTCCATCACGCTGTGTGAAAGAAAGAAGCTGCAGCGCAGCATGTTTTTTAGGACCTTCAAAGTGGGGAGAATTTCCCCTGGGGTCTGGGGGTTTGAGGGTGTGGTGTCTGTTGGGGATGGGCAAGGTTACAGCCACATTCTCTACACATGTATTTGTCCATGAGGGCACTGTTGAGTTGTTTGTGTTTTCTAATACAGCCATTGGAGTAGCAATACTGGGTTATATATGCAGGTCCCAAACTATTCTGAGGCAGTGCTCTGTGCTGGCAGGAGTGCACAATGGCCGACCAGGGTCTCTCGACTGATCAAAACTTGTAAAGCACTTTAAAATGTGTGGATTAAAGGTGGCTACAGATGGGCATATTTTTGGTTGTTGTTATTACTGCACTATGATAGAGAGACAGATGAAGATGCAGCACCTCAGCATGTGAGATTTTGTTAGTTGTTTCAGCTCTCCAGGGTAATGAGTCTACTTGAGCTAGCCAGCAATTTTGCTCAACACCCGCCATCAAGTTTCAAGGCTTCTTGGGTGGGAACTGTATAAATGAGGTTAATGCTTGTGATATAAAATTGCTATTACATTGCCTTCTTCACAGTGCATGGACTATGTCAGTTCAGGTCACCATGCTTTGGGAGTCTTAAATGCAGCTGTTTTTATGAGCAGTCCATTGTGCTGTGCAAATACATTTTTGCTGAGGAAGATCTCTTGTTGCCTCTGCAGAGAAAAATGTGGTCCGAGCACAGCACTGGGAACCAGGAAAGTAGGGTTTTAAAAATGTAATCTCCTCGTTTTCTTTTAAAGAAAATACAAATGCTATCATGTGCCAGCAGTAGGGCAACCAGACAGCAAGTGTGAAAAATCGGGACGGGGGTGGGGGGGTGTAATAGGAGCTTATATAAGAAAAAGACCCAAAAATCGAGACTGTCCCTATAAAATCGGGACATCTGGTCACCCTAGCCAGCTGGGTCATTAGCAAGGTTTGAGCCCTAGGCCTTCAGCACTGCAGTACAAACCTCTACCACTTGCACTTAAGGACTGACTATGTTACTGAGCAGCAGCAGTAGCTATTATCCTCTGTGAGTGAGGCATGACGGTGGGGGTAGGAGAGGTAATGGATGCAGGAGTAGCCCCATTTTACAGAGCGTATATGTAACATTGGCCCATACTAGACAGTTAATTTTCTGGTCTATCCTTTGGGTTACTTATTAGCTTGTGACTTTGAGAGCATCTTGCTGGCATCTTCTTCTGGCCCATTGAATTGAGGGGTGCTTTGGGAAAGTGGTGGGTTTTGGAGTGCACTGAATATGGCAATGGTTTGGCTGTATCTGATCTCTTTTCAGGGAGACCTCTAGGGCCTTGGTTCGGTTGTTGAGGCAGTTCTACTCACGGGTCCCTCAAGTCTGAACCTGATCTCTGTCAGCTGTAATGTGCTAGATGCCCATAGCTTACAAAGCAGTTCCGGAAGAAGAGCCCTGCCTTGAGATAGCATGGATCTGTCCTATTAAGTGCTTTGTAGATCATGCACTACTAGATGCACCTGAAGGTTCTGGTATTGAAGAGCCAGTGAAGGTTGTGGAGACCCATGTGGCATGCCTTTTCTGGCTGGTCCTGCTTGGGAGAGAGGCTGCTAATAGGTGTATTAGCTGCAACCTTGTGATCTTCCCTTGTAGTCCTCGGATGAGTGACTTGCAATAGCCCAGTGGGGAGGTGATGGACATGTGAACCACAGTAGTCAGATACTCGTCAGAGAGGAAGAGGTAGAGTGTTTTTGCTAATGGTAGATGGGAGAAGTGCTTCTGATGAACAGGTTCAGTGCGACCCCACGGTTGTGCTTTACCTTGCCTACCAGTGGGCATGTACTCTCTGAAGGTGAGGTAGTAAAGTTGGACATGAGGGTGAGGACATGCATCCGACGAAGTGGGCATTCACCCACGAAAGCTTATGCTCCAATACATCTGTTAGTCTTAAAGGTGCCACAGGACTCTCTGTTGCTTTTTACAGATCCAGACTAACACGGCTACCCCTCTGATACTTGGTAGTAAAGTTTGCCACCTCCTCAAAGTATTCCTCTCTTCCATCTAATATCACTTCATGCTTTCCCAGATTTAGCATGAGCCAGGTCTTCTTTATCCAGGTGTCAGTTTCCTTCATGCACTGGCATAGCTCTGGCTGCACTGTAAGAGAATCTAGATAACCCCCACCCCAGGTGCTTATCGCTATGGTAACTAAGCACCTAAAAAAGAACACCAAGCTCTGCGTCATCTGCAGACTGCTGGCTTTGCAGCCCAGGCCCTAGCAATTGCACATTGACGTTAAATAATATCAGCAACAGGACTGGGTGTGGGGGGAGGAGCCGCTAGCCATCATGACTCTTTGGGATTTCTCTGAAGGAATGAGCATCACCAGTTTAACCGTTACCATTGACTCCCAGAAAGTCTTGTAGGTGGGACAGCAGCTTCTCCTGCTTGATGGTGTCAAAAACAGCTGAAATATCAAGCAATGTGGGAAGTGTTTTCCTTCTGTCAGTCATCGTGGAGAGACCCTACATTAGGCCAGCAACATCCTTTCAGTGCTCTACTCTGGCCTGAAGCCAGACCAGGATGGGTCTTAAGATATTAATAAAAGTTTGCTACCACCTTCTCAGTAATCATGCCCAGGATTGTGAGA
This sequence comes from Terrapene triunguis, assembly GCF_002925995.2. Classification (NCBI taxonomy): domain Eukaryota; kingdom Metazoa; phylum Chordata; order Testudines; family Emydidae; genus Terrapene; species Terrapene triunguis. The sequence continues at coordinate 35,252,678 of NW_020664447.1, forward strand.
TTTGAGACTAAATTCTAATTAACAAGATTGCTACGCCTGAGCAGTTGTGTGTGTGTGGAGGAGACTGTGGGTTATTGTGATGTTTTAATAGAACGGGGGATCACATTTTTAAAGGTAGTTGGTAGAATGCCTGCTCAGAGGGAGGCACAGTTGATCTTTGTCAGCATTTGCCAAGGCATCCCCTGCTGGTTTTGATTAGCCAGGGAAGGCATGAGCACTGTTTGCATGTGGTGTGTCTTTTGCAGCTTCCAGCACCTCCACCAGTGGGACTGTGCCAAGTTCCAACAAGGTGGGCAGTGTGAGTGCTCTGGTGTGGTTTTTGCAGGGACTGTCACTGAGTGTGGTTGGTGGGGTGTTTTTGTTTGTCGATGAAGTGGGAGAAGAGCTCCTAGCAGCTGGAGGTGATGAGGTCTGTGGGTGAGAGGAGGCAGGATATTTCAAAGTACTTCAGACTGTCCATAGGATCACTGAATTCATCACTGAAATGCAGGCATCTCTGGAGTGGAGGAGGGGAGTTGTGTTCAAGAGCCCACGGCAACAGTGCATAACACTGTTGGAGAGGACATGAAGAATTCCATATCCAATGAAATTGCAGTGGTGTCTGGGAGGCAAAATGTAATTACTGAGGTAGGAATTGAGTTGGGACACTGACACTACCAGAAAGGAGAGAAGCTGTCCTGGAAAGGGCTGCCATTGCAAAAGAGGAAAGAACTAGTGATTGTTAACAAAATTGGTGCCATTTTCAAATGCTGTCCAGTGAAAGGATTTATGTTTCTCTGAAACATTTCCTCTTGGGATGATTCTGACAGGAGCACAACTCTGTGTGTGTGTGTGTGTGTTGTGTAAACGACACTGTCTCTCCTTTGAGTGCCAAGGGTTCTCTGGCCTGATAGATCTGGGACTGTCTCTAGGGCCCCAGTGGCAGGGTGATTCTTCCTCATTACAACTTCTGGCATCTAAATAAGTTGAAGATTCCCAGTCAGATGTCACTTGGGGATTTGATTTGGATATATTGGCTCTCCACAGCTTTCTGTTGTATTTTGCAGGAGATGGGAAGAATCCATGATAGGAGAGTTCTATAGGGAATACAGTCTCATGGCGCAGGGAACGTGTTGGCATGTAACTGCATGTGATCATGATGCATGGACATAAGGGGGCTGAATTAAGGTTGCATGGAGAGTCTGAATTCTGGCCTTTCCTTACTTCTGAGTGCTCAACTCTGCAGCCTAAATAACATTCTTGGGGGGATTGTATGTAATTATACATTGACTGATAAGACCCTCAGCACCCCTACGCTCTGACTGGGAGAGGTCCAAGACTCCTGATTGGGCTGCAGCCCCACTTTAATCCAGAGGAGGAAACAAGAAGTTCTTGGTATAACTGGATTTCACCTTGCCATGAATTGTTGGTCTGGTGTTTACCTGGTCCTGCCTTCTGATCCTGACCTCTTGGTATGCTGACTTAGCCTGACTCTTGGTAACTGCCTCCTGGTTTCTGTCCTCTGGTTCCTTTGCCTGAACCTGACCTCCTGATGTCCTGGCTTGGCCTGACTCTGGGTAACTGACTCTTGATCCCTGTCCTCTGGTTTCTCTCTTGTTTTTGATCTCCTGGCATTCTAATTCAGCCTGATTCCAGGTAATTGGATCCTGGATTCTGGACTTGTGCCTGATGCTAACTCCTAGGCCAGGCAGCCCATGGTCTGGTCCTGATAGCGTTACATGAAATTCACCCCACCACATTGAAAATGTAATCCTGAATGGGGCATTCCAACAGGAATTTAGTATGCCACTCCTTATTGGCTTGTGAAATTTGTGAAACCCATTGCATTGCTTGGGCCTCTGGTTGTTGCTTTTTCCGAAGGATCCTAGAACACTTTACTTTCGGACAGAGACATCCCTTAGAATCATAGAATCATAGAATATCAGGATTGGAAGGGACCTCAGGAGGTCATCTTGTTCAGTCCCCTACTCAAAGCAGGACCAGTCCCCAACTAAATCATCCCAGCCAGGGCTTTGTCAAGCCTGACCTTAAAAACCTCTAAGGAAGGAGATTCCACCACCTCCGTAGGTAACCCATTCCAGTGCTTCACCACCCTCCTTGTGAAAAAGTTTTTCCTAATATCCAAGCTAAACCTCCCCCACTGCAACTTGAGACCATTACTCCTTGTTCTGTCATCTGGTACCACTGAGAACAGTCTAGATCCATCCTCTTTGGAACCCCCTTTCAGGTAGTTGAAAGCAGCTATCAAATCCCCTCTCATTCTTCTCTTCTGCAGACTAAACAATCCCAGTTCCCTCAGCTTCTCCTCATATAAGTCATGTGCTCCACCCCCCTAATCATTTCTGTTGCTCTCTGCTGGACTCTTTCCAATTTTTCCACATCCTTCTTGTAGTGTGGGGCCCAAAACTGGACACAGTACTCCAGATGAGGCCTCACCAATGTCAAATAGAGGGGAATGATCACATCCCTCGATCTGCTGGCAGTGCCTCTACTTATACAGCCCAAAATGCCGTTAGCCTTCTTGGCAACAAGGGCACACTGTTGACTCATATCCAGCTTCTCGTCCACTGTAACCCCTAGGTCCTTTTCTGCAGAACTGCTGCCTAGTCACTCGGTCCTTAGTCTGTAGCAGTACATGGGATTCTTCCGTCCTAAGTGCAGGACTCTGCACTTGTCCTTGGCGAACCTCATCAGATTTCTTTTGGCCCAATCCTCTAATTTGTCTAGGTCCGTTTGTATCCTATCGCTACACTCCACCATATCTACCACTCCTCCCAGTTTAGTGTCATCTGCAAACGTACTGAGGGTGCAGTCCACGCCATCCTCCAGATCATTAATGGGGAGGATCTACTGGTTCGGACAGAGAAATCCCTTAGAGGAGGATCTACTAATGGAGATTCTCTATGTCCTAGTAAGAAGGAGAGTATGGAAGATGATAAAATACAGGTAGGATTTGATGAGAAACAGTCAAATGAAAAAAAATCTCATTCAATTACATCATGTAATGGGAGACAGCTAAAAAGTGACAAGTTTTTAAAGTGCTTATATACCAATGCTAGAAGTCCAAATAACAAAATGGGTGAACTAGAGTGCCTCGTATTAAATGAGGATATTGATATAATAGGTATCACAGAAGCTTGGTGGAATGAGGATAATCAATGGGACACAGTAATACCAGGATACAAAATATATCGGAAGGACAGAACAGGTTGTGCTGGTGGGAGAGTGGCACTATACGTGAAAGAAAGCGTAGAATCAAATGAAGTAAAAATCTTAAATGAACCAAACTGTACCATAGAATTTCTATGGATAGTAATTCCATGCTCGAATAATAAGAATATAGCAGTAGGAATATATTACCGACCCCCTGACCAGGATGGTGATAGTGACTGTGAAATGCTCAGGGAGATTGGAGAGGCTATTAAAATAAAAATCTCAATAATAATAGGGGATTTCAACTATCCCCATATTGACTGGGTACATGTCACCTCAGGATGGGATGCAAAGATAAAGTTTCTTGACACCTTAAATGACTGCTTCTTGGAGCAGCTAGTCCTGGAACCCACAAGAAGAGAGACAATTCTGATTTATTCCTAAGTGGAGCACAGGATCAGATCCAAGAGGGGAATATAGCTGGACCCTTGGTAATAGTGACCATAATATAATTAAATTTAACATCCCTGTGGCGGGGAAAACCGCACAGCGGCCCAACACTGTAGCATTTAATTTCAGAAAGGGGAACTACACAAAAATGAGGAGGTTAGTTAAACAGATATTAAAAGGTAAAGCACCAAAAGTAAAATCCCTGCAAGCTGCATGGAAACTTTCTAAAGACACCATAATAGAGGCTCAGCTTAAATGTATACCCCAAATTAAAAAACATAGTAAGAGAACCAAAAAAGAGCCACCGTGGCTAAACAACAAATTAAGAGAAGCAGTGAGAGTTAAAAAGGCATCCTTTAAAAAGTGGAAGTTAAATCCTAGTGAAGAAAATAGAAAGGAGCATAAATTCTGGCAAATGAAGTGTAAAAATATACAGTAATTAGGAAGGCCAAAAAAGAATGTGAAGAACAGCTAGCCAGAGACTCAAAAAGTAATAGCAAAATTTTTTTAAGTACATCAGAAGCGGGAAGCCTGCTAACAGCCAGTGGGGCCACTGGATGATCGAGATGCTTACGGAGCACTCAAGGACAATACAGGCAAGTCGCATCTTAGGCGCATTTAACATGCGCGAATTCAGCTTTGTGCGGTCGGCAAAAACGGGGGAAAAAAAAGAAAAACAAGAATATAAAAACTGCATCTGTAGTGCGGGCAATTCTGCCAGCCATTGAACTCAATGAGTGTTTCACTATACGCGGTTTTCCCTTTACGCGCTAACCGCGGAACGGAACCCCCGCGTAAGATGAGACTTGCCTGTAAGGCCATTGCGGAGAAACTAAATGAATTCTTTGTATTGGTCTTCACGGTTGAGGATATGAGGGAGATTCCCAAACCTGAGCCATTCTTTTTAGGTGACAAATCTGAGGAACTGTCCCAGACTGAGGTGTCATTAGAGGAGGTTTTGGAACAAATTGATAAACTAAACAGTAATAAGTCACCAGGACCAGATGGTATTCACCCAAGAGTTCTGAAGGAAATCAAATGTGAAATTGCAGGACTACTAACTGTAGTGTGTAACATATCATTTAAATCTGTACCAAATGACTGGAGGATAGCTAATGTGATGCCAATTTTTAAAAAGGGCTCCAGAGGTGACCCCGGCAATTACAGGCCAATAAGCCTGACTTCAGTACCGGCAAACTGGTTGAAACTATAGTAAAGAATAAAATTGTCAGACACATAGATGAACATAATTTGTTGGGGAAGAGTCAACATGGTTTTTGTAAAGGGAAATCATGCTTCACCAATCTACTAGAATTCTTTGAGGGGGTCAACAAGCACATGGACAAAGGGGATCCAGTGGATATAGTGTACTTAGATTTTCAGAAAGCCTTTGACAAGGCCCCTCACCAAAGGCTCTTAAGCAAAGTAAGCAGTCATGGGCTAAGAGGGAAGGTCCTCTCATGGATCGGTAACTGGTTAAAAGATAGGAAACAAAGGGTAGGAATAAATGGTCAACTTTCAGAATGGAGAGAGGTAAATCGTGGTGTCCCCCAGGGTTCTGTACTGGGCCGAGTCCTATTCAACATATTCATAAATGATTTGGAAAAAGGGGTAAACAGTGAAGTGGCAAAATTTGCAGATGATACAAAACTACTCAAGATAGTTAAGTCCCAGGCAGACTGCGAAGAGCTACAGAATGATCTCTCAAAACTGGGTGACTGGGCAACAAAATGGCAGATTAAATTCAATATAGATAAATGCAAAGTAATGCACATTGGAAAACATAATCCCAACTGTATGTATAAAATGATGGGGTCTAAATGTTACTACTCAAGAAAGAAATCTTGCAGTCATTGTGGATAGTTCTCTGAAAACATCCACTCAACGTGCAGTGGCAGTCAAAAAAGCGAACAGAATTTTGGGAATCATTAAGAAAGGGATAGATAATAAGACAGAAAATATCATATTGTCTCTATATAAATCCATGGTACGCCCACACCTTGAATACTGTGTGCAGATGTGGTCGCCCCATCTCAAAAAAGATATATTGGAATTGGAAAAGGTTCAGAAAAGGGCAACAAAATTGGTTAGGGGTATGGAACGGCTGCCATATCAGGAGAGATTAATAAAACTGGGAATTTTCAGCTTGGATAAGAGATGACTAAGGGGGGATATGATAGAGGTCTATAAAATAATGACTGGTGTGGAGAAAGTAAATAAGGAAGTGTTATTTACTCCTTCTCATAACACAAGAACTAGGGTTCACCAAATGAAATTAATAGGCAGCAGGTTTAAAACAAACAAAAGGAAGTATTTTTTCACACAACGCACAGCAACCTGTGGAACTCCTTGCCAGTAGATGTTGTGAAGGCCAAGACTATAACAGGGTTCAAAAAGGAACTAGATAAATTCATGGAGGATAAGTCCATCAATGGCTATTAGCCAGGGTGGGCAGCGATGATGTCCCTAGCCTCTGTTTACCAGAAGTTGGGAATAGGCAACAGGGATGGATCACTTGATGATTACCTGTTCTGTTCATTCCCCCTGGAGCACCTGGCATTGGCCACCGTTGGCAGACAGGATACTGGGCTAGATGGACCTTTGGTCTGACCCAGTAGGGCCGCTCTTATGTTCTTACAAATTATTGACTGAATCCTGAGAGGTGCACTGTAGTCAATAGGCATTGGAGATGTGCCACATCTTCAGGATCAGGCCCAAAATATACAAGAATTGTGGCAGCTATTTTAATGTTAAGTTAATATGGTGTACAGTAACTGTTCGTTTTGTTTTAGTTTCTTAAGAAAGTCCCTTCAGGTGCAGTCTTGTCCCATTGACCTCAGTGGGAGTTTTGCCTTTGAGACAAGACTTCACCCTTAATCTGCAACATAATTCAATTTTACATTGTATTCATGTGAGTAAAAACAAGGTTTGTGTTTTTTGCCCCATTCAACTCCATCTGAGGAGTTGGAACAAAAGAATGCGATGAGCCAAATTCATCCTGGAGACGACCCCACTGAATTCCGTGGAGTTCTAGCCAGGATGAATATTTCATTTCCTTCTTGGGATTTTGGAGGAGTCATGAAGGCCCCCCCCACATCAGATTCTGGCTTCAAATCCCTACTCTGACCCTCCCAACACCAGTCACTTTTAAGGGCTGGTCAGTCTCCTCAGTGAAATAAGAGTGTTTTTAAAAATATCCTGACAAACTCACCAAAGAAGGAAAAACCCTGTTCATCAGCAGCAGAATTGGCTGGATAATGCAGCCTTCACCCACCCACCCCCCTCATGGGAGATCAGAATTTGGAGTTGCAGCCTCAAATAACTGGAATAAGTTACCCCTCTTGAAACAGGCATTCATGTTGTTTGATTTTAAAAAATGAATAATCTTTTATTTGAGGAAGCTACTGCAGAGAAAAATGAATGGAAACGGCCATTGCTTAGTGGTGATGTCTTCTGTTTTAGATGGTGGGTCCTGCATTAAATAGTATGGTGATAGGCACGTTAGAAATGCTTCTAGACTATAGTGTTTGTATTGTACTGAAGGCGGCTGCAGTAAAACAGTAAGATTATTGTCCTCCTGGGACCCTTATGAAAATGTGATTTGTACAGGAATTCATTAGCTATACTAGTGAGCAAAATTTTAACTCCATTTCCTTTGATGCCCAAAACTAAGGGCTCCCAAACCTAGCATGACCAAAAGCCTCACTGACAGCTAGCCAGGAGCTCAAGGGCTGCCTGCATCTACAGTACTGTTGACCCCAAGCTTTCAAACATCATGATGAGTCAGGCACCTAATGGTGATGCACAAAGGATATAATGCCTAACGGTGAGAGTCCAAGGGCTGCTTTGCCTAGTGGCATATCACAGGGGTAGTGTGTTGCCCACTGCCGAGAGAGGGGAGGGGAGCGGAGGGGAACCCGGGCCCACCCTACTCCACTGGGTTCTGACCTAGGGCCTTTCAAAACAAAGGGTTCAAGTCCTGATTCCCCCAAGCACGTTCCCTGGGACACTTCCTACCCTCGTTCCATTCCCTCTGGCATCATGCCAGGGTAGGATGTGGGGTCCCTTTTGTGTTCCCTCTGAGTTGTCTCCGGAGTCTCCTCCGCTGGCAACAGCGAGTCATTCCTGTGGTCGACTGGCTTCCCACAACGCAGCTAGGAGAATCAACCCTAGCAGTTTGGAGTCGTGGTGGCTTCCCAGCAGGAGGCTGCTGCACACAAATGCTCTCCTCCTCAGTCCATCCAGACTGAGCTGAGCTGCTCCCTTTTGAATGCTCCCTCCACCATAGGCTGACCAGATAGCAAGTGTCAAAAATCGGGACAGGAGGTGGGGGGGTAATAGGTGCCTATGTGAGAAAAAGACCCCAAAATCGGGACTGTCCCTATAAAATTGGGACATCTGGTCTCCCTACTCCACCAAGAGCATGCCCAGCAGTGGTGAGGGGGACATGGCCTCTTGGGCCCAGAGCAGTCCATTAATCCTCGCCTCTCCAGTGTGGGATTGGTACAATCTGTCAAAGGCCCCCAAAACCATTGGCTTCAAAATAATGAGAGTTTCAAAATAAAAAATTTAGGATCTTTATATTTGTCTTCTGTTTTTTTGAACCTTTAGCTTTCACCTTTCCCAGCTTTCTTCTGCAACACAGAGGGCTAGACACTTACTTTTTTAAAATGAAAGCTGAGATTCTCACATAATCATGTGACTCCAGGAGCTGAGGTTTTAAGAAAGACACCAAATATTGCAAGACTCACAGTTAAAATTGCAAGAGGTGACAACACTGTGACTTGTGTATACTCAAGTAGATTACTCAAGTAAATCTCCTCATGTTGAATGGGGGTTAATAGATTAATAGATTTTTAAGGCTGAAAGAGGCCGTTCTGATCATCTAGTCCAGTGGTTCTCAACCTGCAGCCTGTGGGCCGCCTGTGGCCCAATCAGCACACAGCTGTGGCCCATGTGACATCCTCAGGGCCATATGGGTAGTATATATAATGCGTGGATGTCACCCACATAACACATAGAGAACTGCATATGTGTCCCACAATGGTAAATAGGTTGAGAACCATTGATCTAGTCTGATCTTCTACATACCACTGACCACAGAATTCCTCCAATGATAGCTTGTGGCTCTACAGTTCTTAACATGCAGTGTTCCTTCTTGAGCTGAGATGATTGTAGAATTCAATTACTGATATTTTGGCCACACCAAAATAGCTCAGAACTCTGCCAAATTCTTGACTTTGCTGTTAACACCAACTCAATAGTTCTGCCCAGACAATGGGTTTAGGAAAGTACCAAACTCTTTCTTAGTTGACAGTGATTAAAATGCAGAGCAGGAATGCAGTTATGGGCCTTTGCTAATAGTGCAACTGGTGTGGCAAAGGCCTGAGTAGCGTAACAGGGTTTTTTTTTAATCTTAGACAGGCATATATGAGCCCATTGCTCTGCTTCTCATTGGTATGCACTATCCTTGATTAAATTTGCAATGGGGTTGGGTGAATTTAATGCCATTGCAAATGGAGACCCAGGCAAGCACAGAGTGCAGCATCAAGGGTCTTGTCAGTTCAAATTGATTGCCTGGAATTGAAGCAGCACAGTAAGTGAAAAATTCAATCAATTCCATTGAATTTCATTTGGCTTCTAAACAAAATGCCAACGGCCTGATATTCTCAAATCTCTGCTGACAAATGGACAATGAGCTTTTCACCAGTGGAAAAATATGCTGCATATTACAAACCTAAGCGCATGTGAGCTAATGCATGTCAGAGCACATATGGAATGTCTTGCACCAGAGTGTTCATTGTGTAATAAATCCATGGCTGCATATGCCATGGATTTATCACCATCGTCATCAGGATAAATAGCATCTACGCAGCATTGAGGATGAAACCCAGGGCTTTTGACTCCCAGAATGCAGGCATTTACCACTTGAGTTAAAGGATAGCCAAGGGCTTGTCTTCACTAGAAAATCAGGTTGTGTTAGAACACAACTTTGAGGAGTTACAAGGTTTTTTTTCAGTATAGACCAGGACAAGTTGTGTTTACCATTGTCAGCTTCTTGTGCATAAGCCTGTGGTCCAAGCAGGTTGACCCACAGCCAGCTGACATGATGTTAAAAATCCCCTGGCCCTGTCTACACTTACTGCCAAAGTTGAGTTTAACATCATGTTAGTTAACATGACTTCTTCAGGTCATGTTCTAACATGACCTAATTTTCTAGTGAAGACAATCCCATTGCTGGTAGTAGTGGCAGATTGGCCTGTGGGGCAGCCTGTAGAGAAACAATTGTGATCTCTCTCACTGAGCCAGGACATTACAGTGGCTCCTGGAAGTCAGTTGCCACTGTTCCCCATGCTCAGAGCATGTCATATTGCATGCTGCATAGAGGGGTCAGAGGGATTATCTGTGGTGGGCCAGATCAGTATTTCTCTGGTGACCCCAGCAATTAATTAAAAGGGGTGGGGGAGTAGTTTCTAGCCCTTATGATTTTGAATGTAACCTGATGCTGCTCTCTCTGGCTGAATTTACAAAACCCTCAGACAGAAACAAAGCAGTAAGGGCCAAATTGTGGTCCCACTGAAATTAGGGTTGCCAGGCGTCTGGTTTTCTACTGAAACGCCCAGTCAAAAAAGGACCCTGGTGGCTCCAGTCAGCACTGCTGACCAGGACACTAAAAGTCTGATTGGCAACACAGCAGGGCTAAGGCTAAGGCAGGCTCCCTGCCTGCCCTGGCTCTGCACGGCTCCCAGAAGTGGCAGCATGTCCCCCCCTCCAGGTCCTAGGCACAGGGTCAGCCTTTTTTTTTTTTTAAATGGAGATATCTTATCTCCTAGAGCTGGAAGGGACCTTGAAAGGTCATTGAGTCCAGCCCCCTGCCTTCACTAGCAGGACCAAGTACTGATTTTGCCCCAGATCCCTAAGTGGCCCCCTCAAGGATTGAACTCACAACCCTGGGTTTAGCAGCCTAATGCTCAAACCACTGAGCTATCCCTCCCCCCACAGAGCTAGGGTGCTCTGTGTGCTGCCCTCGCCCCGAGGGCCGGCTCCACAGCTCCCACTGGCCGAGAACCATGGCCGATAGAACTATGGGGGCGGCGCCTACAGTTGGGGCAGGTCGCGGAGCCAGAGGGACATGCTGGCCACTTCTGGGAGCTGCTTGAGGTAAACGCCATCCAGAGCCCACATCCCGCACCTCCTCCCGCACCCCGACCCCATGGCTCAGCCCAGAGCCCCCTCCCACACCCAAACTCGCTCCCAGAGCCTATACCCTGCACCCTCTGCTGCACCTCAACCCCCTGCCTCAGTCCTGAGCCTCCTCCTGCACTCTGAACCCTTCTGCCCCAGCCTGGAGCCCCCTCCTGTACCCCAAACACCTCATTTCTGGCCCCACACCAGAGCCTGCACCCCCAGCTGGAGCCCTCACCCCCTCACACACGCACCTACCTCCTTGGCCCAGCCTGAAGCCACCTCCCACACTCCGAACCCTAGGCCCCACCCTCCAGCCCATAGCCCCTTCCTATACCTCAAACCCCACATACCCAGCCTCACCTCAGAGCCCACACCCCCAGCCGGAGCCCTCACCCCCTCCTTCACCCCTGCCCCAGCCTGGTGAAAATGAGCAAGTGAGTGAGGGTGGAGGATGAAGTGAGCAGGGGCATGACCTTGGAGAAGGGGTGAGGCTTCAGAGCAGGGGCAGAGGGCGGGGCAAGGGTGTTCGATTTTCTGCAATCAAAAAGTTCGCAACCCTAACTGAAATCCATAGCAAAACCCCCTAATTTCAGTGGGAGCAGTCCTGTCCCTAAGGGTATGTCCACACTGCAGTCAGGGTGTGTAACTGCAGCATGTACCCGAGATAAACATACTTTAGCTAGCTGGTGTGCCAATAGCTGTGAAATAATGTCACAGGCTTCAGTGTGGGCTGTACAAGCCCTCCTGGAACACTCTGTAGTTCTTCGGGCAGCTTGCCTGCACTGAAGTCCGTACTGCCGCGGTTTTACTGCCATTGCTATGTTAGTTAGCTGAATTGGGTATGTCTACCTGTGATGCAATTGCACGCCCCTTCCCAACTGCAGTGCAGACATATCTGAAGAGAGACGTGAGTTGGCCTGCCCTCTCCCCCTGCCAACCACGTGCACACATCTCTGAGAGGTGTGATCCATGTTATGAACTCTTGCTGTGCTACTGTGAGTCTTTCAATATTGAGTGCTTTTCTTAAGGCCTCAGCTGCTGGAGATAAGTAATCAAGGGAATATCTCAGCTTACTTTTCTAACATCACAGTTTCTAGCCCTCACAGTTGCAGAGAAAAACTTCAAAATGTGACCCCAGTGCACCCTAAAGGAACAGAAAGAAAGCTCCAATCTTATTCGTTTTAAATCTCCTCATTTTTGAACACTTGGGGTTGGCCTGGCCCGTTCACCCCAACTGGTATTAACTTAACCCTAATGAGGATACAGGTCTGTCGCATCTTACGCGCATTTAACATGCGCGATTTCAACTTTACGCGGTCGGCAAAAACAAAAAACAAAAAAAGAGAAAAATAACAATTTTAATAATATACCTGTAGTGCGGGCGATTTCGCCCGCCATTGAACTCAATGGAATTTTGACTATACGCGGTTTTCGCTTTACGCGCTAACTGCGGAACGGAACCCCCGTGTAAGATGAGACAGACCTGTAATTTTAAATGCATATATGATTAACTATTTCACTGCTGATTATTTTAGCACAAAGTGTCCAGCTACTCTGGGACTATAGACAGATAGCAGAAAAGCAACACAATATTTTTTTTCAATTACTCCCTGGGATTCACAGTCTAGAAGCCCTCACCAGAGAGCTTTCATGGACCTGTAGTATGAAGAATGCTTTTGGGCTATTTTATTCTGAATTAAAATAAAATCATAAAATATCTTTAAAACATGAACATATGTTTGGTTTTTTTACTGCACTTCTACTGCAGTCCTAGGACAACGTGATGTGGCTATTAAATTCCAGCTAGTGCATTTGCAGTGCTATAGCTATATTACACTCCCTAACTCGGCCTATTTTATCCATTTGAATTTCTGTGTAAAAAGAAACCAGAGGCTATTAAGCTTTGTCTCCCTTCTTGACTCAAGGCTTATAAAAATGCATGCAAAACCTACTCTGATTCAGTGACTGCGGCCAGGTCTACCCTACAAACTTACATCAGTATAATAACGTTGCTCAGGGGTGTGAAAAATCCACGCCCCTGAGCGACGCAGCTATACCGACATGACCCCCGGTGTAGGCAGCAGTATGGCGATGGGTGGGCTTCTCTCGTCAACATAGCTACTGCCTCTCACAGAGGTGGCACAACTGCGCCGGTGCAGCATTTAAATGTAGACCTGCCCAAAGGTGTACTTATTTCCCTCTAGGCGACTGTTTGATTCTCTCTCGCTGTCCACTGTTACACCCATCTCTGGTCAGTCAGTCATTCAGACTGACTTTTACCCTCGTCTGCCTGAAGAACACAAGTTAACCTGAATGATCCTGCAACCTGACAGGTCTGAAGTAGCTTCCACCTTTTCTGTGAACCAATACCTCCGGGGACACCTGTCACTCTAGACAGTCATGATTCAAGCCATTTGAGTTCAAAGGGACTAGATTAGTAAAACAGCATGGGAGATACGTACATATGCTGTGTCTGTGCAAGCAGTGTGGGTGGGGATGTGAACATACATCTTACATGACTGATGCTTTTAATTGTTGTCTGCAGTGTTGTTATAGCTGGGTTGGTCCCAAGATATTAGAGAGACAAGGTGGGTGAGGTAATATCTTTTATTGGACCAACTTCTGTGGGTGAGAGAGACAAGCTTTCGAGCTTACCCAGAGCTTACACAGGGCTCAAAAGCTTGTCTCTCTCACCCACAGAAGTTGGTCCAATAAAAGATATTACCTCACCCATCTTGTCTTTCTGATATTTTTAATAAAGTCCTAGCCCTTGTTCATGTGAGTTGCCTTATTGACTTCAGTGGACTACTGACATGATCATGCCGTCCTCATTCAGGTGGCAATAGTGGATCAAATCCTACCACCCTTATTTAGCTCCTTACTCAGGCAAAACTCTGGCTTGGATGGGACTGCAGGATTTTGTCCATGATGTACATTTTGAAATGGGGGCACCCAAGTCTGGGTTGAGGAGCTCAGGTCCAGCATATGGGTGCTTAATGGCCATTTGAGTGTCAAACATCTGGAAAACCTCTCCCCTGCTTACAAATACATTTTGAAAGAACCCACCCTGTCTGGAAAAACCATGTGGATGTCTCACATTTAAAAATGAGATGCACATTCTGTGTGTGTATGTAAAACATACCAGATTGATAGATTATCCCAGAAATAACTTCTCTTTCTATGTGGCCTTTTGTTCCTAGGACCCAACACCACTTTACAGATTTTATATATAAAATACAGATAAACATTAAATAAAACATCTCTATACCATAAAACACATTAGTACTTCATAGGTTCTGGCAGTGTAGTTAGACTTTAATAAAGGGCTTGCCATGTGATGCTTAACAGATGTCTGAACTCAGACAGTTCTCTGGCTAAAACCTTCATCTTTGAAGCTTGTACTCAGCTTGTTCCCACTGGGATCTCAATTTGATGGTGCTGGCAGGGGTCTTGTTGAAAGTTTTGTTCTGTGTCCAATGTGGGTGCTCTAATCCCTTAGTAATTCCATGTGTGCACTTTCACCTCAGTCTTGCCTCACTGTGGCCAGATGTCATCAAGGAAATATGCAGTCTAGAGAGGTGTCCTCAGAAACAGGAGCGACTTCAGACAAAAACAAAAGACGAACCATGACACATGCTTCCTTTCCATGCTGTTACTCAGCATTTTTGAAGAATCACCCCTGCTCTGTTGTTCAGTGTCTTTCCATGTTTCTATTTTTTTCCACTAGTTTAAAAAAAAATCCTTTAAACTATAAGAAATGAACAGGAATGGCAACCTTTGTATAGGAGCAAGAATTTACCAAAACCAAAAGTGCCCATCCCCATCAGTAGGATCAAAATCAAATACGTATGAAACATATTTGTGTGTGCGTATATATGAAATACACATGCACTTTTTACATAATTAAATTAAAAACTCAAACACTGGAATATATACAACATGTCAATGTGTGCATTGGAGAAAGGTGCAAAGACTGAAATAGATCTTGGGCAGTCACTTAACCTCACCTGGGCCCTGAACCTGTGAGGTTCTGAGCACTCTCATTTCCCACAGAAGACATTTGTAGGTGAAGGCACTAAACTATCTTGCAAGTTCTAGCCCTTGCTCACCACCCAGGCTGAGGTGGTGATTAAGCAGCTAATGACATAAGATAGCAATGGTTAATAATGTTGTTTTTAAATAGGTGAGGAACAGAGAGATGCACTTCCGTTGTATTTTTCATCTCCTAAATTGTTTTGAGCTTAAGGAGTCTGTATCATTGAGCAGTAAAGCATGGCATAGACAGTACAGTGTGTTTACTGCATGTAAGACTCCCTTTTGATCTTATACAACTTCAGCTGGTGTAACTTACAAACCGAGGAGCTAGAAGAGCAAGGTTGTAACAGGAAATCAGATAACGGGAGGATGGAGGAGAGCCAGCCCTGCTTTATTTTCTTCTGACTCTTCGGAGTGCAAGCCAACCTGTTCTTAAAAGGTGACTTGATCATGGTCTATAAGTACACCTCTACCCCGATATAACATGACCCGATATAACACAAATTTGGATATAACACGGTAAAGCAGTGCTCCGGTGGGGTGGGGCTGTGCGCTCCGGTGGGGTGGGGCTGTGCACTCCGGTGGATCAAAGCAAGTTCGATGTAACGCGGTTTCACCTATAAGGCGGTAAGATTTTTTGGCTCCCGAGGACAGCGTTATATCGGGGTAGAGGTGTATCTAGATGGGGAGAAGTTTTCTGATAGTAGAGGGCACTTCAATCAAGCAAAGATATAACAAAATCCCGTAGCTGGGAGCTGAAGCTAGACAAATTCAAACTGCAGATAACAAATTTTTAAGATTTGTTTGTTTAATTTTGAGGGTAATTAACCATTGGAACAACTTACCTAGGGACATGGTGGATTCTCCATCACTTGAAGTCTTTAAATCAAGACTGGATGTTTTTCTAAAAGATAACTTCTAGTTAAACTAGGACATATAGGCTGCATGCAGGAGTCATTGACTGGTGAAATTCTATGGTCTGTGGGAAATCAGACTGGATCATCATGAGAGTCCCTTTGTCCTTAAAAATCTGTGAAACTTATGACTCCCTTACACCACCTGTTGGCATAGACTGCCACACATATCACTTCTCAATTTGGTCCTTTAGTTTTAGTCCTGTGCATGAGGCCTTGGAATTAAGGTTGAATATTAACTGCATTTCCTTGTTTTGAGTGCATGCTTTCTCTCGACCTGAATGCTGTATTGACCTTAGGGGTGAAATCCTGGCTCCATTGGAGTCAAGGGGAGTTTTGTCACTGATTATAGTGGAGCCAGGATTTTACTCTAGACTTGTGCGTTTGCAATTTTCTTGACTTGTTTTTCTTTTCTATATAAAAATTCATGTAAAATATTACTGTCACACTGTCTGCAGTGGCTCTCAGCTGTGAATGCCAGCCTCAGGGCAGACTGTCAAAAAAGCAGAGCTGAGACCCCAAACTGATTGTGTGTTCTGTAATTAGATTTAACCAACCAAGTAGCAAGTGTGAACTCCTAAAGCACTATAACAGTCTTACCATGGAGTCACAGACAGTCCCCTTGGGCTCTCCAGTCTGTCTTGCCACCCAGGCAAGCTGGAATTAGTGATAGATGGTTGATTTACACCAAAAATCACAATAATATTCAGGGCACTCCCAATCCCAAAGGACCAGTCGTTTACCCCAGGTCAATTTGCACCTTAGATCTTACTGCAAAGACAATGCTTGAAGCCAATCCTATAGTAAACTACCTAAAGATTTATTAACTAAGAAAAGAAATGAGAGAGTTATTACAAGGTTAAAGCAGGAAAGCATATATATGCAAATGAGTTACAGTCTGTGGTTCCAAAAGGTGACAGAGTTGTAGTAATCTCTCAGCTGTGAATGTCTTTTAGGGTTAAAAGACAGATTGACTCTAGGGATCTCTGCTTCTGTTTCATAGCTTCAGCTCTGGGAGAGTCCAAGCAGCAAAAGAAGTGAAACATTTTCGTATTGGCTATTTTTATTTCCTTCTTCCAGAATTCAAGCTGATGGCATGATCCCCTTTGCACGCATCCTCTTCATGGGTGTGAGGGGGCAATTTAAAAAGTCTTTGTATTGCGATGTCCCACAATGGACCATTTAGTTTTGATGGGCCTTCTTGATGGCAGGAGATATTCTTCCTGACTGGAGTCACAGCTTCAGAGCAAACATTTTTACCATTACAAAGCAAAACTTAAATATGACTTTATAGCATGTGAGAAAGATATAAATGAGATTAATGCATGCAGCAGCCTACACATATTTCATAAAGTCTAAACACATTGTTATAAGTCCAATACACATCGTGACCATACTAAGACACAGGTGAAACAGACTGGTTTCTAGTAATGAATTTGTCAGTGCTCAGTGGAGGCCTAAAGCCTTGACAAGAGCTGGCATCTGGTCTGCCGGCCTCACCTTCTGGCACCAGTTAAAGCTACCTGAAGGGTTGCCAAAGGGCCATTGCAGCTGTGCCTGTGCCACGGCCCGCATTTTTCTGTGCCACATCCTCTACAAAAAGAACAGGAGTACTTGTGGCACCGTAGAGACTAACACATTTATTTGAGCATAAGCTTTCGTGGGCTAGCCTGTAAGGTGCCACAAGTACTCCTGTTCTTTTTGCGGATACAGACTAACATGGCTGCTACTCTGAAACCTATCCTCTACAAAGTGGGCTGGGACGGGAGAGGGAATGGTGCAGATGCCAGCCTGACATTCTGTGCTCCAGCAGAATCCTCCCAGGGCCAGCTCTGCCTGGTTTAGCCCTGCTTTGCTGTATTCTCTGTGTAAGGGTGCAAGCAGACGTGTGCACATGCGCCAAAGAGAGAAATGGAAAAGCATAACCCCTCCCCACAATGTGGTGTGCTGGCAGTTTGCAAAAATTGAATGCAAGTTTAAACAGCTAGCACCCTTCACAAGCATTCTCTGCTCCCATTCCTGCTGTACCATGCAGATAATCATTTACAAGAAACTGCTAGCAGGGGGCCTGTAGCTTAGCTGAACAGCTGGCTGTCCTCTTGGTCACCATAGCAACATCTGTCTAAGTGAGGTTGGCAGGTTCTGTAGTCTGAGGTAATTTATTAAATCAAGTAGTTTGTCGGGGTTGCAGAGCTGGCGGATGTTTGGAAGGATTATTATTTCTGGTTTTGTTTGTGTGTATGTGTTCATTTGTAGGGGAAGGATGTAAGGTAGGCCTGTCCCTTTCTTCCTGGCAAAGCGTGTTTATTGGGGCAGACGCACAGCGAATCCATTTCATGTTCTCTGGTCCAGCAGACCTGCTGCAAGCATGACAATGAGCTTGGGAAGAAAAAAAAGCTTTCATTTGTTAGCTTAGACAAATGTAGGGTTGCCAACTGTCTATTTGCAGAAAACCGAACATCCTTTTGCTGCCACCTGCCCCGCCCCTTCTCTGAGGCTCCACCCCATCCCTTCTCCAAGGCTCCACCCCCACTCCCTCCCTCCCCCATCCCTCCATTGCTCGCTCTCCCCCACCCCTTGCTCACTCGCTCATTTTCACTGGGCTGGGGCAGGGGGTTGGGGTGCGAGGGGGGGGTGAGGGCTCCGACCGGGGGTGCAGGCTCTGGGGTGGGGCCAGAGATGAGGGGTTGGGGGAGGGGGCTCTGGGCTGGGAGTGTGTGGGAGGGGGTACGGGCTCTGGACTGGGGGTGTGAGCTCCGGATTGGGGCCAGAAATGAGGGGTTCAGAGTGCAGGAGGGGGCTCTGAGCTGGGGCAAGGGGTGGGTGTATGGGAGGGAGTATGGTCTATGGGCTGGGGCTGCAAGCTCTGGGGTGGGGCCAGGGATGAGGAGTTTGGGGTGCAGGAGGAGGCTCCGGGCTGGGGCTGAGGGGTTCAGAGTGCAGGAGGGGGCTCAGGGCTGGGGCAGGGGGTTGCGGTACGGGAAGGGGTGCGGGAACATCGGCCATTGGGAGCTGCAGAGCTGGTGCTGGGGTGGGGAGCAACGCTCAGAGCCCCCATTGCCATCCCTAAGCCTAGGAGCCAGAGCAAGATGCTGGCAGCTTTCTGGGAGCTGCGCGAAACCAGGCAGGCACCCTGTTTGCCCTGCTGCAGGTGGCCAACCGGACTTTTTATGGCCCGGTCAGGAGCCGCCAGGGTCCCTTTTCTACCAGGCGTTCCAGTTGAAAACTGGACACCTGGCAACCCTAGACAAATGCCTACCAGGAGGATGGCTAAGAATTCCAAAGGATGTATCCTGTCAGAAGTGTCCACTAGAATCAGGTTGGAACTGAAATGTTCGGGGCATGGGGGGAGCAGGGTGTTGGTGGTGGGGAGACAAAGCAGCAAGGTGGTAATTAAAATGTTGTACACTTAAAGTCTGAAATCTTACCAACTACCAGGACTAGAATATCTATACATTGTTAAAAAGCTGGGGTTGTGCTTGGCACTATTCATTTCTAACTCTCTATCTGCGATGGTTCATAAGATAATTGTACCTTAAAATGGCCAATGGTCTCTTGGACCAAGCAAAAATACGGTTTGTTTTCCATAGAGGATAGGATGCTTTTAGCAACCTTAACAGCCTGCACCATTTACCCACTGCTCTTCCAGTACTGGCTGGAACCAGGAAGGGGAAAGTCCATGTAAAAATGAGAAATGATGAAGAGGGAAGGGGGAAGGGAATATTATGCACATTTTTCTAATCTCAAAGTTCAGTATTTGAATTCATTTGGAGGTTTGGGTCAGATCTAACTTTATCCAAATTACTTTGCTAATCCCTAGTTTAGACACTCAGATTTCAAGCACCTGGTGATCTGTACTGCTATTCTCTAGCACATTTCCTTTGTCATGGAGAATGTTCTACCCATCAGTCAGAAGGAGCTGCTCCCCTTCTATTGCCATGTATCCCATTAATAGTTCCAGATTTGTGGCCATGAATACAGGTCTTTTGGATGGAGACAGACCTTTAGGGTATTTCACAAGTGTTGGCTGCACTGTCAGTTTGCTAACAAACTTATTTGTACATAAGTGCACATATTGTGCCCTTTAAACATCAATATAAATGCACCCAACACCAATATGTGCTTGTACTGACTTCTTCCTTGATCAACAAATAGAAATTTCTGGTTGTTTGAATTCACAGCTCTCATCAACCAGCTTTACAGGAAGTAGTTAAACTGTCATGTAGAGAAGAATGGGGTCTCAAAAAATTATAAATAGAAAGTCCCCAAGGCATGCACACAGCCTCACAGGAACAACAAAATAGCAGGGTCTGGCCTGTTGTCCTTAATCTTTGTGGATCCATGACTAAAACAGAACAAAATTTGAGGGCAGTTGCAGGCCACATTTTTGGGCCTCAGTGAGCTCTAGCGAACTATCTAATTAATACTCACGTTGTGGCATGCTGGACTGGGTTATCCCTAAACGGGTATGTCTACACTGGAGCTGGGGGTGTAAATTCTAGCTTGAGGTGACATAGCCGTGCTAGCTCTTATTGAATGAACATGCTACAAATAGAAGTGGGAGGGACTAGCTGCCATGAGTACAGTCCCCTCGGAGACCATAGGTACGTATCAGCGTGGTTAGCTCCTTCCATCGCTTGCACTACCACAGCAACAATCCTGTTTTTAGCACGCTAACTCGTATGTCTCCTCAAGCTGGAATTACATCTTCCAGCTCTAGTGTCTTTCTGGCATACCTAGGAAGCCTTGTCACATGAATCCATGCAGGTACTGCCTCCGAGCTTATGTGTCTTTTGAATTCACAACGATACCTGTGGTGATATGTGCTGTAGTAAAACATCTGCATTCCAGGGACGCTGTTCGATAAATCAGTTTCTCTTTGTTATAGCTGCATTTTGGATCATGCTTTATTCTCTTTGCTGTCCCTGTCTACTGCACTTTGGTCACAGGGTGTTCAGGTTCATGAAGATCCTGCTGTCTTGGAGAGTCTCATACGTCATTGAGTAAGCCAGTGCTCTGGGTGTGTTTTGGTAGGATTTCCCAAGAGGAACGTTTCAGGATTAACACAGCTCAGTTCTGAGGAAGCTTCAGTTTTCAGAGATCAGGAGAACTGGGTAAAATAAGAACCAACCGGAACCTTTACCCAGTGCTGAAATCCAACCCAAACCCTTAATGAGGGTCTGAAAAGATCAGAGAACTTTTTTTAACAAAAATGAAATGTTATAGTTTCACCTGCCTCTACACTTCATGGACAGGATCAGAAGTGGTGACCCACTGCAAGGGGTCACTGGTCAGGACTCAGGTATGTTGGCAAAGCTGTAATGGATGGTTCGGGATTGGAATAGCAGTAGGTGCTGATAGCAGAACTATTGGTAAAGAGGTTGTGGTAAGTATGTAGAGCACATGCCTGATTATTCCTGTCTCCAGCACTGTAACAGGGACAATAGTAAAAAAAAAAGTGTACTCCTTCCTGACACCTTGTTTGCAGTCTTATCAAATGCCAAGAACTGCGTAAGCAATGGTTACTGAGTTTCCCTCCCTGCTCTGGAAGTGACTCTCTTAGGAGAGGATGTTGGTGTAGGAAGCGGGATGGAATGGGGAGTCTTGCAATGCTGTTGCCCATGTTGTAATTGTAATAAATGAGATTTCAAGGTCCAATCCTACTTCCAATGGAAGCTTTGCCATTGACTTCAGGATCCTGACACATGGAAGAAAGGAGAGCAGCAGAATACGGACCCTGGACTTCAGAAAAGCAGACTTTGACTCCCTCAGGGAACAGATGGGCAGGATCCCCTGGGAGAATAACATGAAGGGCAAAGGGGTCCAGGAGAGCTGGCTGTAATTTAAAGAATCCTTATTGCGGTTGCAGGAACAAACCATCCCGATGTGTAGAAAGAATAGTAAATATGGCAGGCGACCAGCTTGGCTAAACAGTGAAATCCTTGCTGATCTTAAACGCAAAAAAGAAGCTTACAAGAAGTGGAAGATTGGACAAATGACCAGTGAGGAGTATAAAAATATTGCTCAGGCATGCAGGAGTGAAATCAGGAAGGCCAAATCACACTTGGAGTTGCAGCTAGCAAGAGATGTTAAGAGTAACAAGAAGGGTTTCTTCAGGTATGTTAGCAACAAGAAGAAAGTCAAGGGAAGTGTGGGCCCCTTACTGAATGAGGGAGGCAACCTAGTGACCAAGGATGTGGAAAAAGCTAATGTACTCAATGATTTTTTTGCCCCTGTCTTCACGAACAAGGTCAGCTCCCAGACTGCTGCACTGGGCAGCACAGTATGGGGAGAAGGTGAGCAGCCCTCTGTGGAGAAAGAAGTGGTTCGGGACTATTTAGAAAAACTGGACGTGCACAAATCCATGGGGCTGGATGCGCTGCATCCAAGGGTGCTAGAGGAGTTGGCGGATGAGATTGCAGAGCCATTGGCCATTATTTTTGAAAACTCGTGGTGATCGGGGGAGGTCCTGGATGACTGGAAAAAGGCTAATGTAGTGACCATCTTTAAAAAAGGGAAGAAGGAGGATCTGGGGAACTACAGGCCAGTCAGCCTCACCTCAGTCCCTGGAAAAATCATGGAGCAGGTCCTCAAGGAATCAATTATGAAACACTTAGAGGAGAGGAAAGTGATCAGGAACAGTCAGCATGGATTCACCAAGGGGAAGTCGTGCCTGACTAACCTAATTGCCTTCTATGATGAGATAACTGGCTCTGTGGATGAGGGGAAAGCAGTGGATGTGTTATTCCTTGACTTTAGCAAAGCTTTTGATACGGTCTCCCACAGTATTCTTGCCGCCAAGTTAAAGAAGTATGGGCTGGATGAAAGGACTGTAAGGTGGATAGAAAGCTGGCTAGATAATTGGGCTCAACAGGTAGTGATTAATGGCTCCATGTCTAGTTGGCAGCCGGTATCAAGCGAAGTGCCCCAAGGATGGCGTGGACTGCACCCTCAGCAAGTTTGCAGATGACACTAAACTGGGAGGAGTGGTAGATACATTGGAGGGTAGGGATCGGATACAGAGGGACCTAGACAAATTAGAGGATTGGGCCAAAAAAAACCTGATGAGGTTCAACAAGGACAAGTGCAGAGTCCTGTACTTAGGACGGAAGAATCCTATGCACTGCTACAGACTAGGGACCTTATGGCTAGGTAGCAGTTCTGCAGAAAAGGACCTAGGAGTCACAGTGGACGAGAAGCTGGATATGAGTCAACAGTGTGCTCTTGTTGCCAAGAAGGCTAACGGCATTTTGGGCTGTATAAGTAGGGGCATTGCCAGCAGATCGAGGGACATCATCCTTCCCCTCTATTCGACATTGGTGAGGCCTCATCTGGAGTACTGTGTCCAGTTTTGGGCCCCACACTACAAGAAGGATGTGGAAATACTGGAAAGAGTCCAGCGGAGGGCAACAAAAATGATTAGGGGTCTGGAGTACATGACTTATGAGGAGAGGCTGAGGGAACTGGGATTGTTTAGTCTCCAGAAGAGAAGAATGAGGGGGGATTTGATAGCTGCTTTCAACTACCTGAAGGGGAGTTCCAAAGAGGATGGAGCTCGGCTGTTCTCAGTGGTGGCAGATGACAGAACAAGGAGCAATGGTCTCAAGTTGCAGTGTGGGAGGTCTAGGTTGGATATTAGGAAACACTATTTCACTAGGAGGGTGGTGAAGCACTGGAATGGGTTACCTAGGGAGGTGGTGGAATCTCCTTCCTTGGAGGTTTTTAAAGCCCGGCTTGACAAAGCCCTGGTTGGGATGATTTAGTTGGGAATTGGTCCTGCTTTGAGCAGGGGGCTGGACTAGATGACCTCCTGAGGTCCCTTCCAACCCTGGTATTCTATGATTCTATGATTCTGTGATTCTGGAGGCTCAGACCTTTTTGGGTATGTCTACACTGCACACTAAGCCTGGGCTCAGACTCAGGTTTGAGCCCAAGCCTCCTTTCCAACCACACAGAAATTAGTCTGACTCAGGCCTGTGGGCCCTGGTAGGGGGCTGGGTCAGATCCCATGTCTGAGACATGGGTCAGAGTCCAGGCCCACTGCAGTGTGAAAGCAGCTCAAGTCCGGGTTGTCAGACTTGGGCCTGGAGAGTCCGCCAACACTATCCCACAATCCCCTGGGACTGGGATACCCATTCAATTCCAAAGCTTGTCACTTGCTTCCCAGGAACCCGAAGCAATCTCCTGGTTAAAAACAGCTGCTCCGCGATTAACCCTTTATTGCCACACAGACTGCTCAATAGAAACAACAAACACAGTCAACGCTAGTGTTTATTATCTATGGCCAGCAACAAGGCAAAGTCCTGCCCAGGCAACCCAGCTGGATTCTGGTTAACCTCTGGCAGGAGGCAAGCAAGGCATTGGACTGCAGCAAGAGCGTGAGAAATGAGCATGCGTATAAAAACGATATCCAAGGGGCTGGCAGCATTGAGGATCGACCAGACTGCCGAACAGTGCCAACAGCAGATCACGCAGTAGAAGACAAACGACTGGAAAATCAAGGATGCTAATAGCATCTCTGGGAACTTCCTATCTTCCAGCCTCTTCTGAGGAATTTGACTGGGCGGAATGGCACCAAGCACTGTGCCCTACACGATGCATGACCCTCTGCTGAGCGACAATGGTGACCTTATATCCCTCCTATCACTGGCGCCACCAGAGGAGAGCTAGGCCCTGGATGAGGCCAGTAACCGAAGAGGTTGTGTTGCTGGAATAGCTACTGCATAACCTGGGCACGTATTTGGAGGACCTTTTTGGGAATGGCCCTGGGGAGCAGCCCACTGCAAAACTGGCATCAGAATCCGCTCTGGAGCTGGAGTCGAAGGCTGGTAAGTTTCAACCACTATGTTTGTTTTTATTAATGGATGGATGAGAGAGATTTACAGCTTATGGGCCTATTTAATTTTTAATACAAACCGGGATTTTGATGCACTTCTGTTCAGGGCAGACCCATGTCATTCTCCTATCTCCCTCCACACGCCCACTACCACATGGGATTCAAAACGGACACCACAGAAAGATGAAATAATTATACAGGCAGTTATCATGACATTTTTACTAGTTACTTGCAGATTGGTTTATGTATGGGTTGGTGTGCCACAACTCATTGCCTGACGTACCTCTCCCATGTAATACAGCGCACCTTACCGGTCTGCCACACACTCACTATTCCCAACTGCCTGTTGAGACAGGCAGAGACAGAGGCTGCACAGCGTGAGGGGAGATGGCAGACAGATTCACGGAGTGTGACTGCCAGTTGAGGGAGAAAGACAGAGCTCAGCAGCAGGAGCTGTTCAAGCACTTACTGTAGGTGTGGCTACCAGACTGCAGGCTCCAGTGCAACCAGTATCTCCTTCTCCAGATCCACGGCCCAAGTCCCCTCAGCACTATTGCACCCTGCAGAGCATCCATCTTTTGGACAATTTAGGGGGTGGGTGAGCCATGTCACAGGCAAACAGTGGGCCATGGAATGGACAAGTGCACCCTGTACACTCATTAATTCCCATCCAAGTGTGCCCACACGCACAAAATGTGCCAGAAAGGGCAAAGAAATCCTTTGACTGTTTTTAAACAAATGTTGTTACACTATTGCACTGCATGTCATAATGGCAGCTGGTTTGATTGTTGCAGCCTGTCTGTACCCATGAGAAAGAAAATCTTGGATTTGCACAGAAGGCAACCATAAAAAAACTTATTGTGTGTAATGGTAAAAGTGGCACAAATGTTAATGAAGGTCATCGGATACCCAATGTCAAGTTTCATAATAAAAATTTACAATCTGGGTCACAGTTATCCACAAATTGTGAATGGCAGTACATTACCAGTATGGACAGAATGCATAACATGGAAGTGTTTATGGAATTCATCATGACACACAATACCTACATATGTATAAGAAATACCACACACACAACCATCTCAGATACCACTTCATTCCCCCTGATGGATGGGACCGTGTATACCCATTATGTAGACACACAAAACATCCCTGATTTTCATTGCTTGCCAGGAATTCAGGTCTGGCACCAGCCTTGACAGGCACACTGTCTGGGTGTGTGTACCAGTTCAGGAATCTAGCAGTGTCCTGAATCTACTCCTGGCGAAAAGAGTCCTCCTTCTCCTCACAAGCAGTGTGTAGGGTGCAGCAAGCCACAATAATGCAGACTGTGTGACACTGGCATCCAAACAGTTTGGAAGGCAGTGCCAACAGGATTTAATCTGCCAAATGCATCATCATCCTATAGCTACTGAGTGTGTAGCTGAACCTTCTTTTGCCAGGTCTTCTGAACTCAGGATATGGTTTCATAATGGTGGGGATAGTGACTCCATTTATAACCATGTCATTTGGTGGGAATAATGTCCCAGCTTCTCCCTGAAGGTAAAGTGCCCATACACCCTACCAGTGCATCCAACGTGAGGGTCCATGAATCTGCCCCTGTGGTCAACCAGGGCCTGCATAATGATGGAGTAGCACCCTTTGTGGTTTATGTGCTCCTTGTAGTGGGCAGATTATGGGCACATGAGTCCCATCAGTGGCCCCAGTGCAGTTTGGAAAGCCCCAGTCTCAAAAAGCCAGCAATTATTTCAGGAATGTTTGTAATGCCTGCCCCCTTTTGGTAAATCTCAGTCCTGATCACCTCACAAACTTCTGCCAACAACAAACCCACAGCTGATTTGCCAGCTCCAAACTTGTTAGCCACATACCTGTAGCTGTCTGGGGCAACCAGCTTCCAGGTGGCTCTCAGCGACCCGCTTCTGGATGGGCATAGCTGCCTCATGTGGGTGTCCTGACACGGGAGGGTAGTGACAAGCTGATCAGAAACCTCCAGGAATATTCACTTCTTCATGCGAAAATTCTGACCATGCTATTGGTCATCCCAAGGCTGCATGACGATGTGATCCCCCCAGTCTGTGCTGGTGGCCCTGCTCTAGCCTCTACAAGTGCTGGTTTACAGAGGGGGAATCTGCAGCTAAGGCTACAACAGGCATGAGCAGTAGCACCACTTGGTTTACAGCCGGCATTCCCCTCCAGCGGTGTCTCTGGCAGTTCAAAAACTGCTGCCAAAATGCTCACCAGCATGTTGCATATGCCCCGCCTTTGTCCTGAAGTAGGACTGAGAGCATGAGGTGGAGCTGTTCTTCCAGCAGGGCAGGATACATGTTGGCTCTGGCTGCACGGAGTGTGTGACACAAAATGGCTCAGCTGGATGTGATTGTGGTCAAACACCACCCAAAACTCTTCCAACCAGCTCCCACGGCCAAGTTCTCTGATGACTCACTGGGGAGGGTTTGCAGCAGAGAGCCTTAGGAACCTTGGGATAAGATAGTAAATGCCCACAGGAGCTGGAGTTCTGATTCAGGTCTGCGGAGTGCAGTATGGACACACCAGCATGGTTGTGAGGCCTGAGTTTCCACTGCAGTGCGGATGTTCTAGCGCAGGCTTGAAAACACAAGTTCACAAACCCGGGCCCCGCAGACTCGGACTGTGTGTGCAGTGCAGACATACTCTCAGTCTCCAGAGCTGACAATTATTAGCACTAAATTGACTTAAAAATGTTTATAATAAAAACAGAGTAGGCAGAGAGCATGTCTGTTTCAAAGCCAAGATAAGATCTGGGAAGGGGACACCTGAACCTTCTACTTTGCACACCCTCTCTATGTGATAATGAGTGGGTGAACCTCAATAGGTATGATGTGAAGGGCATCTGAAACAATGTAAAATATTATGCAAACAATATTGGAACCTCAGGGTTTTGGTTCAGTGTTCAGTTGAAGTTCTGGGTGAAGGACAAAGTCAGATTTCATTATATTTCAATAGGTTTTCCTGGCCTTACTAATTTAGGACCTGCTTCTGCTCCTACTGAAGTTAGTGGGAGATGAGAACGCCTATTTATTTTCCTAGACGTTTTAGTTGTGCAAAGAATACATAATCAGGCTCTTAATGTTACAAAGGGGATAAAAGGATACTGACTGAGGATGAAAAACTAGAAACCATTTTGGCTAAAAAACATTCCAAATGTTTTTATTTATACAACAGATTTAAAAAGTAATAATGTGAGA
This sequence comes from Terrapene triunguis, assembly GCF_002925995.2. Taxonomy (NCBI): domain Eukaryota; kingdom Metazoa; phylum Chordata; order Testudines; family Emydidae; genus Terrapene; species Terrapene triunguis. The sequence continues at coordinate 35,280,478 of NW_020664447.1, forward strand.
CTCATAATCTCTAGATGATTTACTTGTAGCCATTTATCCTTAAATTGAATGGCTCTTAAGGGGTTGTTACCACCACTGCCCGAACTATGTGCAATGTTCATGCATCTATAATGCTAGAGAATGAAAGCAGCTGTTACTCTCCCAGGGCGTGGAAGTGCAAAACTAACTATTGGAGGGACATTGAGTGATTGCGGAACATTTAAAGAGACATGCTCAAATGGCTTGTGCCTGGAATTTAAGCTGTGTTTTTGTGGCGTATGTCAGTTTTACCAAACCTAAAAGGAATGGAAATTTAAAAAGAAAAAAGAAGTTTCAAAGTTTGTTATGACTAGTGAAAATTTCCCCTCCAGTGTTTGAAATTCAAGAACATGAGGTTGTTTGAAAACCAGGATGTGAAACTGACTGTATACATCTCTAATATTTTTTTGAATCACACTACCCCCTTGGAATCAATTATATCTTTTGGCAATGAGTTCCACGAGTTACTTTTTCAATATAATGCATAGTTATTTCCTTTTATTGATAAGTTTGTTGCCTTTCAATTTTATCGAACATCCCCTTGCTCTTGTAGTATGAGAGAAAGTAATCTGAGCACCTGACTGATGTTCACTATAGCATTCGTTGTCTTCTGGACCTTTATTATGTCCCCTCTTCTATTCATCTCCTTTCCAAACTAAGCAATCTTAATCTTTTTAACTTCTCCTCAACCCTGTAATAATTTTTGTCATCCACCGCTGAATGTTTTCTATTGCTGCTATATCATTTTGGAGATTGGTTTGACAAAACTTACACTCTCACCATGAAAAAAATATTTATATAATGGCATTGCAGTAGTTTCAGTATTCTCTGTCTCTTTCTTCATGTATTCCAATATGTCGCTTGCTGTTTTCCCACCTCTGCACATCAAGTGCAGGATTTCCTTGATCTGTCCATGGGGATGTTCAGGTACTTACTCTGAGTGGTTATAGTCAATTTAGAATCCATCAGTGTGCATGAGTAATTCAGTTCCTTCCAGGGTTTATTCCAGGGTTTATTACCATGTACTTGTCCACACTGAATTTCATTTGCCTTCATGTTGCCCAGTTATCTAGCTCTTTCACAGTTCTCTCTGAAGTCTTGGGGTTGCTTCCTTTTGGAAATGGCAGGAAATTTGGCACCCTAAATCTTCAGAATCCTCCAGGATCTGCAGAGGCTTTAGGTCTCTGCGTTGCTTCCCATCCCACCTGTATGACAGTACAACTCCTGCAATAGCTGTGCTACTAGGGACTACTCCATAGGCTGTTGCCCTCAGGCACCCTCTAAAGGGGAGTCCCATTGCAGAAACAGAAACCTGATCAAGACTAACACTGAGCAAATCAGAATTAATGTACACAGGGGATCACCCACCTCTGTGGGGTTAGGAGAAGGTGGGAATGATGCCATAGAATCCACCCTTCTGTGTTTTCCCACAGAGCTGGGATCCTACAGATTTCCATCGCTTCTTCGCACAGAAGTAGAGAAAACTATTTAGCCATTATATCCAGCTGTGCATGGCATGGCTTGTGCCATCAGACTCTGCTGCTGCATATAATTTGTTCTGGTTTTTAAACTCCTAATGTTGCACAGACACCAATAGTCCCTTTGTGTTTTTAAGCAAATAGTTACCACTGTTTTTTCTCTGCACCCAAAACCTCTGTCTGCTCCAATGTTTTTCAGTGGGGGCTGAAGCTATGTCCTTGTCTTGCTCCACTCCTAGTGTCTGTATTGATAGTTGTCAAATGTCGGCATTACGCTGTGTTGGACATGTAATTGTGCAATCTGCATTCTTGGGAAAGCAAGCTAATACCTAAGATTGCTACATGGACAGAGGCGGTGAAATCTGTACCTGTTCTATGAACAGAGAATGTAATTCAGGTTCCAGGACTGTCATGCTGGCACCTGAAGCCCAGCATTAAATTCACTCCATGTGACTGTGGGAGCCATTATTGACAACTGGCTCATCAATGGCTTTTCTCAACCACTTTAAAAATATTTTTCTTCGACCATATCAGCTGGAATCTGCTGGCAAAACCACATCCCCTGTGAGCTGGGAGAGCGTTCAGGCAGATGGAGTCTAGCCCACTCTGTGTAATAGGTGCTAAACATGATTTGGCCCTGTCTACACTGGCAGCCAAACTATTTTCAACCCAAGTGGGAAGTGGGATGTGTTGATGACATGTCAACGCTGAGTCATAGTGTTGACAGGACTTCTGTTCGGGTTCTTACACAGCCCTCATCACCATTGTATCTGCGCATCTGCCAGAGTGCACTAGGGGTATGTGCACTTGGAGATGAGTCTCAGCTCGAGGAGACATACTTGTGCGCGCTCTGATCAAGCCAGCACGCTAAAAATAAAATGTAGCTGCCGCAGTGCGACTGTTGGGAGGGGCTAGCTGCCCCGAGTACGTACGCATCTGTAACGCTAGGCACATACTCAGGGCGGTTAGCCTCTCCAGCCGGTCATGCTACGCTCTGCTTTTTTGCATGCTAGCTGGATGAGAGCGCAGGTCTGTCTCCTCATGCTGGGAATCACACTGCCAGCTCCAAGTATAGGAAAGCCCTCAGTGACGTGGCTGTGTGTGTCATTGTGTGTCACGCTGAATTTACTTCCGACAAGTTAGTACGCCCCTCTCCCATGTGCTCTGACACGCGTGTCTGTTCTAGGTGACCAGAGTCCCCCAAGCAGAGAAGAGCAGCCTGAGGGGTTTGGATGAAAAGGCTTACCTGTCCTCCAAGCTGCTGAAGGCCGGAGAAGACCCATACCGACAACATGCTTTTAACCAGATGGAGAGCGACAAACTCAGCAGCGACCGGCCCATTCGGGACACAAGGCATTACAGGTACCACACTACCCTTGTTCAAAGCCAGGGCCACCTTCTTGTGCTGAGGACCCTCGGTTCCCGTTACCCCTGACATCCCTGTGTTGTCATGCCCCCTGTTAGTGAAGAACAGTTTGTGTGCATTGGCAGGGTCTCCCTTTCACCTAGCTTTCTATCTCTCCAGCAGGATATTGGGGGTCTTGAATGAAAACACAAAGACTTCTGCTATTCCAGCCCTGCACCACCCCCCATTGCTGTGCTGTGCCAATAGCCTTAACCCAGACCTCCAGCTCCAACTTGTTATTTCAGCCCTGCATAGCCCTGTCATTGCAACTCGAACCGCCCAACCTTCACCTGTCCTTCTTGACTCCTCCCACAGATTTCCCAGTGAACATCCATCCCGACCTGCAACACACTCTGTTAGTCCAGACCTGCCCTTCTTCCCGAACACGCCTCACCTCTCATGCCCTCAGCCTCTCTGGCCTGCTGGGTTTTGGAGCAGCGAGAGCCAGTCTTTCCACACTGTGTGGTGGGTTTGGGATGTGTGCAGATGGGGTTCAGATGAGACCAACACATTTATTTACTATTCACACCAGACATTTTTCATACATTTTGCAAAACACCCACACTCCTGGCTTTATTTCACGGTGGGGAAATTCATTCTGCTGACTAACATTCTCCTTAAGCCATTAATATCTTCACTGTGTTAACTGGTACTATGATCTTCCATTTCTATAGTACCTTTCACTAGAACGTGTAACACGGAGCTTTGATGACTGTATGTTTGATGATGGCAGGTGTGGTATAAGGGCCTGAATAGAAATAGGCCCACTCTACTCACTTCTGAAATGAACCTTTGGGGTGGAATGCAGACGCTGCCTGACACTGCACAGCAACAGTACCCAACAGATTAGGGCAAGAAGGGAAACTGCATAGGAAATGTATGGAGCAAGGGAGTAATTACCTAAACTAGAATCAGCACTCCAGGGGTAACAGCCACAGTCTTACCCTTGGCGCTGTTGGACCTTTTGTGACTGCAGATGGTCAGGATCTTGGCTACATACCTCCTCTGAAAGATGGCTCCTCCAGCAGCACAGAGCTCCGCTCCAAGCACTGTGCTAGGGATTGGTTCATTAATGACACAAAGGCAACAGTGCCACATATGGAATTAACAACATACCACTTCCTGCTCTGTTCCCTGTTAATCAGCTTTTGTGCTCTGTCATAGAAATGGGTGCAGTTCACTGGTGAATTATTGTTTATCTATTCTGATTGCTGTAGCACCCAACATGTAGTAGGTGTTTCTAAAACAGAGGAAAACAGTCTCTGGGTTTAACAGCAAACAGTCTAAGGAAGAGAATACACAGTGATTCCTGTAAACCTAAGGCCAGATCCAAGGCCCCTTCTTCATCCACTTTGTGCTGCTCTCACAGAGAGCTGCCCTAACAGGGCAGCTGGGGATAACTCTTGCAGGGGGAATCCCTGGGGCTAGGTCCACACTGCAGGTGGGAGCTGTGATTCCCAGCATAGTTGCTGCAGCTCAGCTCGAACTAGCACCTAAATATAGCAGGGTGGATATTGCAGCACTGGTGACAGCTTGGGCTAGCCATCCAACCAGCCCCCTGGGTCCAAGCTTGGACGGCTATCCCGAGCTACCACCCGGGCCACAACAGCCACACTGCTATTTTTAGGCACTACCTTGAATTGAGCTAGTGCAAGTCTGTCTACCTGAGCTGGGAACCGCAACTCCTAGCTGCAGTATAGACACATCCTGAGTGACATCAAGTCAGTGTAGGTGGCTGGCCTTCCCCTCCAGTGCAGTGGTTATTCTGGGGGCATGTTGGGGCAGAATGGGGCATGTCAGGTTACACTGTGCTGTGGCAATCCTAGGCTAATGGAACACCCCCGGAGAGCCATTCCAGATTGTACAAGTTAGAAAATCCCTAAGGCTGCTCTTGCTTGTGCCAGGAGATGAACTGGCCCCTGGCTGCCTTAAAGATCACAGGTCAAAAGGCCACCTATGACTCTCCTCTTTCCTCAGGCCCACAAGTAGAGCTGAGACATGCCTGAACTTGTGGCCCATAGTTCATACAGTTTTTCAATCACTTAGGGATCCTTTGGATAAAAGAGACTAACGTTATTCTACCCAGCACAAAGAGAGGCCGAACCTTTTCATATCGGCTTCTTCCTCCCCTGTCATGACTCTGAAATTTGCTGAGGAGCTGGGAACCCCTTTCCAAAGAAGCATAGACAAATCTCTATACTTGCCCACATCTTGTCACCTTAATAGCCTTAAAAAAAACAACCCACCTGAGTTATTTTAAAGCAATAATAAATACAGTATGTCTCCTGCCTGGTCACAAGTCTTCCACTTTGTCTTGATCAGGGCTTCTTTATATGCCTGAAAATTGGTGTAATAAGCCACTGTCACAGTAGTAAAATTCTGTGAGGAAAAAAATAGTCAGATGCTTAGAATAGTCGTAAACAATAGCAATAAACTTGAGGGGAAAGAATGGCAACAGTTTAGTAATAGCCATAAAACAATGGTAATAAATGCTGTAATAAAAATAGAGCTAATAAGTCATGGGAAGAAGTCAGTTATTTCCCCTAGGTCCTGGGGTGGATTCAGTCTAAATGTGGTCTTGATTAGCCAAAAATGTCAGGCCCCAATCCTGAGGATGGGAATTAGATCCGAAATATGAGAGTCTGAATTGGCCAATGTTTGTCATTGCCACAAACTTGGGTGGCAGGGGCTATGGAGGAGCAGATCAGCCCAAATCTATCATTCCCAGAACATGGCAGAGGCTGGATCTAGAATTCGTGGGCTCATGCTGGATGGGTGGGGTGGATCTCACAGTCTTTGCTGCGGTAGCAAAGAAAATTCAAAGTCTTGGATGGAGGAGATAGTGCCCTGACCTAATGGTTTTATGAAATCTTGATGCATTATCTCATAAGAAGAAGGTCTGGGAGAGTAGCCTATTGCTACTAAATTATCAGTGGCCGGGAATACTGTGGCTGCAGCATTCTCAGACCCGGGAAGGAAGGGGGAGCACCCCATTTCACTTAACAGAGATTCCTCTGGCTTAATGAGCTTGGAAAAAATGGTTGTTGCAAGGGCCTTCATGAGGAGGGAAGTTGCGGGGGGGAATCCATAAGGCTTTGCTAAATCACCCCCTCCCCAAGGGAAGAGCTCATATAGAGTACATTATTATTGCTTTGCATTAGTAGTGCTGTTGGTATATAATTCAGCTTTTCAGGTTCCCTTCTTTTCTCATCTCAACGTTTTGTTTGTAACTACTATAAATAGCCACACATTCCACATCAGAACACCAAACTGGAATTCTGGCACAAACCAAGCTGAGTTCAAAGGTTACAAGCAAAACATACATGGTGAGCTGCAGGAGAAAACAGATACTCGGAGTCGTGGGAATGAATCCTTGTTCTCCTGGGGTGTAAGAAACCCTGGTACAAACTCACCCTAGGCTAAATCTTGGCTCTTAGTGAGCGAATAGATTTGTGTGTCTGTCATGTCATTAAAGTCAGATGAGAGCGTGTTTTTCATTCAAAGAAATTTAAACCTCCTCATCCCCTAGCATTTTTGTATGGTTTCAGATTTTATACTGGCTTCTAGTGAAGCAAATTCCAATTTTGATACAACCTTCCATTTGGCAACACTGTAATATCTTGATCCTGATATTTTCCTGGTAGTATAGAGGAATCATTTTCCATTGCCAAGCAGAGATGTTAGTGGTTGAAAGAGAAGCCATTGCCCGTGGGCAGATCTTTAACAAATAATGACAGTGCTTTCCCTTCTCTAGGGCCTGGCATCCGAGGATCTCAAAGTGCTTTACAAACCCTAACCATTGAAACCTCCCAACTATGCGATGTAGATACTGTGACATACTAGGGTACAATCCAAACTAATGAGTAGCTGTGTCACCCCTACTCTCTAACCTAAGGTGCCCTTTATAATGCTTTGCTTCTGTAGCCTCCAGCCTGGACTGCTCACAAACAGCCTCCAGCCTGCAAGTCACTCCCAGCTATGTCTGTGTGTGTGCTGCAGTCAGCCAGCCACACCTTGGCATTTACCAGCCTTAGTTATACTGCAAGGTGACCCCAACACACTCCAGGTCCTAGATTTCCCCCCGGAAGTGTATGTCCTATACTGTCAAGCACAGCCTTCTTCTGGACAATACAAATATATCTAAAGTCTGTTATTTCTTTAATAGAAATAATATGCACATAACTTGAAACCCTAAATGGAGTTTCCCAATCACTTCAGTTTAAACACACAGCATTAGATAAAACAATAAAACAAGTTTAATAACTACAAAGAGATACATTTTAAGTGAGTACAACTAATGAGGTATAAAAATCAGAAATGTTTACAAGAACATAAAGTTAAAACACTATTGGTGCCTAGCTTAAAAGCTATATCAGATTCAAGCAGTTTCTCAGCATATGCTTTCAGCAGTCTTATTGACCAGACTTCATAGGTCAGGACCCCTTCTCCCATAGTTCAACGAATGCTTCCTTTGTTGCTTCTGGTGCTGTGAATGTGATGGGCAGGGAAAGAGAGGGAGGGTGCCTTGGGATGTTTGTCCTTTTATTGTCAGTCCTTCTTTTGGAAAATATTTCCAGCTGGGTATCAGGAGAAAAAAAGTCTACATGGCAGGATGTTCCCTGCTGCTTTTTTTTCACCTGTTTGAGCTTCCTTTGCCGCCCCGTTCCTGCTTGATGACTGTTTACTGCTTAAATGCAAATTAAGCAGAGCACACATTCCTTTGTTTGAGACAGACCAGTTTGCCAACCAGAGGCTTGGTCTATCCTATAAAGTTAGGTCAACGTAAGGCAGCTTACATCGACCTAACTGTGTAAGCGTCTACACTAAAATGCAGCTCCCACTGAAGTAACTTGCCTGCTAAACTGCCTTAATAACTCCATCTCCGTGAGAGGCATAGCACTTAGGTTGATATAGTTAGGTCAAGGCAGTGTCAGTGTAGACACTGCATTGCCCCCATCGACTGTTGCTGCCTTTCAGAAGCTATTCCACAATGCCCAACCTGACAGTTAAATTCCTGGTGAGGACATGCACCGCTGACACAAAGAGCCTACTATGGACATGCAAAAGGGATTTAATTACTGCAATGACAGTACGTCGACATAACTTAGGTCCACTTAATTTTATAGCGTAGACTTGCCCTCAGTTTGGAACATGTGTTAATAACACCATACAGTGGAATCTTATAACTTCAAAAACAGTGTTGCCACACATATTTTATCAGGACAATAATGAACAACGAATTATGAGTTTTCAAATGATACCTTACATGACCTATTTTGTACAAAGATGATTACAATAGTGTGTAGCGTGTGGATGCAGGGGTACATTCTGTCATAGATACTTATTATCCCTGTTCTACACAGGGGGAAACAGACTTTAATCAACTCGCTCAAGATCACACAGCAAGTCAGTGGCAAATCCAGTACTCCTGAGACCCAGTCCCTTGCTTGAACCACTAGACCTCACTCACTCCCAGTATTGTAGGTCAGGCTGCAGTAGAGTCAGTGTCTTTTTCTTTTTAGTACTGAACTTTTATCCTATTGTCCTTCTTAACCCCATTGAGCTCAGCAGAGGCTCCCGCGGTAGGCTGGCAGTGTGGTGTTTGCAACCCCTGTGCCACACTCGGCTGTTTTTCTTGGGAAATTCCAGGCATCTCGCGCAAAGGGCTGCTGTGTATTGTATCTGGTTTGACTGTTTGCCCTCCCATGTTTCAGATGTGCCTCTGTGCGCTATGACGCAGACCTGCCAGCAACCAGCATCATCATCACCTTTCACAACGAGGCTCGCTCCACCCTGCTCCGCACAGTGAAGAGGTAGGTACCAGTGGGAGAAATGGCTCTTAACCCTCAGGGAACTGTTTGGTTGCTGGTCTAGGGATCTGAGATGGCTCCTGGCCGTAAAGAGTAGGGCGGAAAAGTCCCCAAATGCAATGGGCCCCCCCTCCAGGTGGTTTCTGATCTGACCATGAGGTCAGCATCCGGCAAGAGGACAGGAGGTTGGCCAGGTGTATGTATCTGCAAGGGTCATGCAGGGAACTGTGTGTGTCGGGGGGCAGTTAGACAGGGAGTTTGAGGGAACTGTTAGCAGCAGGGAGGAGGCTGTTTGGGTTAGGCCCACAAACACTTTCAAGGGGCAGCCAGGCAGGGAGTGTGAGGGAAGCTGAAGGGAAGACAGACTATTGGAGGTGCTTTCAGGAGGGAGATAAAGGAGTTGGGGGGGCAGTCTTAGAGAAGAATCAGCAGCTAGGTCCTAGCTGGGTCATATATTGTAGTAATGCTTCACACTGGGGTGCAGCAGGAGTCTGTTTCATGGGAGGAGGGAGGGGCACAGACGGCATGTCTGAGTGTTTGGAGTGAAAGGTGATGGCATTGAAGTCTGATGGAGACTAGGCCCCTGTCACCTGATACAACACTTGGAATTGCTCACTGATGGAACAGCACTTGACTCCATGGCAAATCCCTGGCTAGGCTTGTGTACAGCCCCTGCCAACCAGAAGCCCCCCAGTCCAACAATGTATGGGGCTCTCTCCCCTCAGCCACAGTGGTAGCCAAAAGCAAACAGGCGCATCAGATGGGGCGGCTCTGAGTGTGGGAGTAGCCCCTAGCAGGTGGGAGCATGAAAATATCTGCTGCTATTCATACAGCAAAGAAATATTTCCACCAGCTCCTTTCCTTCCCCCAAATCCCTTTCCCTGCTGCAGAGCCCAGACAGGTTCTCTACCTTTATTTTTCCAGAGACTGTGCCCTCTGCCCTCTCTGAGATATCAAATACTCTCTCAAAAGCTCCCTGAAGCAGAGAACCAGCCCAGGGAAAAGCCTCCCTCTCCTGTGGAGGCTGGCCGAAGAGAAAGAACAGCTCAGCTGGAAAGTTCAGCTGAGGGTACCTTTAGTAGGAATGCAGCGTTCATTGGCACTGGTTCTCTTACTGAGTCCCGAGGGCTTGCAGGGGTTTGCTTTGTGAATAAATAACAGACTCTTTCAAGTGTGCTGGAGCTGGACTCATGGATAGAAGTCTGGCTTTCTAAGTCTCTTCCCAGTTTGGGGCCACCTGGTTTCCAGAGGTCTGAATGTGCCACGCTGGGCATGAGTTATTGCTGTGCGTATAATTGCTGCTGAGTTGCCTACCCAGGCAGTGCACCTACCACTGTGTCATTATAGTAAAGCACACTGGGATATATCAAGTATGAAAGGGACTCTTCTAGTCTATTTATCACTTGTGAGTCTGCAGAGGACCACAGTGATATTAAGCAAGGGGAAGCATAAAATTGCACCAGCTACTTTTTTTATGGCATCTGGTCAGGCTTCCAGAACAGCTTTAGGTCTAAAATTGCAGCAGGTGTTTTGGGCCCTGTATGATAATTAGGGCTTGATTGGTTAGATAACTAATCAAAATTAACCATTCAAGGAGCACCTGTTGAAAGTTCTATGTAATTAAATGGTTATAACAGAGTACTTATTTTTTCCTAAACAGAACTTACGTGATTTTAGTTGCACGTTGGGGATGATGAATGAGGAATTGGGGATGAAGGAGAATAATTGATGAAAATAAATGACAATAAGGACAACATTTTCAAAAGCAGCCATTGGTTTGGGTACCCAACTTGCCGTTTTGGGCCTGATTTTCAGAGGTGCTGAGAACCTGCACTTACAGTTGATGTCCACGAGAGCTGTGGATGCTCAAAACCTCTGAAAACAGGACCCAGATATCTCAAGTTGGGCATCCAAAATGGTGGCTGCTTTTGAAAATTTCAGCTTTACACTAGGTAATTTTAAGAAGAACTACACAAGGGTGGTACCACTAGTTCAGCTGAGCCTGTGTGAGACTGGTGGGAGCCCTCCTCTAGACAAGGCTCCCACAGCCAGATGCATTTTTACCACATTGGTTAAAATTGTCTACACAGGGGATCCCATCGGGGCTAACACAGATTCATGTGAATTGGTGGCACTGCTGGAGGGAATTTTTTCCTAAAGTTCCCTAGCATAGAGAAGACTGTTCTGTGCATGGCCTTGTGATTTGTTTAGCAAGCAAATGCTGCTGGTTCCAGGCATACAAACTGTTTAGGCCACAAGGATTTGTTTTCAGCTTAGAGGTAGCTGTGGAGGAAGAAACAGAGTCTGATGCCTGGATAAAGAGACCAAACAAGAGACTAATGAGATAGGGAATGCAGAAAAGAATTAGAAATAGCCTGGATGCCAGCAGCTATTAAAGTGGCATCTCAAACAGTTTGCCTGCTGGCATCCTTTGATGTGCAGGAGATATCTGTGCTGGTCTGCTTGACATCTGTTGCTCTGCAGGAGACAGCTGTCACTCATGAACTGTTTTCTCACTTGACATTCCCTGCTCTGCAGGAGATGGCTGTCATTCATGGACTGCTCGCCTGCTTGGTATCTCTGCCTTGCTAGTCATTAAGTGAAATTACCAGTTTCTGCCATGCTGGCCAGTCCCGCTGACACAATGAGGCCTTATATGGATGGAAAACAACAGCTGTCTATTTTTTATTTACTGATTTTTAGGGTGTGTGGATACCATTTGTCTGTGAATACAAATGTATTGGGTGTACATTTGTTGTATAAGATAACAGAGCTGTCAGTAGTTCAGTGCCCATGCTAAGTGATTGTGTAAATTCTGGTGGAAACAATGCCGTAGAATACAAATGTATTTTGTGCAACACCTTTCATACAAGCTGCATCCCAATATGCTTTGGCAAGTTCAATAAATAAGGGCAGATAAAGAGAGAAATTCAGAGTAAAAGAGGAAAGGGATGTATTTTCTGGTGAGATTTGAAATGAAATGGAGCATCTGTGAGCCAGAGAGAGATAAGAAGGAGGATTATATAGATGGTCAGATCTGCAGAGGAGAAGACTCTCATGTCAGCATTGCTGATACATCCATGATGAGGCAGTGAGAGGACACTGATGCTGAATAAACAGAGGGAGCAATGAGAGGAGTAGAGAGACATGAAGTGCATTGGGGTGGGGATGGGGGTGGAACAGACTGAAGTTGCTCCATGTTTCAGACACGAGGAAATTTCGAACTGGATTTTGAATAGTAGTAATGCTTAGCTCTTTTATAGCACCTTACATCTGAATTAACATTAACTCATTTTCATGGCACTCTTGTGAGGAAGAGAAATATTATTCCCTGTTATCTACGCAGGGGAAATATTGGAAGTGTTATAATCCCCATTTTGGAGATGGAGAAAATTAGACACAGAGAAGTTAAGTGTCTTGCCGGGGGGCACACAATAGGTTAGTTGCAAAACTGAAATTAGAATTGAGGAATTCCTGACTACCAGCCCTATTTGCAGTCCACTAGATCATAGTACCGCTAATGAGGAAATCAGTGGAAGTGTTGATGAAAAGGGTGTGATGTGTTTGTTTCCTTTTGCACATGTTGGAGTCTGGAGATCTGGAACTTGTGGACAAAACCGTTGTGGAAGTTGTAGTCATAAAGGTGAGGGGAGAAGAATGCCAAGACAAGGGTTTCAGCAGAGGTAGGATCAGGGAATACACAGACAATACTGTAGAGGAGGCAGGAAAATTTAGATGATAGGTGGGGCTAGACCAGTCTTGTTAAATATTTTCTCTAACAAAGTGGTAAACTGCCTGGGCCTGGTTCTCCACTGCCTTTTGGCTTGTGGTCACTGACACCTATGAAGAGAGGGTACAAAATGGTACCATTTTGATTTGGGTGCATTTTACACTTATTTTACACAGGTGTGAATTACTACCCAAAGCACAAGGTAGTCCTGCACATGAAACTTGCAAATGACAGTGATTTGAGAGAAATTGCAATCATCAGAGAAAACAGAAAAGTAATGCTAAGGGATCCAGAGAGGGTTGAAATGTGAACCAGATGTAGCAAATGAGATCTGGCTTGGAAAAATGCAGGCTGAGACATCTAGGGAAATATAAGCTGAAACACAAATATTCATGGCAGGCATGTGGAAACATAACTCTGAAATAGAGTGGGATGAGATAGTGAACAGCAATGCAGTTATGTGTTTGCAGGGTGAGATAGCAGTAAAAAAGCCAATGCAACATTAGGCTCTGTTAGCCTAGGTGTGTTGCTTTTTAAATAATAATCTCACACTCCTCTCCTCTTTATGGTCCTGATCCAGCAAGGTACTTGAGTAGGTACTTAACTTTAAGCACGTGATTAGTCCCATTGAAGACTGGGAGTTTGTTCCATGCTTATCGGGCATTATGGAAGAAGGCCTGAGTGGGCAGAGGAAGCAAAGCGGTTGGTGAGGCCCACATTGTTGACAGTGAAAAGCAGGTAAAGGGAGACATAAGGAACGAGACTCACAATGTAGATCTGATTGGAGCTGCACAGGGGCTTGAAGGTGAGGATGAGAAGTTTGAACTGGCTGTGGGGAGTGACGAGGTGCTAGGGGAGGGATTTGAAGAGGCAAGGGAGGTGGTTGAATTGACAGGTGTGGAAGATAATTTTAGCAGTTGCATTTTGGACAGGTGGTGGGGACTTGAGAAAGCCAGAAAGTTCTCAACACCTCCATACCAGAAAGATATTGACAAATTAGAGAGTGATCAAAGAACTGCAGAAATCATTATTAGGGCTTGAGAGGATGGCTTATGAGGACAGATTAAAAGAACTTTGGTAAATTCGTATATTTGAACAATGATGACTAACCCTGATCCCCAAGCATGGTATAGCCCCTCATTCCTCCATCTGCAGGGGGTTGGCAATCCTCTCTAGGACAATGGGGCCTGAGTGCCTTGTGCACAGTGCTTCCATCTAGTGGCTGGATGGGGCCTGGTCCATGACTGGGTCTCCTATGTGCCATGACAATACAAACAATAAATAATAACCACCACCCATGGAATATTATAATATATAACAGGACCACAAAGAAAGATAAACAACACTTTATTTCCAGAAAGGATGGGTAAGCTAAACGAAGGGCAATGGAACAGGCAAAGGAGACAAGGATATCAAATAAACAAGTAACTAATCAATCCTGCAACACTGAAATCTCACAAACTAAGGGAATCTTTGGAGAGAGCCCTCCAAATTCTCCCCACAGCCTTATTTGGGTGCTGGAGTCAGAGCTCGGCGTAAGGGGTTAGTATCAGCGACATAGCTACAATGGTGCAAGTGGTGCAGTCGCACCAGCGCCCACAAGGTTATGGAGGCCCAACCAGGCAGACTGTTGCTCCAGCACTTCATCTGGCACATGGGGTTGCAACGCCACTTGCTTAAATTTGGCCCCACTGCCCCTCTAGCACTGCTCAGGTTTAGTCAGGACAAGGGTTGGCCGGGCCAAATTCGAGTGAGTGATGTTGCCACTTGACAATGGGATCACAGAACCACGCAGGTGTAGTCCAGCTGCATCTCCATCATGATACTCCAAACCTGAGTAATGTTATGACCCTGTGTCCCTGGTCACATCATTACTCATCACTCAAATTTGACCTGTACCATGTGAATGCCAGGCGGATGATGGGAGCGGAGTGCTGAGTCAGCGGGGGGTGGGTGGGTGGGGGTGGTAGTGAGTGGCCAGGAAGGTCCTGGGGGCGGTGGGTGAGGGGCAGGGGCAAGTGGTTGAGGGATGTTGGGGGGCGGTGGTGAAATTGAGAATGGGAACGTTTTGGCTGAATATCAGGAAAAGCTGAGTGACAGTTAAAGCTATAGGGCTGTGGAACAGTCTCACCCAAGTGATGTGAAGGAAGTCCCGTCGTGTGGGAGTTTGGATACACAGTATATTGGGCAAAGCACTAGAAAATGTACTGCTGAGAGCAATCCTGCCCAGGTCACTGTACGACCGAATAACTAACCCTCAACAGGGTTCTTTACCTCTTAGGGGTATGGAAGGAGAGAGGCAATGCAGTATCTAGTGAGATGCCCAGTATCATGTGTACTGGGCTGACTGCACCTCTGACCCCTCCTGACCTTGTTGAGTGCATCCCTCCTGGTCCCAGGCCTCTAGCCATCACCTAGCTCTGAGTGGAATCGTGATTTTCACATTCTCAGACCGGGCCCTGGCTTGCGGTCCCCTGATACTATCTGTGATTACCTCAGCAGGTCTGACTTGTCCAGACCCAGCAATTCTCATCCCTTCTCTGGAGCAATGGCAACGGTAATCAGTGACCAAACAGCCTCCTTAAAGCAAAGTATTAGCTGTTTAGAACTAAAGCTTTTCAGAGGAAAAGAGATTTTAAACCAATAAAACTAAGCTTATTTTCCCTAAGGCTTACCGTTCCCTGGATATGGGGAGCCCTATGTCAGCCTGTCTCCCTAGACAGCTGTTGACAAGTGACCCCCTCTTCTCTCCCTGAGAAGCGCTGCTTAACTCTTTAGAGTTCTGTTGGTCTCCAGGCAAAACAAGCTTGCATCTTCCTTCTAGAAAGGATCCTTGAAGCTACCAGCTTGCCCTGTAGTTTTTCAAGTATATGCTGGGGTGTCTTTATCTAGATCTATTGTGTTTTTTTGTGGTTTGCTGTTCCCACAGCCGCCTATTAAGCTAGATCAATAAAGTCATATAAGAAATTCTAATAACCCACCATCCTCTACAGTAAGTTTACCTCACTGAACAGGTCATAGACAGTATTCATACCATTATCACATATCAGTATTCATAGAATAAATAAAAATCAGCTTCTTGTCCATCACACCCAGATTTAGGGTGACCAGACAGCAAGTGTGAAAAATCAGGATGGAGGTGGGGGGTAATAGGTGCCGATATAAGACAAAGCCCTGAATATTGGGAATGTCCCTGTAAAACTGGGACATCTGGTCACCCTACTCAGGTTACAAACAGCCTTTGTTTAATAATGGTGAGGTCCTTCTTTCCTTCTTGGATTCCTGCAGTGTTATGAACCGCACCCCTGCCAATCTCATTCAGGAGATCATTTTAGTGGATGACTTCAGCTCAGATCGTAAGTATCAATCCTCAGTCTCTTTCTTTTGCTTTTCTCTCTTTGATTTTCTCCTTCACTCACTCTGTTCTCTTTCCCTCCCTCTCAAAGATTCTCTCTCTTGCTCACTTGCCAGTTGGCAAAAGAAGAAAGAACGGAAAGGAGAGAGGCTTTTCTGCACCTAGTTTAGCTTTCACCCATGGCAAAGAGGCCGTGTTTTCCTCTTTCCTATTCTCCTTGTGTGAGGTTGGTAAGTCTGGCCAGGTTGCCAGAGTACCCAGTCTGGTCTCATTAACCACCTTTTTATGTGTTGTTTAACCCAAATATGGTGAGTGGTGTAGGCCAGCAGTGTCTGATTACATGGGTTAGAGCAGTGGCTCTCAACCTATTTATTATTACTTGGGCCACAGCTTGAAAATCACAATGCCCCCCTCCCCCACCACCCCGACTCCTATGCCCAGCGCCCCAGCCCATACCCAGAGACTCCTCCACAGAGTGGGGCCAGGAGCGTACCCTGCTGCAGGGCTGAGTGGCAGGGTGGCCCGGACCCCGCCATCGCACAGGGCAGCCTGGCAGCCCAGACCCTGCCATGCGGGCCCTGAGGCCTTTAGCACACAGCTAGGCCGCAGCTATGTGCTAGTTGGGTCGCATGCAACCCACGGGCAGTGGGTTGAGAACCACTGTGTTATAGAGAGAGACCACAGAGAACTGTTGCAAACTCTCATGTTCTACATACAGACTGGCTTTGCCCTGGGCCCTGGCTGGGATTGTCATGTACCTAGTGCATCCCTGGGGGTAGTTCTGGGTGAGATTTTCTTCAAGAGGTACCCGACCTCCTCCAGCAACCTGGTGCAAAGCAGGAGTGTATGCTGCACGATCCTGGCTAGCTCCACAGACCAGTGGCTGTGCCCTGACTCCTCCATTCCACCTTTTGGGTAATTTATTCCCCTAAAGGTACTAGGGGATAGTAATCTATGCACTCCCCTGAGCACAGGGCTTGCATTTGATCCTGGCTATTGTATGATGGGGTTGGGGTGCAAGGGGCTTCCACAAGGACCCAGGACAATCTAGCACCATGTTTATTATAATAATTAATTATGTCTTCAGACTATTATTATAGTGCTTTATAGCATTTTGTAGTGAATGTCTGCAGTACCCCTGTGAGTTAAGGAAGTGATACTGGCTGCATTTACAGATAAATAGCTTTGCCCAAATTTTTCAAAAAGTGGCCACTGAGTTTGGGTGTCTGAATTCCTGGGTGCCAGCTTGAGACTCCAAGAGCCTGATTTTGAGAAGTGCTGAGCACCCACAACTCCAGTTTGAGGCAATGGGAGCTGTGGGGCTCAGCACCTCTGAAAAGCAGATCCTAAGTGTCTCAAGTTGAGCACCTGACAATTCAAACCCAGACTCAGTTGCCACTTTTGCAAATGTTGGCCTTGAACAGCTTGAGGCCAGATTTTCAAAAGAGCTCAGCCAGAAACTCCCATTTAGGCCTCTAAATAAATGGCAAGATTATCAAAAGTGTCCATCTCCCAGATGCTCCCATTGGTCTCAATGGTAGCCCTTGGGTACTGAGCACTTCTGCAGATCTGGCCCTTGGTTCCTGGGTTTCCCCAAGGACACAGAGAGGTTAGGGTCAGAGCTAGGAGGTGGATTTCTGGGCCCACTCTTGTTACATTCCTGGCGGGTGAATAACCTGAAAAGAGATTCTTGCATTCACCTGAAATGGACCTGTCCATTGCTGGGACACAGTCTTCCCTTGTGACAGATGTCCAGCAATATCTCAATAGTTTTTTACTCAAGAGCTCCTGCCACTACATTTGAATGATACAGCAGCTACCAAGCTGCCCACAGAAGAGCAATATTTCAGATTGTGTGTCCTTGAAAATGGAAAAAGAGATGCCAAGAGAAGCACTTTGGCTGGTGGCCTTAGCGTGTCTCTCCAGAGCACCGAGGCTGTGGGAGGATGATGACAAGAAAAGGGCTCTGCAAGATGCAGAAAAGTGCATGGGATAAAAGAGCTGCTTGTAGGGGAGGGAGGTGGAGAGGACTCAGGGGAAATGGGCTTGTGATGGAAACTTTTGCCCCAGTGATATCTGTTAGAGCAGGACTTAGAATCATAGAATATCAGGGTTGGAAGGGACCTCAGGAGGCCATCTAGTCCAACCACCTGATCAAAGCAGAACCAATCCCCAACTAAATCATCCCAGCCAGGGCTTTGTCAAGCCTGACCTTAAAAACCTCTAAGGAAGGAGATTCCATCACCTCCCTAGGTAACCCATTCCAGTGCTTCACCACCCTCCTAGTGAAAAAGTTTTTCCTAATATCTCAACTTAAACTTCCCCCACTGCAACTTGAGACCATTACTCCTTGTTCTGTCATCTGGTACCACTGAGAACAGTCTAGATCCATCCCCTTTGGAACCCCCTTTCAGGTAGTTGAAAGCAGCTATCAAATCCCCCATCATTCTTCTCTTCTGCAGAGTAAACAATACCAGTTCCCTCAGCCTCTCCTCATAAGTCATGTGCTCCAGCCCCCTAATCATTTCTGTTGCCCGCCGCTGGACTCTTCCCAATTTTTCCACATCCTTCTTGTAGTGTGGGGCCCAAAACTGGACACAGGACTCCAGATGAGGCCTCACCAATGTCGAATAGAGGGGAATGATCACGTCCCTCGATCTGCTGGCAATGCCCCTAGTTATACAGCCCAAAATGCTGTTAGCCTTCTTGGCAATAAGGGCACACTGTTGACTCATATCCAGCTTCTCGTCCACTGTAACCCCAGGTCCTTTTCTGCAGAACTGCTGCCTAGTCACTCGGTCCCTAGTCTGTAGCAGTGCATGGGATTCTTCTGTCCTAAGTGCAGGACTCTGCACTTGTCCTTGTTGAACCTTGTTGACTTGCCAAAGTGTAGCCTGTGGACCAAATGTATCCCACAGAATTGTAGAGGGACCCCTGTGCGTTATCTCCTCTTTCATGTGGAGATGTGGCCTTCTGAGCCTACATGGCCCAGCATGCATTGCTCCACCGTGAGCTGAGCGAAAGGTCACTCTTACCAGATGCAGTCTGGGATGTGCAACCTTGGTGTTCTGTAATATACTTCATTTAATGCAAATTAGGTGTGACTTGGTCTCCCAGCAAGTTGCCAGTCGGACATCCCTATATTAGACAATGGAAAAGTGTCCCCAAGGAAGATGGTTGAATCACCATGGCTTGGATTAAATAAAACTAAGCTGAAAACTATCCCAGAGAACAGATTGTAGGGAACAACCTTGCATGATCTAGTGGGTGGAGGAAATGGACTAGATCACCTAATAGAGTAGATCTCTTTCCTCCCTAGCTTCTTGGATTCTCTGCACTTGCTCCCTGAAGTCCCTCAGTTTCTCCTGCTCCCAATTCTACACCTACAGCATATGCCCCTTTGTTCTTCTGCAGTGCTGAACTCGAACTGGCTGCAGCCTCAGCCCTTCAGCGCATCTGGGGAGCTTTGGCTCAGCAGCTATGGAGGAGGACTGTCAAGCAAGCAGAGCTCTCTTGGGTACACTTTAGACAATGGGATTAAGGCTATCAGGTTGATTAAAGTGATATTAAGTGAAAGCAGTGCTTTTCCTGCGTGGAGACACATGAGAGCAGTTAATTGGAGCTCTCCACTGAAGCCAAATAATTCATGCATTTCTGCCAAATGTTTTCTCCTTTCCTAAGCTGAGGACTGCCAGCTCCTTACCAAGATCCCAAAGGTCAAGTGTCTACGCAACAGTCGGCGAGAAGGTGAGTGTGGAAAACTTTGCAGGTACCATCTGCTCGCAAAGTCACCCCTTCTGCCTTCCACTCCTCTAGATGCTATTTCTCATGGTTACAATTCATACTTGCAATAAAGGTGAAGCTTTTATTTCCCAATCTGGAGGCTCTGGCAGAGAGAACCTGGGTTATCAATCCTCATGCTTCAGGGCATCTGTTGTTATTTTAAATATTTACGTTATAGTAGTGTCCACAGTCCCCAGTCAGGATCAGGACCCCATTGTGCTAGGAACATATAGGTAGACATGGTTCCTGACCTGAGAGAAGAAGACAATCAAATATTATACATTATATATACACACAGAGAGTTGGGGAAAGCTAATATTTCATATATATAATACATCTACAAATCAAAATGTTGACTTTCCCTAGCTGTCCTAACAGTCCTTCCGCCCAGCCATTTTGTGCTGTCTGATTTCTTATAGCCATCGCAGCACAAGTGGGTCTTGAGAAGAGATTTGACGGAAGTGAGGGTAGCGGCCTTACATGGCATCCCAAGCATCGGGGGTGTGTGTGTGGAAGATGGGGAGGCATTTGTGGGAGAGACTGGCATCATAAAAGAGAAGAGTGAAAAGCAGTGAGGGGCCCTGAAAGTCAGGACAAGAAGCTGGAGCTCAAAACACTGGAAGGGGTGAGGGAGCTAGGTGAGAGATTGAGAGATGGGGGTGGTTGAGCAGTGTGACAGGCAAGGAAGGTGATTGTAGCAGCTGTGTTTTGCATGGACTGGAGAGAAGTGATGTGGGTGTCAGGGAGGCTGAAGAGGAGGAGGTTCCAGTAATCAAGACTGGAGGTTTAGAGGTGTGGACAGAAAAAATAAAAAAGCCCATGCCCCTAGCATGTCTCCGACTGCTGTGGTGGCATGGACCTGGCTAAGGCAGCTCTATGCCATCTGGGGAGGCCCCTCTAGTAGGGGCATTCCCTGCTCCAGTGGGCAGATCCGCTGCGTTTATGGCCCATTTACACTGTTAGAGCAGTGTAAAGAGTCCGGCTTGTCCTGGAGAATCAGGCCCCCTGCACCAGTGTAAATGGCTACACAAGGTGCAGGGCAGTGGAGAATTTGTATTTTCTCTAAGTTGTAGAAGTTCAGGGCTTTCCCTCCCTAATCTCCCCTTCCTTTTACTCTCTGTCCTTTCCACTGTCTTCCCCTCCTCTGCCTGTTCCTCCTCTTAGGGCTGATTCGCTCTCGAGTGCGAGGGGCTGAGGTGGCGATGGCTGAGGTTCTCACCTTCCTGGACAGTCACTGTGAGGTGAACAGTGAGTGGCTGCAGCCGATGCTTCAGAGAGTGAAAGAGGTGAGACCCCCCCCCCCCCATCATCTTTCTCATCTCACACAACCCCCGCCAGGATTTAGCTTCTTTTTTCCTGGCCCTGCCAGGCAGCTGATAGACAGCACCATGCACATTGTGAGCTTCAGCATCGAGGGCAAGCATCCAAATGCCTCCCTGTCAAACTCAGATGTTTTTAAGTGGAGTACGGAGCCTAAAATATCCAGTGCAACTGGCACCTGCTGTGTATTACTGAGACTCTTACTGCAGGGCCCCAGCACTTTCCTGTTGTGGGGACGGGGATGTTAATAGATGGGAGGGGAGATTTGTGAAAATCCTTGTGCCGCTGACTGCTACTTGAATCTTCCTGGATACTTCTTCCACATCCCCTCACATGTAGACAACACACACAACCTCTGCACACACTGCTGCTCCCTTTCCACAGCCCCCTTCCAACTGCTGAATCTCCCCCACCCGCTAAACCCTCCTGCTTTTAACACCCTCTGCAACAAGCACCGGGCCCACAAAACCACTTCTCAACACAAAGTGCCCCCAGGGACGTTCTTTCTGAGGTTCATTGGAGAAAGGATTAACCCCAGGGCAGATAGAGTGGAATATCAGACAGCAGCATTGGCAGCTCTCACCCTGAATTCGCCATGGGGTCGAAGGGAGGATGTGACAATGCTGCTGAAAAACCTGCAGTGAAAGAGCAGGGGGGTTCAGAGGGGGACTGATCTCTCTGCCACCTGCAAGTGCCGCATTCTCCTTCTCTGAAGAAAGGAGCCCATGAAGTAATGGGGCCCAGGAGAGGAGTGGGAGGCACTTGCGCTGCTGCACATTTCATATGTCTGCCCAGTTTAGTATCAAGGGGAGGAAGAAGGTGAAACCTTAGAACTTCTTTTTAAGCCTGTTCAATAAATCCTCCATCTCAGTAGCCCATAAATGTCTACTTTACTTCTGCTCGTAAAGTTAAGCTCCTGGCAGGAGCAGCAGCAGCACAGTGATGGTGTCTCTGCAGATGGGACTGAGTAGTTATTAGCAGGGATGGAGCTGAGCTGCAAAGTTTTTGGACCCTGATCCAATCTGTTTAGAGTTCTGGGCTAGGATTTTGGTTCAGCCCATTATAGATATAGGGGTCAGTTGCCATGTTCAGATCTAGGTCCAGGTTCAGATTCCAAACTTGCCCCAAATTTTATAGCTGTTTCTGTCCGGGGGTTTGGTTCACACCTATCTCTAGCTGTGAGGAGGCTGGAATGTCAGGGCGCCTGGATAGATGGTAACAGAACACAGACCATAGAAGGGCTGTACTCCAACACTGCTGTTGACAGCGCTCATGCGCTGGCAGAATTAACTCATGCCCGCCCTGTCACTGTCGATGAAAAACCAAACAGCACACCTAGGCTCAAGGCCTGAGTACAGGCCACAGCAGAAAAAACTTGTTCTGAGAACAAGTGGCTGTGTGATCAGAAGGCTAGAGATAGTAGTGACAGACAGATGGCTCCATCATTACCAACTCTCTCAATTTTATCGTGAGGGTGGAGATAGCTGGTGTTTTTCTTAAAGCCTCAGCTCCTGGAGTCAAGAATCTCAGCTTTCTTTTAATACAAAGTAAATTTCTAGCCCCCATGGTTGCAGAGAATAGCTTGAAAATGTGACTGGAGTGCTCCCTAAAGGTTCAAAAACCAGAAGGCAAATAAAAAGCACCCAATATTTCTTTCTTTATTTTAAAAATCTCATGATTTCTAAGTCTGTCTCATTATTCTCAGGGACTGGTCAATCATCATGAGTAAATACTGTGTCTCCCTTTGTGGTTTATTAGTTGGCTATGTGGCTGTTTTGGGTTGGTAATGAGAATTTTTTTATTTTATTGGCCTTTTTGTTTTTAAAAAAATCGAAAGAATCCTGGATACCGATTCCTGCCTTTGCGACAGGGATATTAACCTTTGAAACTGGGATCCATGTCATGTGATTGGGGCCAGGAAATAAAGAGCTATCACTTACCAGTGCTCCTGTGTGCTAAACCCATATTACAAGAGGGCCCTTAGTTCCATTTCCCTGTGTCATAGATATGAAGTTGAGCTCACAGTTTCCCTATCTGTAGACATGTGCAGCAGCCATGGATTCGTTACCCACATGGGAGGTAATGAAGAGTTGCAATGTAATATGCTGATGTATTTTTCCCTGTTGCGGTGTGCATAGCCTCATGTCTCTGATATCCTGTTCTTTTGCCAGCCCCCCAAGAGAGGCCTGATTGTTCTCCCACTCTTCTGTTCTCACAGGATTATACCCGAGTGGTGAGTCCAATCATCGATGTGATCAGCCTGGATAATTTTGCCTACCTGGCAGCCTCAGCCGATCTGAGGGGAGGTGGGTAAGCTAATGGCTGGGATAAGTTAGACCTGAGGGGAAGGTGGACAAGGACCAGCTAGTGAGTGGCAGCAATAACAGTGCTCTGCTCTTTCTGTCCAATGTGTTTTGCTGCTTGGAAGGAACAGCTCCAGTGGAGAAGAGGCCATGGAGCAACTTGGGGGTATGCAGAGAGGCTCTCCCCTCACTCTGTGTAACTGGCCCTGCATGTGGATGCTTCAGACACAAGACAGTAGTTTTTTAGGACTGAAGGTGGCTCTCTTGGAAAGGTCTGCAGGCAGATCGCAGGCCAGGCAGGTATTCAGGAGAGGTGCCAGAGGCTGACCCTTACAATGCTCCAGACCAGAATTCCCAGCTCCCAGTGACACCCACAGGCACCCAACCCAGCCCCTCCTGCTATTGTTGAGCCCTCCAGTAACCCTGCAGATGAGCGATCAAGATGCACCCTGCTTGCTCTCCAAAACTCACCACACACACACCTGCCCATCCCAAAGCATGCAGGCCAACCCCCCTCACAACCACTAACATCATCCATCACCTGATGGATAAGTGATGCAAGCAACCCCCCTCCAGCTGATTAGCGCTCCTTCCATTCAGCAGTGCCTAAACCCACCAATAGGTCCCTCAGGTTAGGCCCCTAAACCCCTCCCCCAGCTGTCAAATCTGCCTGCACCCTCTCCATGATTCCCCCAGTCAAATGCCACCATCAGCTATTGAAACCCACTGGTATCACAGATAGACTCCTGTCAGATGCAGAGCCCTCCTGCCAGCGCACTGTGCTAAGCAGACGTCAGAGCTTCCTTCTATCCCTTGAAGAGCATCCCAAGGCCACACCTCCCAGCCGCCAAATCCTCCCACACTAGCCCCTGAAAAACATTCTCAACTCTCTTCCTAGCTGTGAAACCCTTCCACTACCATCCCTTGCCCCTCCAACGTCGTCTGGCTCAACTCTCTCTCCTTTTCAATGGTGAATCCCACTAGCCAACACCTCCTCTCACCACCCTCCCTGCCTTTAAAACCCACCCAATTCATGGGTGTCCATTACCTGGCAGCATTTTTAGGATTACCCATAGTTCAATTCAGAAATGTGGGACAACTCAACAAGTGATAGACTTGGGAAAACCAATGGCAATGCACTGGAGCCTTTGTTCCCAGAAATACACCGTCATCCCACCAAGAGTGCTGATTAAAACCTCATAACTTTGTCACCCAAAGAGGCGTAAGACGAACTGACCAGACTGCAGCAGCCCTGATTATCGCCTCTCACCCTGACAACACACTCCAGAAGATCTGGAAAGTAGTTGAGCACAGACAAGTATTGCTAAGGGAGGGGAGCGCCTGGAGGGACTCCAAATGGTCCAGGAACATTTGCAATGTTGAAGGCTCTTGCTACTTTGGGGCACGTGTGGGGTAACCTTGGGAACTTCTGCTCACTTGGGTCACTGGTGGCCTCATGCATTTGCAGGTCCAGTGTGCCCGGCTGCCTCCTGCTGGTTGATGTGAAGGGTAGTACTTGCAAATCTGGTGTGGCACCTGCCACAGGCAGATGGGGCTGAGGGGGCAAAACAGGCACCCTCTTAATGAAGGCATGGATCTGTTTCCAAGGCTAGTGGAAACCTGTGTGTGCAAAACAGTCACCAGGACCAACCAAAAAAAAAGGAGGTTTGCAACATCCTGTTAGTTTAATTTGTTGTTCCCCTGATGCCCTTGCTGCAGATTTCCTGAGTATTCTAGTGGCCGGCATTGTCTTACTCTATTGGCATCCCTAGTGTTTCTTTTCTTCTCAGGGTTTGACTGGAGCCTTCACTTTAAGTGGGAGCAGATCCCTATAGAGCAGAAGATGTCCAGAACGGACCCAACCCAGTCCATAAGGTACCAGTCTCTGTTGGGGTTGTGCAGCCCTCTCTTTGAATGCCATTGTTAAGACTTCATCTTTGCATCAGGAGTGCACAAGAACTTGCCTTGTGAGGACAAGATACCATCGCAGTCGCTGCAGATGCTGTGTGAGGCATTTGTCCTGTGAGATGTTTGAAGCAGTCATGTGACACGTGTGAAAGCTGTAATTTATCAATTCACTACTCCTTGAACAATGTAAGAAGTAATGATTTTAAGTTAAACGCATTTACAGACCGTTGCAGCCCCTTCAATCTGTCTACTCACGTGGCCGCTATCTCTCTAGTATCTGAGTGCCTCACAGACTAATGAATTTATCCTCTCGACAACGTGTGAGGTCTGGTTGTGTTATTATCCCCTCTTATGGATAAAGAATTAAGGCACAGAGGCTGAACAACTTGCCCAAGGTCACACAGGAAGTCAGTGGCAGAGTCGGGAACCAAACCCAGTCCAAGGGCTTAACTACAGGATCATCCTTCTTTCCCAGCTTTGAATGTTCAAGTTTTTGACTGAGATGCGGTGGGGCACATAATGGGTTCTCTGTTGGCCAGTGTAGTCACTAGCTGGTTCACTACTGTGTACAGAGCTTTGAGAAAACTAAAGTGTGAAAAACGCTGACAAAACCCCCAAATTCTTGTCTATTTAGACAGCAAGATTCTTTAACTATAGCACCTAGGAATTGGAAAGCATCTCTGTAAATAGTTTGTGAGCCCTGCAGCGGTCCTCACTGTGTCTCATGTTTCCGAAACCACCAGAACCCTGACAGAACAGCAGTGGGTATATGCAGCTGAGCCTTAGTAACAGTCCAGCAGTTGTTTGGATCCCACTGTGCCCGTGTGGTTCCTTCGTATTGAGTATGTTGTGCAAAGAGCAAAAGACACAAGACTAACCTTCTAAATACTGTGATAGAATCTAACAAGGGGAGGAAGGTGGGTCTATTGGTGAAAGCACAAGACTTGGAGTCAGGAGATTTGTGTTGTATTCCCACCTCTGCTGCAATCTCATCATGTGATTGAGGTGAGGAACTATGTCTGGCCAAATTTTCCTCATCTGTAAAATGGAGATAAGGATAATGGCGGTGGCGCAGGGTTGCGAGGCTTAATTAATGAATGTTTCTAAAGTGCCTTGTGATCTTCAGATGAAAGATCCTGTGCAAGGACAAATTATTATTATTGTTTTGTTATGTATTTGCCCTTTCTTCCTTCTCTCCAGAACACCTGTCATAGCGGGAGGCATCTTTGTGATCGATAAGTCCTGGTTTAACCATCTGGGAAAATATGACACTCAGATGGACATCTGGGGAGGAGAGAATTTTGGTGAGTTGTGAAATTAGTCATTGCCCTCTCTTTCCCCCCACCATCTTCCTCCTCACACAGAAAGTGACGCCAGGAAATCTTTGACATACAAAATATGCTTTCCTGTGGGCATTTCATGTAATTAATATATTACTTGCAATCCACAAAAACACCCTGCTCCAAAGATCTGTGTATCAATGTAAGGTTCTAGACATCAGACAACCACAGTGTCAGTCAGATCTATATTACTGGCTCATGTGTATATCAAAGATATAAGCTCTTTAAGGTAGGGACCATCTTTTTGTTGTATGTGTGCACAGTATCTAACAGGACAGGGCCTTGATCCTTGAGTGGGGCTTTCTAGGTGCTACAGAAATACACATAAATAACAATAATATCTGTGGTACTTAACATCAGAACTTTGGGAGAGATTCTCTTTCCTGACCCACTCCATAGTCATACAAGTCTTCAAGTGGAACATCACCACCATTCAACCTTTCTATAGACATCCCTTCTTCCCCTAATAAAGGTGAGTTCTTATCCCATGACAATGGCTTTGAAATGTAGTGTTCCTAGTATGTCAGGCCTCTTTGGGAGTGGAAGCTGGGTACAGATACTCATAATGAAGACTCTTAAACTGGGACCGAGCTCTAAACCCTCTGAGGAACATCTTCCCAGGTACTGTTATTTCACAAAGCAAAGCTCTGAAACCTGCTTCCCCAATACTACCAGAGGTGACAATTTGAGGCATCTTTTTCTCCCAAACAAGATGATGCCTTGTGCTGTAGAATCATCACATGTAAGTGAGGGTTAGAGAGAGCAGCAGAACTGAAAAGAGGAGCACAGAGAAATCAAGTATTTGGGGCTCGATTAAAATGAATTGCTGGTGAGGGAGAGTGGAATTAAAATAATTAATTTACTTGTCTTTCCTGTTAACTGAAATGAATCTGTACATATCTCTTTCTGTGTTTCAATACCTCTTGTAGTAATAAAACCGCTCCCTCTGGCCTGACTCTCTGGAACTAGAAAGTGATTTTGCTCACTATTTGAGCAGTTCCAAGCATGGCTTGTCTGCAGTACATATTACTTGGGATTACCTAAGGAGCTTAGAAGAGTATTTTCCATTAGACGGAGGGAACCCTCTCTAAGACACATCGGAAATGATGATCTGTCAGAATTCAGACATGTGGCAGTAGGAGAATCATTAAGAATATGATAAAGCTACCACAAATTTATTCTGTTTGCATTATTAATTAAGTTGCAGATAAATTCCCTTTAAAAGAATAATGCATCCCGTGCTTTCGGCTTTGAAAGGATAAAGTAGGAACGGGGAAAACAAAGTTGCAAGGTGGAATCTTTGTTGTAAAGATCTGATGTTGGGTTACTCAATACTATATTTCTTCAGATTTCCATAAGCCTCTGTTGATGCTCATCTCGTAAATTAAAATACAATATAAAGCTCATTCCACCTTGACACATAAATTATATGTCCGTTAGATAATAGGAGGATAATAAAATAGAAAATGGTAATGGATATTTTTCATTTTTGTTTTGTTTATTGAAAACCAGGTTTTTGGTATATGAAAAATCTTGATAATGTTTTGTATAAAATTTTTATTAAAAATGCCACATTTTTTCATGAAAAACAAAATATTTTAATGTCAACCATTTTTTTGTGGATTTTTTTTTACTTGCGAGTGAGCAGGGTTAAAAAGGAGGCAGAGTATGGGAGGCAAGTGCATATCCGAAGGGATATGGTAAAAGGATGCTTCGCTACACACTCCCCTACAAAATCTTGCTCCAACTAGGAGACAGGAGTAACTTGGTAGCTGGATGCAAGCACTCCAAGCAAGTTTGCATGGCAGCGAGATGTATTAGGGTATGTCGGGTGTGTGATTCCCAGCTTGAGGACACATACCCCTGCTAGCTCTGATCAAGCTAGCAAGCTAACAATAGAGTGTAGCCATGGCAACATGAGCAGTGGGAGGGATTAGCCACCCTCAATACATACATATCCAAGACCTTAGGCATCTACTTAGGGCTGCTAGCCACTCTAGCCACTCACGCAGTTGCAGCTACATTATTTTTAGCACACTGGGTCGATCAAAGCTAGCATGGGTATGTCTCCTGAAGCTAGGCATCACACTCTCCTCTCTAAGTGTAAGTGTACCCTTAGCTGGTAAAAGTCTCTTAGGCTACGTCTTCACTACCTGCCTGAATCGGCGGGTAGAAATCGATCTCTCGGGAATCGAATTATCGCGTCTTGTCGGGACGCGACAATCGATCCCCGAATCGACGCTTGTACTCCACCAGCACAGGTAGGAGTAAGCACCGTTGACGGGGGAGCCGCAGAGGTTGATTTCCCGCTGTCCTCACAGCGGGGTAAGTCGGCTCGGATACGTCGAATTCAGCTACGCTGTTTGCGTAGCTGAATTTGCGTATCTTAAATCGACACCCCCCCCCCCCCCCCCCCCCCGTAGTGAGGACGTAGCCTTAGGGGAAGTGGAGAAACTCATCTAAAACTGCAAAGCACTTGGAAACATACAGTACATAACAATCCAACATATGCCCCAGGGGATGGGCTAAATCACCTAGTAGATCTTCTCCGTCTCCAATTTCTATTCCATATTTGAAGGAAATAAGTCAGAATAAAATGATGTATTGTTGTGTGAACTGCATAATCTTTTTGTCCTTTTTGCCTACTTTCAAGGATCCTGCTGCTTTATGGATATGGAATAGATACACTCTCTCTCTGCGTGCATATGCATGTGTGTGTGTGTGCGTTTGTGTCCGTCTGCGTCCACCTAGAATTGAGAACTGTCTTGGTTAACTGAACAAACTGGCTTCAGGATTTCACGATGGATACGTTTGATATAGTTATTAGGATGCAGCCTGGCCCAGAATGAGTCAGAACCTAGTTCCAGGAGTGAAAAACCCAGTTGGATACAATCCCAAAAGAAACGTATAGCTTGGCTTTTTTCAAAGACCTTCCCTGCCTATGAGGCTGGGGAGCTTTCTTCTGCTGCTTGTCTCTCAACTGATCCCTGTTGGGCACAGACTGTCTGGGATGTGTGAGAGGAATCAAAAGATAGCAGTGAAAATGTGACTTATTAACATTTTCTCCGTTACTCAGAGGCAGAAGTAGAAGCCATTTTAAAAACAAATAACCCACTCGTGTTAAACAACCCTGCCCACTCCTTCCAAAGGAGCTGGACTGGCAATCTGGGGGTGGGAGGCCTGAAGTATGGCAGCCATGGGGCCTGCATGGCAGATTTCAGGCTGAAAGGAATTTTTTTTTAACTTCTTAATGTTGTATCTCCTGCCCCATGGCCTGAAGAAGACCCCAGCAGGAGTGGTGCCAGGGTTTTTGCCGCCCTAGGCGGCAGCGCTCCTCCTCTGACCATTCGGTGGCGGGGGTCCTTCCGCTCCGCGTCTTCTGGCCACTTTGGCGGTGGGTCCTGGAGCGAGTGAAGGACCCGCCACCAAATTTCCGCCAAAGACCCGGAGCGGAAGGACCCGCCGCCGAATTTCCTCCGAGGACGGCAAAATGCCACCCCCCAAATCCTGCTGACCTAGGCGACCACCTAGGCTTGCCTAGTGGAAGCGCCGGCCCTGGACCCCAGGCGAGTAAAGTTTTTGAAGGAGAATCTATATGATCTGAAGTCTCTGGAGGGCCCCATTGTTGTAGGGAATCTTATGTAAATCTCTCCAACTCCCCAGTTGACTTTTTTGCCTATTACCCTTCGTCTTTTGTTGCTTTCACCTCCACATGAAGCGCAAGTGGGGAACCCATCCAGGGTGGCACAGTGATTAAACTCGGAGGGGGGGACAATGACGGACAGACTCATAATCCTTAACAAGGGCCTTTCTCTTCTGTGATGCAAATGAGCTTCTGCACATCAAAGCCCCTGTGTTCCTACAATTCTTAACAAAATGTTGAAATTGACTTCAGGATCAGCTGGGTTTCTGTAAGCGATGTGTGTGTGTGTGTGTTTCTCTCAAATAAACTGGACTGAATTCTGCTCTTGGGAGAGGTAACTTTGAGCTGCAGCCCAGTGTTTTCACTCCTCTACCATTTTTGGCAGAGCCAAGTGAGTTGGGAGCATTATAATGAGATGGTGTGATACAACTGAAACATTAATGTGAGATGTACCGCAGCTTCTTGGATTCCAGGGGCCAGGAGAGGAGAAGAGCAGGGGAGATACAGTGTTTAGATGGGCAGTGGTGGCCAAACTTTGCCATGCCGAGGGGCCACAAGCACCTGAGCTAAGCAGACATATTTATTTGGATATAAATAAACCTAATCAGCTGGGTTTTTGCCCTGAAATTAGAGTTAGAGAGCAACCATGGCCCACACTTGGCAACTGTGTATGATATGCTCTGCTTTGAAACTGTACTCCACGGTGATGTCAGTGGGGGGTGTGGCAAAGGGAGCAGGACTCCAGGCATGGACCGCTTAAGTAAACCAAAGCACCTCCCTGACTCCTCTTCTCACTGTCATTTCCTATTCTCTCTCACATATCCACCCTTTTCCCAAATCTGTTCCTTTCTCCCACGCACCTACTCTTCCCTGTAGACTTGGCACCCATTCTGACTTCTTCAGGGGTGTCTGTTTTCCTGGGGCAGCCCCATCTCTTGTAGACAGGGCTTGTGGGCCACTGAAGTCTAGTGTAATGTCAGCAACATCTGTTGCCAGAAGCCATTCTAAGTGTCTGGCAGCCACAAGGCCCAGGATAAATGAGTAGGTCTCTTGCTAAAGGGATGGTCTCAGAGAAAGGAGAGGGACAGGAGGAAGGTTGGGAAGTCTGAGAAGGATCAACTCAATTTTAACAAAGAGAGATAGGTTCTCTTTCCATCAATTCATCCTTCCTGGTTTTACTGTGGACTGTGTCTATGGCATCTACGCAGAGAAAGGAGGCAAAGCCATTCAGGTGCAGTGTATGAGGTGACATTTTTTGTTGGTATTCTAGGAAGTTTTACTTGTATTGCTTGTCTGGCTGTACCTTCTGATGCTTGGGATCTCTTCCAGAGCTCTCCTTCCGAGTGTGGATGTGTGGTGGCAGCTTGGAGATTGTTCCCTGCAGTCGAGTTGGCCATGTGTTCAGGAAACGCCATCCCTATGACTTTCCAGAGGGCAATGCACTGACCTATATCAAGTAGGTGTTGGGATATCGCAGTGGCAGATGGATCATCTTGATATTTAGCACGTCTAAATAATCCTATATCTTTCTTTCCCCCTTTCCCTTTTTTTTTGCCTGGGGATTCAGGGAGGATGGCACGTGATTGAACATTTAACAAGATTCAGCCTGAAACCTCCTGCCTAGGCAAAGAAATGGTGCAGGTGCCCACTGCATAAAGCGTATCCCCTTCCTCTGGAATGCTAACCCAGAAGGACATATCCTCAGGCTATGGCTACACTGGCACTTCACAGCGCGACAACTTTCTCGCTCAGGGGTGTGAAAAAACACCTTCCTGAGCGCAGCAAGTTACAGTGCTGTAAAGCGCCAGTGTAAACAGGGCTCCCAGCGCTGTAAGCTAATCCCCTCGTGAAGGTGGAGTACCTGCAGCACTGGGAGAACTCTCTCCCAGCGCTGGCGCGCGACCACACTTGCACTTCAAAGCGCTGCCGTGGGAGCATCCACACAAGCTTAATGCATTTTAACACTCTTTAACTTCACACCTTTAGACTTGGTCTGTGCTTAAAATTTAGGTCAATATAGGTACATCAGTCAGAGGTGTGAAAAATCCACACCCCTGACCTATACAGCTATGCTGACCTAACTCCAGGGTAGGCACAACTAGGTAGACAGAAGAATGCTTCCGTCGACTCAGCTACAATTGCTCGGGGAGGTGGATTACCTACAGCGATGGAAAAACCCCTTTTGTCACTGTAGGTTGCGTCTACACTGTGAGGTTACACTGGCATAGCTGTGGCGATGAGTTAACTTTCCCGAGACCTGGTCTACACTTAAAACTTAGGTTAATATAGCCACGCCCCTGACTGATGCAGCTATACCAATCTAACCCCCAGTGTAGGTGCAGCTGTGTGGACAGAAAGGATTTTCCATTGACAAAGCTACTGTCATTTGGGAAGGTACTTTTCCTACACAGCCAGAAAAACCTCTTCCATCATCTTGGGCTGCATCTAGGCTGCACTGGCAGAGCTACGGTGCCACAGCTATGTCAGTATACTCTCCATAGCGTAGACATACCCTGAATGTCTCCATGAGCACGTTCCTAAGTTGCCAATGTTCCTTTATCTCCAGCTCTTGGGGGAGCTGCCGCAAGCTACTAGCACTCAGCATAGCTTCTCCTTGCTCACCTGCAGGAACACCAAACGCACTGCAGAGGTGTGGATGGATGAGTACAAACAGTACTACTACGAGGCCCGGCCTTCTGCCATCGGGAAGTCATTTGGAAGGTAAGCAGTCCCTGAGCCTGGCTAGCAGCCTTCCTGCTAATCGGTTTGTTCACTGGAAATTGCTTTCGCACTTTCACTGGGAGAGGGTAGAGAAAGGCTAAGGGCAAAGATGCCCTGCCCAGCACTATCTCAGAACCACAGCTCAAATGGCTGGTTAACAAGATTTACTTTTAATTTACTTTATTTTAAATGGCAACATATGTCCTTCCTCCCCTGCAGTGCCCTACTTAACTTGCTCTAGAATACAAGGCCAGAGGGACCCTTAATGAAATTAAAAGGCAACACATTAAGTGGATAGAAGAAAATACATTTTTTTACGCAGCATGTAACCAGTCTATGGAGGTCTGAGCTGAGCAGGTAACTGATCAGACATTCCTGTGCTTATGCTGCATCCAGAGCCAATGGGACTGGCTTTTACTGGTATGAATGGCCATTGGGCGTTAGGGTTAGGCAGGGGCTGGCTGCCCCACAAAAACCAACTATAGGTCAGGTTCACATAGGTGAGGGCACAGGGGAAGTTGCAACAAGAACAGTGAACTTCCCAAAGAAATTAAAAAACCTAAAGCATATTTATTAACTAGGAGAGTACCATGAAGCCAAACACACCTCTGTGTGTATCAGTCTATGGACAGCACATTGATATTACTGCATTGGCTTAGGAGATCCCTGTTTATGGTTGTCTCTCGGACACATGTATGTTCGATACTGATGTATCTCCTATATGCACTGAGCGCTGTAGATTCAATATGATGTAAGTGCCACTCTGTTTTACATCATGTTTTATTTCTCATGAATTAATAAATGATCTTTTAAAAATGTCTTTGCCTGCCTAACATTTATCCGTCTGTGGTCTGGCCTGAGTGCGGCCCTTGGGCCAGAGCCCAAACACAATTCCAATCCCAGGTCCTCTGCTGCCTGTCTGTTTGTGACGGAGAGCTTTCTGTTACATGGGGTACATGAGCCTCCGTGAGACCTCTGGGGCCAAAGCCTGCAGCACCGTTCATGCAGATCTCTTAGTGGCTTCAGCAGCAGCTTTGTGTGAATAAAAGCTGAGTCAGGGCTGCAGGATTTGGCCCTCAGTAATTACATAACGTATAGTACTGGCTCTGTAACGCTAACATGAAATGTACTTTTAGAAGGCTTATGTCACTGGTTAAAGGAACACCGTCAAGGTTAATTGGGCCCCAAATGTGACCTGCTTCCTTACCAGTTATATCAGTTTATAAGATCTATGTAGTTCTTTATAAGGTATTATGTATTATGGCTGCTCCCAGTTGGGTCCCTGAGGATGGCAGGAGAAAGAGGATGCATAAAAACAGACTCTTTCCCCTCCACTCACCACACCCACAGAGGGTGAGTATATTGATGAGGGGGAACCACTAGCTCTGCCAGCAGGATCGCACGCCCCACGGGAGGAATATTTGACTGGGCTGGATGTGGGGCCAGAGCCCAGTTCCCCCCCATTCCTGCACACCAGCTAGAGCCAAGAGAATCGTCTGTGGCGGGGCGTGCACTGAACACCTTTAGTACAGGGCTATGGGGTGCAGCATCAGAGCACAGTCCCTTCTCTCCCCCACCAACCGTATGGAGACATTATGCCCCCAGTGCTTTGTGCCTTCTCCACTACTCAAGCACTATGGCTGCTCATCTGCCCCATGCCAATCAAGCACCCTGGTCTGTAAGAGCCATAATTTAACCCTTGATGTATTCTTTCCTTTAGAACAAAAGCTTCACTACACCTCTTCCAGGAAAAACAAAATCAGTGCCAAATGCCAACTCCTGAGCTACTGGACACTGACAAGCCAGTGCGTGCAGCACAGCCAGAAGGAGCCCTAGAGTGACAATGCAGTTGTTTTTTTAAGTGACCATTTACATTTAAAGTTTCCAAGGAGTCATTGTAAACACAGGAAAAAAATCTATTACAAAAATGATTAAACACACCCTTGATCAGTGGTAGTGACCTGTTTAGTTTCCCAAGCCTGTCTGGGAACCAGCGGTTGTCTGAGTCTCTCTCTTACAATAGAGCCCCACAGGGACACTCAACAATGAAGACACCTTCTCAGCTCTCCAGTGGTGCCACTGTGCTGTGTTGTTTTTCCCTGAGCTAGAGGAAGTGCAAGAAATTGCCAGAGTGTGTGTTCGTTTCTTCAGTCCCACATCGGGAGGCCCCTGCATTCACCCGTCCTTGTCTCCCACTTACTTCAATGTCCCTGCTCTGCCTCCATCACATTGGCCAGGAGGCCAAAGGCAAGGGGACGACGTTATACAGCTTCACACATCCCTAAAACTAGCCCTGTCCTCCCTGCTACCCCTCATCATCTCCATTCACGGTATCATTCTGAACAACATGCTTTTGTTTCCAGTATTGCAGACCGCATGGAGCAACGCAGGAAACTAAACTGTAAATCCTTCCAGTGGTACCTGGAGAATGTCTACCCAGAGCTCAAGTGAGTTAATCCTCAACTCTTAGAAAGCTGGAAACCAGCTCTCTGAAAGGATGCGGAAGGTAGGCCAGGGAGGAAAGCACTAGCCTCAGAATTGGGGAAGATCTGTGGCAGCTGGGAAGTAGGAAGTCAGGACTCCCATGTTCAGAGTAAATCCTGTTCACCCCTCTCTTTTTGGTGAGAAACCCTCCTTGATTTCCTGGCCTGCACTTCCACTTGACCCACCACCAGTTCTAGCTTGGACATTTGAGCTGGGAACAGGGAGGTGGAAAAGGATCTCTAAGAGGGAAGTGGGGAGAGGTGCAGCCAGCAGGTGGGCAGGTTGGATAGAGCACATTTTTGGGAGAGGGAAGGAGTGGCAATTAGGAGACCTTCAGGAAGCCAGGTGGGGCAGCACCCATTGTTCGTAGGAAGAGAGGACATGCAGTCAAAGGAAGTCAGGATGTGTGTTGATGGGAGAAGAGCTGCAGACTAACATGCCTCTGGAAATGAGTCTGTTAAGATCTTAAAGCTCTGTTGTGTGAATGCCTGTTTCTGAATTTCCAGTGCCTCAGGGATCTGAAATAAAGCGGCTTGTTAAGGTATGGTTTGTATATGAGCTTATGGCATTGCTGGAAGCGTGGAGTACAGCTCCCTCTAATCTAAGGCTCCAGCATTTTTGCAGCCCACTGTACTGAAGTCCAGGGCCAGATAAACCATTAGACCCAATAGGCCCAAGCCTAGGGCCTCTGACTCTGGAGTCCCAGTGGCATAATCACATACAGCCTGGAGCCCCCAAGGAACAAACTACATGGAATTGGGTCTGCCCCAGGGCTTAGATGTGAGATTTTCAAGGAAAACCCCAGATTCTGTAGCAACTGGCCTTTATGAACTGGTAGCTGGCACTCCTCCTTCTGAGTCAGTACTGAACCAGTGCCCTAGCCCCGTGTTAGTGAGCAGCCATGTCTACACTAGGGCTGTGTTATTAGAACGTGTTAGCTAACACATTCTACCAACACCCCTTTAAATCCTAGTCTAGACAAAGCCTATGACTCAGTAGGGTTAGATGACGGTGGTTAAAAAGTAGGTAGCCGGCTGGAGCCCTGTCTACACTAACGAAGTACTAGTTGCTACCACAGTGGAGATGAACTGGTGGTAGAAATGGGGAAATTTGGGGCAGGGGAGGCTAGCATAGACACAGCTTTTTGCTGGAGGTGCTGTCTGTCAGAGGAGATGCAACACTGAAGTCCTACCTTCTTGGGGATATTAAGGATCCCCCAGCACTTTTTGAAAGTAAGGGATACTAACTCAGAGTTCTGGCCAAATCCTAACTCACATTCTGCCTCCTCAAATTCCCTCAGACATTTCTACTGGATATAATATTCTTCATTTGCTGGCCCCAACTATTGTGCTGTGTTCCACTCTAGAGGCAGGCGCATTTCAGTGGTGGTTGGAGTAATCTCGATATAAATACGTACAGTGCATCGAGACACTTCTGGCTATAAAGTGCCATGCAAATCTTGTCGTTTTTCTCCCAGGGTTCCTGAAAAGGAGCTGGTTCCTGGGATTATCAGACAAGGAGGACATTGCTTGGAGTCTTGGGGCCAGGACACAGCAGGAAATTCTGTGGCTGGTGTGGGAGGCTGCAAAGGGACAGTGAGCAATCCCCCTGTCAGCCAGGTGAGGCAGGCTTGAATTTGGCTCTTTACTCCTGCTTGCTGCATTTTAGCAGCTTTGACACAGTGGTACTGGGTGGATAAATGTTTAGGAAAGGTGTGTATGTGATCTTCAGCATATCGGAGACCCTCGGCAGTGTGTCCTGACAGTCGACAGTAGCCGCTTCTGCACAGCCTTATAATAAGTTACAGTCTCTCTGCTGTAAGGGGTGGACAACATGTGAGTCAGAGTTTGACAATGTGGCCCATAATGAAACCACTCAGATTAAGCTGAAGCATTGCATGCTGGGACTTGTGTTCTCCACTGGCCACATTTCTGTTTCCAAGCTGGGGTGGCCTCAGGCGTCTCCATTTTATGCAAATTCGATGTGGGCCTTGGGCTTTGTGGCAAATTGTTACCATGGCCCTCAGTTTGACAAAGATCTACTGTATTAGATATAGATTCATATAATACAGTGAGATGAACATTAATGGACATATACAGATTCACAGGCAATACTCCATTAACCCTTGAGTGCTACAGTGTGCACTCAGGAGTTAAGCTACTTCTCATTTTCTCTGCCTATCTCATCCCTATAATGCAAAATACAGTAAAGAAGGGGCACATTATTCCCGCTAAAGGTGAGCTGCTCTAGGGTTCATGCATTACACTGGAGCATTTGGCCTGGGTCCATAGGAACTTACAGACACCACTTTCTGGGCACAGTACAAACATTCATAGGATTTTGAAGTGGTTAATATACTCTTAACTGGCACAGACGCTGGTGGAAATTGAAATCTTTGCTATAATTACTGGAAGAATATACACCTCTACCCCGATATAACGCAACCCGATATAACACGAATTCGGATAGAACACGGTAAAGCCGTGCTCCGGGGGGGCGGGGCTGCACACTCCGGCGGATCAAAGCAAGTTCGATATAACGCGGTTTCACCTATAACGCAGTAAGATTTTTTTTGGCTCCTAAGGACAGCGTTATATTGGGGTAGAGGTGTTTTTAAATACCGAGTCAGGAATGTTAGTCTGCACTTAAATAAAAATGTTTAAAGTACTTTTTAAAACAGTGTTTGTAAGGAGCAGTGTCTGGTTTAAAAAGCAGTTTTTAAAGAAACCTCATTTCTTTATGTTACTAATAACACTGAAGCTGAATGAAACGTAAATAATTTTCCAGTGCTAGCAATTACAGCCCTGCTACCAGGTGGCCTGCTACCAGAGCCATCACAGATCCTCCCCTGCTACCCCAGAATCCATGTGGATCTGCAAGGTGAGCATTCGCAGGCCCCACAGCTTGTGCCATGGAAGGGGACAAACCAAAAAAAAAGACTTTTCCAAAAGCTACATTCTGGATCAAATTTGACCCAACACTGTCTTCTTTAAATAAAATCATACCAAAGCGCAATTCTAATCTGAGAAGTGATTTAGTAAACCAGCATTCTGGGAGACAGTTTGTCTCTCACTGTCTCCAGAGCAAACACACCCAGGTTATGAGAAAAAGATGTGTGGGTTTTTTCCTAGCTGCCAGCCCTGCAAACTCCACTTGCAGTCTGAAAGTCATGCACGTCACCACGAGTAACAGAGATTCTCTAAGCCAGAATCTGTCCTTGATGGACTTGCTCAGGTGTAACTGAGGGGAGAATTTGGCTCTGCAGTTGGAGTTTAGCTAATAACTCTGTTGATGATGGGCGAGCCAGAATAGAACTCAGGTCCCGCTCCTGAAGTTGTGTTGGCTCCACAGGGCTAACAAAATGTAAGATATAGGGGAAGAGAATATTTGTCACTAAAAGTCAGCAAACAATACTTAGAGGGAAAAGATCTGTTAAGTAAGAAGATGCCATTTTTATAGTGGTTTTCAGAGTAAAGCCACACTTTATGGTAAGCAGCCAGGACCCCAGCTGCTGTAAATTGGCATAGTCCCCATAACTTCAATGGGGGACTACATGACACCAGCCCAAGATCTTCTCATTTGACAGCCTTGCTACAGCAGGGAAGCAGCCTGAGTAAACAAAGGGTCCCAGTATGCTATTTCATGCCAGCAAATGCTCATTCACATCTGTTCTCTGTTGGGAAGAAGTTTGCAGCTAGCATCCAACATGCCATTTAATCAGACTCACTGTGCCATTTCACTATTGTTTGAAGTCACTGAAATGTATTGCACTTGGTCCCTCTGCTGGGCCACCGTCCCAGTGAATAATAACCTTAATACTTGATGGGGTGGGTGTCTATCAAGTGGCAGGAGGGATCACTGCAATGGCTTATTTTCTATGGATGTGTGTGTGCTGTATGGAAGTGTGTGGGTTTAAATGTATGTGTTTTGCCTAACTGGATAAACTGTCTGTTATCCACGTTGGACAATCGCTGTTGACTTCTGGGAGAAGTAGGCAGTGAATTTGCCTATTATGTAAAATAATCAGAAACTGTTGCCTGTTACCTCAATTAGGAGACAGGGTCCTATCTGCTTTGCAGGCCAGTAGAACCCTGGTTATGTAAGGGTGCTGCGCAGGGAGACACTTGGAACCCATGGATAATCTGACTATTGGAAGCCAGCCAGACAGGTTTTGAAGTTCACATGTCAGGGTTCCCCAAACCTGAACACAGACTTCAAAGCCTGGTGCCAGACCTACCCAGGACCTGCCAGCTCAGTCCATGGGAGTCTCTTCTCTGGTAAGGACTGAGTGAGGACTCCAGGATTTGGCTCACTTTTTCTGTGATATCATCGCTACCCTAATGATGGAATCTGTATCTTTTTGTTTTCTCCTCCATAGGAGTGGGTCTTCAGTGACCCTTTAATTAGACAGCAGGACAAGTGTCTCTCCATCACCTCCTTCTCCACCGGATCTCAGATTACACTGGAAGCATGCAATCAGAAAGATGGCAGACAGGTATAGTACTGCCTTCATCATGCTGTCACTGTCCCATGTTGGTATTAGTGCCGCCTAAAGACAAGAATTGGCACTGGCAAGGTGACCATATAAACTAAAAGGTCTCTTCCATCTCTAGATTCTAGGATTCATCCCCCACATGTACATTTCTTGTCTTTCATAAAACTCTGATGTGACCCTTCCCCTTACCAGGGATGGGATACAGATCACAGTGCTCTGAGATACCCAAGGGAAGTGGTGAACGCGTCATCATTTACTTATTTAGGGATATGTAAAATGTGTTTATCACTCAAAGCTGAGCTTGCCTCTTGGGGTGGGGAGACAGGTGCCTCACACAGCCAGGGCCAAATTGGGTTCGAGGCCTGAGTTGTTAACTGGACTGGACAAAGCACAATAGGGGAACAATCCTGCACTGCTAGAAAATGAATGGGCTTGATGACTTATTAGGGCTCTTCTATTCCTGACTTCTGTGCTTCCCTCAGCAGTAAGGGAGAACAAGCATTGCATTGTCCAGGGCTGTGCTGGCATCTTTGCTAAGGTACCTATTGCCTTGGTAGCCCAGAGATATGCAGCTGCATAGCCTATGACCAGACCCCAGAACCATCTGCTCTAAAGTACTACACGTGTCTGAATTTAGCCCTTGCCAAAAGGAAAGTGATTTTAAAAGCATCTGAAATTCAGCCAGGCCAGGAGCATAGATGTCTCCAGAGAGTTGGTTAATGCAAGAGTTTCTCGAAGAGCGGTCACTGGGAATATGCTGGGACAACTCTCACTGTTGAAATTAACCCTGCAAGCATAACCCAAGAGGGCTGTACTTTCCTGGGTCTTTCCCCCTCTGGGCGACCACAGGCACCCCTAGCTGTGTAATTAGGTCACTCGGCTCTCCATAAGTGCATTACTGAGTCCTCCTCCCAGTAGCAGAGAGGATCCTGGCAGCTGCCAAGATCATCAACCGCCCCCTCCTCCAGGGAGGGCAGAACTGGGGGAGTAGTGGGGCCTAGCACCTTCACAATGGCAATATTGTGGGGGCTGATCTATGTTTCCCTCCCCAGAGTATTTCCTCTGTACCTAGGGAGAGTGCAAGACAGGGCAGCCCAGGCCTTTCTCCTCCTCTGGCTCACCCCCCCCCCCTTGGCTCCAAGAAGAGGGAACCAGAGCTGGGCTGAGTGGAGAAGGGCAGCAGGGTGGAGCTGCATCATTTCTGGGATGGTGGTGGGGGGGAGAAAGGGGACAGGCTGTTTCCCCACCAGGGTTAAAGCTGGGGCAAGGAGCAGGATGTTGGGTGTTCTGGGTGCCTGGGATGAGGGAGCAGGGACACCATGCTGCCACAGCCACCCTAACCACCTGCTTCCTGTGCCACACGTCTCCAAGGCCAAGATGAGTGCCTGCCCTGCCACCCTCTCCCGCCCCTTCAGCTGCCTTTGAACCACTTGTCTGCAGTTGCAAAGTCCAGATCCTGAAAAGTCCAAATCTCTTCCTCCCCATTCACCACAGCCCTCTGCTGAGGGCACTAACAGAGAACATGTTCCTTGAGACTCACCCTCAGACACCTTCAGTGGTGACCATCTCCCTGTTCCTGCCATCTTCTTCCAAGACATTATCGGTGTTGTCTAGGACCACCCCCGTCAACTCTAGAGGGCAACTGTTCTCTTGCTTTGCTCCTTCTCCTTCCCCTCTCACAATTCTCTTTCCTCTACTCTGCCCCTCTTGGCTCTCCCCCCTTACAGGGGGTCAGAGTGCCGCTGCTGAGCCTGGGGCCACACCGCCCACCCCCAGCTCTCCTCCTTGTTTGGCTGGCAGGACACTTGATGCCCAGGTTGCACCCTTCTTGTCCTGGACTTCTGGGCAACAGGATTTTTTCCAGCCTTCTGGGAACTATATTTGAACTTAGTGGTGACCAATACAATGCATACCTTTCAACACAGCCCCCAGCCTTGAGTATGTTAGAGGACATGGGAGTGCAGTAGGGTGACTTTGCTCAGTGCATCTTTCCCATCTCATTCTGCTCTTTAGTGCTTACAGCACTGAAAAGTTATCGGGTAGCTGACAGCTGGAAACTGGGTTAGGAAGGTGAGGAGAGAAGCCCACTCTGCCGTATCTCTGGTCCCAAACACTCTCCTTGTTAGCCCAGACTTGCACTGACACAGGAATCACCTGGTAGCTGCCAGCTTCAGTTTCCACTTGATCTGGGAGCTGGCAGAGAAAATCTCAGTCCCCAAAATGAAGTTGAGGCATTGTCTCAAATGCAATGCTAGGAAAAGGGGGGGTGGGCAGAGAGGGTGTGTGAAAGGGAGGACCCCTACTAGTTAAAGATCAACATCAAAATTAATAGCAGTGGTTGCCAGACTTATGGGTGCGGTTACACAATACCCTTTGTCAGCCCAAGACATGCAGCCAGCTTGAACACTGCTAGTAGAGAGAGCTCCAGCTGCAAGAAACCGAATTTGGAATTTGAATCCCAAAAGTTCAGAGCTGTTTGGATCCAGGGTTTACCATTAGCTCATTCTATAGAGATGGGCCCAGATTCAAAATCCAGATCCAGGGTTGGATTCAAGCCCATGTATCCCATCCCATCCCATCCCATCCCTTCCCCACAAAGTTCAGGAGTGTTTGGAACTTGAGCTTTGGTTCATCCCCATCTCTAATTATTTGAAGCATTTAAACAAAATCCTTGTTAACAGACTGTCAGCAAAATCATCTGCTAGGTCAAGTCCTTGATTTGAGTCCAGCTCATCCACATAAGGTAATGGAAAACAATGACTCACATCCTTAGTAGTTCTGGCTCCAAATTTTTAGTGTGCGCATCTTTGTAATGAGACCAGTATAAAACTGTCACATCAATGCTCTGTAAATCACTCCAATGGTGCAGTGAATCCACGTGTGTTAGTGTGCAATGATTTTTCACTTCTGGCTAGAGGAGCCCACATGCATCTCTGGCGCACAGAGGACGCTGGCCCTGCTGGGCTAGAGGCAGAGGTGGCAGAAGCTCGCTTTGAATGGGGGAGGGGAGCCTGAAGTTTGGGACAGAGAGTGTGCACTGAGGAGCCTGTGGTCAAGGTGCAGACGGAGCTTGGGCAGTGCCAAGTGCTCTGGCAGCTGCAGAAAGGCAGAACAGAAAGGTGAGCAACTGTTTCGTTCTGTAGCCAAGCCAGAGTAGACTGTGTCGCAACACCGGGAGCCTTGCTCTGTTACTGAAAGACAGTTTGATTTGATGTTCAGAAAGAGAATAAAGACTTGCAAGCTGTAGGCCAGTCAGGTCATTCAAAGACTGTTGTTTTTGCCAGAAAGGCAAGCAACAGTTTAATTTGCGAGCCATATCAAAGTAGTCGTTGTAACAACAAAGTACTGAGTCAGAATAAGTCCATTTACATATATGCAGGAAAGCACTTGATGGAGAGATCAGAGAATGACACAAGTCTAGAAGCATTCCAGCCCCATCACGCTATTCTGTAATGGGCTAAAGGGGCCAGGAACAAAATATATTTGGCAAAACCATGATCACTCAACAGGAACAGCTGGTAGCTGGCAGCACTGGTGGAGACCTAGCCAAGTGCTATTCTGTATGATCAGAACTAGATTTCAAACCAGATGGACATTATTCATAATAATATTTAGATGTTAGCATTTCTGCTTGAATGTCAGATACATTATTGCATCGTCTCAGACTGGTGGTGGGTGTGGCATTTTAATTTGTAATAAAGTGAGGACAAATATAAGACCAAGTGAGAGTCAGACACTAAAAACAAGAGAATAGAATTGAGAAACCCTGGCATAATATTCCAAGACAGAACAAAGTCAATGCAGAGAAATCCCATTAGACAAAAGTATTTCATTGTAATTTACCTGAGAGAATGAGACCCCAGCCAAATCTGAAGTCATAGCTGTCTGCCTTTTTTCGCAGCTTGCTGCTCAGTGATGCATATTATCTGAGATACAGACAAATGGAACTATGTGCAGACAATCAAAACTCAGAGAAAACTTTACAGTTTTGTAAGTGCCTGAGTCAGTATCTGGACAGTAATAGCCAGGTAAAATGTTCCTTTCAGTATACCACAGCTTGAAAGTAATTTTCAGGAGACATGAGATTTTCTCAGTTCTGATTTCCTTTTTGTTTCAGTTTTGTGAATTTCAGCGCTCACAGGGAGAGTGACAGCACTTGTTAGATTCTGGCCTAGTGCACCAACTGCCATACAAGCTTTCCTATCAAACACCTCTGTTTACGCACAATCTTCTGTGAAACATCTCCTGTGATTCCAGTCCTAGGCTCCCTGCAGCTCTGCAAATGCACCTCAGTCATGACCTGTAGTACCCTCTGTGTCAGAGCTGGGGCGCGGGTAGCCATGCCTAGTAGTCAGAGTCAGAGCCCACAGTCATAGGATAGGAATCTAGAGTCAGCCGAGTCAGGACACTGGGAGGTCAGAAGCAGGAGACAAACTGGAGGTCAGGAGCCACAAGTCAGATGCCAGGAAATCCAAGTCAGGGGAGCAGGTGGTAGGTAACAGGAGTGGGTAGTACAAGACTCACAGAGCAGAGGGGAGCCCAGTTGTTCAGACAGCTTCCTGTTCTTGCTGCTGGCTTAAGTA
Source organism: Terrapene triunguis (assembly GCF_002925995.2). Classification (NCBI taxonomy): domain Eukaryota; kingdom Metazoa; phylum Chordata; order Testudines; family Emydidae; genus Terrapene; species Terrapene triunguis. Next base: position 35,324,854 of record NW_020664447.1, read on the forward strand.
GGGCCAGCAGGCCAATCAGTCACTCTGGGACTCTGCCAATCAAGCATCAGGGGTGGAGCCTGACAGTGGGACTGGGCTTCCTGGGTCTCAGGTAAGCTGCTGCCAGGTGGATGGTTGGACCTATTGGGATCCAGGAAGTGGGCGAGCGAAGCCCGCCCACTGCTAAAGGATCCCCCCCAGCCTAAGGGGGGGTCCACAGGACCTGGAGACCAAAAAATTACGGGGGACAACTAATAAAAGAACAGGGACAGGAGTGAGGTCAAAGGGTCAAACGAAGTGAACCAGACGGGGACACCGAGCAGAGAACCCCAGACAGCGCCCACTGCTCCTCGAAGGCGTCAAGGGAGCCAGTGGACGTCGCCCAGAGGAACTCTGCCCGGATGCGTGAAAGAACGGAGGACCTGAAATACGCCCCACAGTCACAGGAAACTCCATCGGCCAACCTCCTCACTCTGGTTTTATAGATGGCCAGTTTCGCTAAGGCCAGAAGGAGGTTGACCAGGAGGTCCCGTGACTTTGTGGGGCGACGGATAGGGAGTGCATAAATAAAAAGGTGTGGAGAAAAGTGCAACCAAAATCTTAACAAAATATCTGTGAGGAGCCGGAATAGGGGCTGTAGCCTGGCGCATTCCAGGTAAACATGCGCCAGGGTCTCCCTCACGCCGCAAAAGGGGCAGGTGTCTGGGATAGGGGTAAACCGCGCCAAGTACACGCCCGTGCTCACGGCTCCGTGAAGGAGCCGCCAACTGATGTCCCCGGTGGGCTTCGGGATCAGAGCAGAATAAAGGCTGGCCCACCGGGGCGCCTCACCCTCCAGAAGTGGCAGAAGGTCCCGCCACTTTGTATCGGGGCGGGACGCGAGGGTGAGGACATGAAGAACATGTAGCACGAGCGTGTATAGATGTTTCCTTGGCGCGGTCCGGAACAGAACCGGTGGATGGTTGGAGCATGGCTGCTTCCATGAACCTTGCAGGCTCAGGTTTGAGACCTGTGGCTCATAACACCCTGCTATTCCAATTATCAGCTTCACCCAGTGTACCTATGTCTGGTCTACACCTTAAGTTAACCTAGCTATGTCACTCAGGGATGTGAACAATTCAGTCCCCTAAGAGCTGAAGTCAAGCTGACCTAAGCTCCAGTGTAGACACTACTAGGTCAACACCTGTGCTGCCATCCTAGTGTAAACATACCCCTAATTATATACAACACCCTGCTCTTCTACTCTTACTTCTTACCTGACCTTGGCTGCCGCCAGTAGCTTCCTGGGTTTACTGAGCTATTTTTAGTCACTTGCAAAAATTCTAGACCTGCTAAGATCCATGATTGCCTGTAAAATTATTTGGACTGACAGAAGTTAAAAACCAACTTGTGCTCACACTGAAATATTACAGTACTCTTATACCTTGAGCTATATTTTACACTATCAGAGTGGAAGGACTGAATGGCTTTTCCTTCAATAATATAGTAATAATATTTGCGAGACAAGGTGGG
>NW_020664447.1:35326744-35371068 GCF_002925995.2 Terrapene triunguis
CTCGGGCAGCCCTTTTCGCGTGGCTGGGAGTGGGAGGAAGGAGGGGGCGGAGTCAGGGCGGGGTTGGGGCAGGGTTGGGGCTGGGGGTGGGAAATGGGCGGGGCCAGGGCCCCATGGAGGGTCCTCTTTTTTTATTTGTTAAATATGGTAACCCTACACCCTCCAACTTTGAAAGAGTGGCATTGCACCACTCAGGTTTGGCCCAGCTGCCCCTCCATCAGATGGAGGGGAGGCCGAGCCAAATTTGAGTGAGTGGCATTGTGACCTGTTCCAGGGGGTGGCAGTGCCAGTCAGGTTTGGCTCAGCCAAAAAGCAATCAGGCCACCGCTGGGCACCCCACTCAAACTCCACAGCCTGTGATTGTTCTTATAACTCCTGTGGGCCCTCGAGTGAACCATAGTGAGGCTCTAGCCACTTTACTGCTTCCTCCTGAATACTGAGGGGAGGAGGAGGGCATAACAACTCCACGCCTGGATGGGGGGAAATTAATGAGATCAAAACCACTGCTTTCACCTAAGGAGAAGAACCAACAACTTCAGCTTGTACGATCAACACACAAACTGCTACCTGCATAAAATTCCTACAGCCAAATCCCAAGCCTGTACTTCCTCCCCCACAACCCACCTACCACTTTCTACTGCACTGAGAGATTCAGGATGACTCTGAAAGAGCTGCTAGGCTTGCAGGTTGTGCAATTAACTGAGAAGTTCATTTGTTTGGTGTAGTTCATTAGCAGGAGGAAATATGTGGTGCTGAACGCTCCCTGTGTGTCCTCCTGCTGCTGCTGTTGCTGCAGGCCATTCCTGGAGACTGAGCGGCTGGCACCTGCTCAGCGCACAGAGGCTCATAGATCAGTGGGTCTCTAATCTGGAGAAATCACATGACACAGAATCTCCCATTGGGGCCAGGTTTTTCCTGGGGGGAAACGGAAAGGAAATGTCCCTTGCTAATTGCCATGGTCACAGATATCTAATAGCTGGTAAACTGCAGCCTTCTCCTTGACAGCAGCGATTCCTAATACAGGAAGCCATAGCACATACAAGGAAAGGCATCCATAGGGCAGATGCAGGGTGGAGAGAAGGCCTTCACATGCAGAGGTATTACCGAAATGAGGGAAGGCACAGTAAGTTCTCTTGGGGATTCCCAGGAGTGGGTGTGCCCTTCTCCCAGTCCTTCATGACGGTGTCTGCTGCTCTGTGGTTTACTTCCTCCCTGGCTCTCTACACAGTGGGCCTCTGCCAAGTGATAGCCAGTCGAACCTGGAACCTGGATTTTGGGTCCTAGGAGGCAGCAGGTGTTGATGGCACTGTAAGCTCCATCTTGCGCTTCAGGAAGGGTTATAATTCCACCTCCACAATATTTCTGGCCCTCCTCCTAGCACCCTCCCTGATCACATTGATTTCTTCCCGGTGAAGCAAAGGCCAGTCCCCCAGCAAGAGCCCCCTTAGTCAGAGCTGATAACAGTGGCAAGCTGAGGGTTAATATTTGTAAAATCACCTCCAGGACTAATTGGACTGAGCGGAGAAGACCCTACGTTGCACAATTGCTGTGTCATGCGAGAATAATAACCAGCGTCTAGATAAGCAAGAGGACAATGAGGAGCTCCCGGACACTGCTGCAGCAGGAATTATAAATAGTGCCGTAATTAAATGCTATGTTAGCAAGTTGATATAAACTTTAACCACTGGATTTTCACTGAATGTGGCTGGGAGCCTAATACCTGCAATATGTGGCAACCTAAACTGTTCACTGGGTCAGTTACCCATGAATGACAAGGCATATAGAGTTCTAACATTAATCTAAAAGGGGAAGCAAGTCTGACAGTTCCTCTAGGGATATTTATTCCCTGCATATGGCGTGTCTGAAATTGCTCCAGACCTTTCAAGCCAGCCTGACGGGCTGTCCCCCTTTTCTCGCATCAATCAGGCAGTCAGGCCAAACATCCTCTTCATATCCCCAAGCTGTCAGCTTACTGAGCACTCAAACCTTGTGTCCTAACTGGGCCATCTGCTTGACTGAGAAGAGGGAGACAGGAAAATCCCAACAGTCTGGAGTGCTCCGTCCAGTGTAGCTGCTGAAATCAGCCATCTCTGAGTAAATGAATGGCAGAGAACCCTGATGGAGATCTCAAACCCATGTTATTACTATTATTTATTTATGGTAGCAACCACTACAGGTGAGGCACTTTCCAGCCAGACAGGAAGACCCCTGTCCCGAAAAACTCACCATTTAAGGAAAGAGGCAAGTAATGAGAGATTGGGGCTAAGGGGAAACAATACATACTTTGTCCTTTCACTGTCCTTTCACTGTCCTTTCAGCATCACAACCACAACGGCCACTAAGAGAATTCCTTGTGGGTAGAGGCCTTGCGGATGAGCCCAGGGATGTTGCTCCATGCGTAGCGGGCAGCATGGCAGAAGGCATAGAGGCATTTATTGAGATGCTGACAATGGGGCAGTCAGCATAGGCGCCGACTCCGTGGGTGCTCTGGGGCTGGAGCACCCACGGGGAAAAATTAGTGGGTGCTCTGCACCCATTGGCAGCCAAGCTCCCCTCACCCCCCGCCCCACCTCCTCCTCCCTCGAGCATGCTGCGTCCTCCCGCTCCTCCACTTACCTCCCAGCACTTCCTGCCCGGCTGCTGTTTGGCGGTGTTAACACACTCCGGGAGGGAGTGGGGAGGAACGGGAACATGGCGCACTCAGGGGAGGAGGCGGGGCAAGGGTGGGGATTTGGGGAAGGAGTTGTAATAGGGGCAGGGAGGGGTGGAGTTGGGGCAGGAACTTTAGGGAGGGGGTTGGAATAGGGGCGGGGCCTCATGGAAGGGGTGGAGTGGGGGCAGGGGAGCAGGGGTGGGGGTCGAGCACCCATGGCAAAGAGGGGAAGTCGTCGCCTATGGCAGTCAGGGTGGAAATGTTGGCAGAGTGGAGGAGTGTTGGGCAGCTTGAAGTGAGATCAGCTTGGATAAGTAGGGAGGGCAGAGTTATAAAGAGCTTTCTAGGTGGTGATAAAAAGTTTGAATTTGATGTGCTAGCGGGTGAGGAGCCAGTGGGGGGCTTTAAAGAGGGCAGCGACATGATCAAATCAATGGGCAAGGAGATGACGACTTGCTGTGGCATTTTATATGGAGTGGAGAAAGGCAAAGTAAGCTTTGGGGAGGGCAGAGACAGAGATGTTGCTGTAACTAAGATGAGATTTAATGAAGGCCTGGACCAGAGAATTAGCTGTGTGAATGGAAAGAAAATGAGGGGTCTTGGCAGTACTGAGGAGGAGGAAGCAACATGATTTGGACGTAACCTAGATGCACGGGACAAGGGAAAGGGAGCAGCCAAAAATACCCCAGGTCATAGGCTGGAGTCGGAGGGTGGTGGTGTTGCAACAGTGACAGAGAGGGTGGAAGTGGCTCGAGTTTGGGAGAGAAGATAAGGAATCTGGCTTCTCCCATGTTAAATTCAAGTTGACAAAATACTCCAGAGGAGATGTGGGATGGGATGGGATGGGATGGAAGGGGCCTGGCTAGGACTGGAGAGCTAGATTTGTGAATTGTCTGCAGAAATTAGACAGAGGAAAGAAAGGCTCTTACTTCGAAGTGGCAGTTTGATTTTAAGGCAGCTCCATTGGCTTTTAAAGCCCTTAATGGAGAAGGGACTTGGCTACATCTGAGACTTCCTCCTTGAGCTGCTGCTTGATGGCAATGTGCATTGTTCGAACCCCACTCACCTTTCAGCTTTCCCCATCCCGCCTTGGCTCAGCAGGTGAAGGGCCGTTTGCAGAGGTGGTTCTGAGGGTGTGGAATTCCTGCCCTCGCTGCCTCTGCCTGGGCCTGTCCTTCCCCACGACACTAAACAGTGATAGAACAAACACTCCTCTGCAAAACAAAGTGTTCAAGTGTAGGGCCAGGTTGCAGCAGCCCCCTTTTAATGCCACCTTGGCTTTCTAATATCATAGTTGGTTTTATATGGTATGTTTTATGCCATTGTAATTATTATTCGTGCCAGATTCTGCTGTGTTACGCCAGTGTAATCTCAGAGCAGCCCAGGTTTACGCTAAGCTAAGCGTGAGCAGGATTTGGCCTGCACCCTGAGGCAGGGGGATTCTCTGTGGGCCAGCAGGTGCCTAAAGATGCAGATAAGGAAGTTACGCACATAACCTGCTTAGATTTTCTTGAAAATCCTACTAGGTGCCTATGTGCATCGTTAGGCTCCTAAATACCTGTGAAAACCTGGCCCTATAAGTCCAGGGGAACTCTTATCAGCCAAACCCTGATTATGGAAAATACAGAGGATCCCAGATTTTGGAAATGTCACCCCAAACCAGAATTCCAATTTCCTGAATTTCCACTATGTCCCCCCGCCAATTGGGTTTCACCTGTTCCAAACCTTGCCTCCTGTTTCAAGCTGGGAGGGGCTGCCTCCATGGTGAAAGTAGGGGGAGCCTTTCATCTCACTATATTGTTTCTTCTCTCTCCTCCCTTCTTCCCACCCCTTCTCCCAGAAATGGAAGATGAAAGGCAGTTTCATTCAGCATTTTGTCAGCGGCCTCTGCCTGGAAAACCAGTCCAGCAGGGTGGTGACCAACCCATGCCAATCGGATACACCCGGCCAACAGTGGGAGCTGCTACAAGCCACATGATGGTAGCCCGGAAACCTCTCTGTTTCTTTTTGCATGAGACTTTGGGAATGGAAGGGGTTAGGGTGGGGAGTAAAGGTTTATTATTTCTAACCCTAACGTTTCGATTGTGATCATCAGCAAGTCACCATTTCAGCTGAACATTCACTGCTTTTGAACTTTTAAGGAAGAAGTCAGGGGAGGGGGAATAAGAAGTGGCACGGAAATTGATCCATCCGTTTCTTCTCCGCTGTAACTGACATCCTCATACAACAGCAATCAGAGGTAGGAGAGGGCACAACCCACTAGCCGAATAGAGCTCAGAGCGACAAGTACTGACTAACAGCTCTCTCCTTTCTTTGCATTGAAATTTATGATCTTCAGTCCTGTGAATTCCGTGTAACCAGTGCTCTTGACAACGCTTCTACAAACTCTTGGTGGCTCCTGGGCTGCACTGGCTTTCCTCTGTAACATCTTGTGTTATTTTTGTGTGTTGTCTCGAACTGCTGCAATGAAGTTGCTTTGTGGAAAATGTAACATAACTAATGCATGGGTTGGGAGATGGGCAGTGGATCTTAGGGGCAGGGACTGTATTGGGACAGGGCCTAGCACACTGGGGCATCATTCGTAGTTGGTCTGCAGGCACTGCCATTGTACACATAATTTGTAAAATGGATGGGGAATGGACAGAAGAGGGGAAATGGACAGGGGGGCAACGGGGGAAGGTTTGTAGTTGTGCAGTGTTCCACTGGATCATGTCAAAGTCATTCCTTCCAGAGATTCTTTGTACAGCTTCCCATTTCCTATGGCAAATAGCCATGATGGTCAGGAAGGCTTCTGTGGTGAGATCTTAAAGAGGCCAATACCATGGCAGTAGGTGATAATCCAAACCCAACTCTCATTAACCGGTCAGATTGGTGTGCTTCATATGACTGAGCCCTAGGATAGGATGCAAGCTTATTATGAAATGCCAGTATCTGTGTAACAGCCCCTGCTCTTGTACCCTACACCCAGGGAACTGATGAAATAGCCAGGCTCTAGCCTGTGCATGTCCTTCCTCCCCCAGTGTTATTCTGCTATGAGTTGACCTGACATTCAGAAAATGATTGGCTAAACTCTGGGATATAGGAGGTTGCTGGAGGTTACTCTGAGACTGATAGATCTGATGCTACAACTGCTAGGAAATGTCCGTTAAGCCCCACCCTAAAGGCATTCCACGGCACTGCACTGACAGTGTGTGTTGGTGTATTCTGTGATGACAGGCCAAGCAATGTTGGGAGGGAGGGGTTGGAGGGAACCCGTATTGCTTCCTTCTGCCTTTCCTCGGCTGGGATGCACTAACAAAGAGAGAACGCAACCCCCTGGGTAATTACCGTGTTCTAACTGTAGGTTATGCCGAAGGAGCGCAGTGAAATAGCAACCTGTGCGTGCATGTGCTGCCCATGTGAATGCAGCCTGGGGTAACAGCTCTCCCTTTACTAACCTTCACCCTCTCTCAAAGACAGGCAGCTAAAAGATTTGAGGATTTTGCTGCTCTTCTTTCGTTAGCTCTTCCCAGCTGAGAAGACCAACTTTTTCACCCACCCACCTTCCCTTTTCTGAACCCACTCCCCATTCCATTAGTGCTCACACTAAGGCATTTCCTTGTGCTCTCTCTCACTTCTAAATGGGGATGCATACACTCCAAGTGTTTGGTGACTCACACCCCAACCCTTTCCATTTTCATCGATCATGCATAGGTGGAGAGGGAGCGCAAGAATTCACCCCTCTGCTATTGGCACAAAGGGGCTCTGATCACCACAATCTGCCATGCCTAACCCCTTCACTGCCAGACAGACACAGTGTGCTCATAAAGGCCTCCAGTTCTTCTTTTACTTAACTAAATATGGTGCGGAAAGACCTGGTACTGGGAATACTTGTGTATCCCAAGTTGTGAAGGACTTAGCAGAGCTGAGCCTTTCCCTTCTTCATCCAGGAGACCAAATGTCTCCTAAAGAAATAGCATCAGGATACAAATCCGTACATTGAGAACCATCTGTCTGTGTTACATACCTGAGGTTATCAAAATAGGGGAAACATTAAAAATGTAGTAGATATTTCTTACTTATGCTGTTTGCTTTCTACAAATAGAACAGCCCGTTTCACTTTCTGTTTCTAGCTAGTCCCTTTTTGTTTTCTGGGAACCCCCCAGTTGTGCATCGTGTTTGAGTTCCCAGAGTTGCAGGAGGTGGGTTACATCTGGAAAAAAAAACAAAATTGTTTTATTTGACAAGCCTATTAAACCCTTTGTATTGCTGTTGGATTTTGTAATCCTCACAACCACCACTAGAACCGGGCAAATATAGCAAAACAATGAGTGTGTTTCTTTAAATTCTAAACAGCTGTTTGCTTTGACCATATCTGTGTCTTCTTATTAATTCTCTATTCACAAATGATTTATTTGCACACTGTTTGGAGAATGGGAGCTCTTTGTACCTGTATCTGCATGTGAATAAGAGTACTCGTGAAAACAAGAGGATTCATCATTTACTGTTATTCTTCGGTTTAAAAAAAGAAGTTTGTCATCCAGACAGGTGGCAGAATCCGTACCTGAGCAGTAGAGTCTGAACTTTTGGGTTCTTTTCTGGCTCTGCCAAAGTGTGTGACTTTGAGCAAGTCACTTAATATCTCTACACTTCAGTTTCCATATTTTAAAAATGGGGAAGAAATACAGAACCTATTTCATATGGGTGCCATGTGAATGAATTCATTAGTGTTCATAAAGTGCTTTAAGATTCTCAGATGACAGGTGCTCAAGAGGTGCAAAGTGTTTATCCTTCATTAGCTTTTGTTTTGTTTTTCCAGCATATTGAAAACTGGAAGTCCTTGCTGGTTCAGGATAACATTCATTGGCTGATATTTCATTTCAGTGTAGCTAGCCATCTTGGTAATGTCCTTGGATGAATCTGGTGAGTGACATGTGTGGCGAATGAAAACTCAGGCGGCCATTCCCCACTCTCAGACGGGGCAAGTTCCATTTGGTGCAGCACTACCTGTATGGGAGGAGGGAGTGCTGGGCGGAGTCCAGGTGTAGTGCTACCTTCTCCTCCTGTGTCCTGCAGAGATGCTTCAGTGCCATGCAAGTGCACATCAGAAGGATGAAGAAGAGCAAGGGCAAGGTCTTAGGGACAGAGAAAGAGAGAATGAATACAGGGAGAAAGAGGAAGAGGCAGGGCCATCCTTAGGATTTATGGGGCCCTATGCTCCACCGAAGGTGGTCCCCAGCTGGTGCTGCTGACCCCAGTGTGTTGAGGGGGCACAGCCACCACCCCCACCCGCAGACCCCCAGAAACTTCCTCCCCCGCCCTCCCATTGCTGACACACACCGAGCTTCATATGCAGCAGACGCTGCGGCAGTGGCTCAAGGCAGGTTTCACGCTGTCACGTGGGGGTTGCATCTTGCCATAGCCCATGGCTCTCCTGCAGCCCCTCACCACTCCTGGCTCACCAGCTGCATTTTGACAGGAAGTACCAAGCAGTAATAACAACAACAATAATACAAGTGTATGTGTGCGCACGTGTGTGTGTGCGTGACAGTGTGTGTGTGTGTGTATGAGAGAGAGCCAGTGCGTGTGAGAGAGACAGTGTGTGTGACTGTGTGTTGGGGGACTGTGTGACAGAATGTGTGTGTGGGCAGTGTGAGACTGTGTGTGACTGTGTGTGTGTGAGAGAGAGAGAGTGTCTGTATTGGGGGACTGTGACTCGTGAGAGGCAGAGTGTATGTGTGTGTGTGTGTGTGTGTGTTAGGAAAGCTTCTCCTGTCCTGTCCCCAGCCCGGCCCCCACCAGAGACCAGGCGGCACAGGCAGGCAGGGTCCAGGGAGGGACTCCGCTCCGGGCAGCGGTGGGCTGCGCCGCTCTGAGCTCCCTGGGACTGGGGTGGCAGAGCCGGAGGCTGGATCCCTCAGCCAGTCGGCTGAGAAGTGAGGGAGGGAGGGGGCGGGGAGAAGCCCACCGGCTCAGCATGGGGGAGGGGCTGGAGAAGAGAGGATTCCAGCCGCGGCCAGCGAGGGGAATGGTGCCCCAAGTTTTTGAGTGCCCGACGCAGCCGCGAATGCTGCGTATGCCTAAGGATGGCACTGGGAAGAGGCAGCATGGGGAGAGGAGGCAGAGAGAACAGAAGGAGAGGAAATGATAGCAAATGAGAGGGGAAAACAAAGAGAGAGCGAGCGAGAGAACATGGAACAGACAGGCACTCTGAAAAAGAGATAAAGTCCTTCGCATCCCATCCCAGTCACAGGCAGGAGGCCCTACTTCCACAACAGCCAGTGGGGAGCAGGAGGAAGGGCAGAGAAATCTAACTTACCTGGCTGACAAAACTAAAATGAAGAAAGATTGAGAGGAAGAAGAGCAGGAAGTGGCTGGTAATTTCTGTGTGTTCAAATGCTTCCAGACTGCAGCTTTTTGTCAAAATATTTCCTAGGGGGACCCCCTGAGCTTCCCTATTTTCCCAGCCTGCAGGTTAAGATTCCTTGCTAGCAGCTTATTCACACCCCTGAGTGACATATGTTATGCCAACATAAGTGTTAGTCTGTCCATAGCCTTACGTGTGAGAAAGAGAGAGAAGCGCTGTCTTCCTTGCAGTTCCCTTTTAAGAATTTGTCTGGTAACTCCATTGGGGGCTAAAGCCAGCTCTAACTTCACCTCCTCAAACAAAACAATTGCATAGGGTTCCTCTTTGTGATGAGACCCTCTGAAGAAATGTTGCTACTGGCTCTGTGTATTGAGCCCTGTGCAGGGCCGGCACCAGCTTAACAAGCAGGTGCTTGGGGTGACCAAGGGAGAGGGGCGGCACCTGCGGCAATTCGGGGGCGGCAGGTCCCTCACTCCCTCTAGGAGCGAAGGACCTGCCACTGAACTGCCGCCGCCGATCGCGGCTTTTTTTACCCCCCCCCCAATTGCCGCCGCCGATCGCGATCACGGCTTTCCCCCCCCCTCCCCCCCAGAGTGCTACTTCTTTCCCTTTCAAACGAACCAGCCATCTTCCCAAAGCAGTTGAGGACTTCTCTAAATCTGTTATAAATGTATTCCCTGATAGATCTTACATGAGGGATATGATCAGCACCCTTTCCACACAGGGTGCTGCTTCTGCTAGTCCAATTCCATTAGTGCCATATCTTGAAGCCCTTTCTCAGTCAAAGCTCCCCCTGACTTCAATGGGAGCTTTGGCTGGTAAAAACTGAGTAAAGACCTCACAGTTTGGCCCTCACTTTGTACAAACAAACAATCAAAACAAGTAGTGACTGGTTGTTGTTTTGCCTATTGACTTTGGACAGACATCTAGACTATGAGGAAGAGCTTTCAGATTAATAGAAGAGAATGTCCTTAAGAAAGCTCTTATTAAATCAGATCATCCAGTGTAATTTCATGTGTGGGGTGATTAGAGTTTATTTAACAGGAGCTGAAACCACAGCTGTACAGAAATCAATTTCTTTCACTTGGTTAAAAAGTTTTCTTTGCCAAATGTAGTTTATGTGAAACACAGGTTTGTTTTTCCTTTTCTTAACCAAAGCATGTGCCAGAACTTGTCTATTTAAATGCCTGGAATAAAATCCACTTTGAAACAAGCGTTCAGCCTCTTTATTTTCTTTGCTTTCCATAAAGCAGGGGTTCCTTCTCTGCTCCTCTTGCTGTTTAGCTACGTTCTGGCACTTTTAACTGCTCCTCCGCAGATGCATCCCAGAATCCTTTGCCCGGAGTCCCAGGGCACTTCAAAAGAAACACTGCAGGAGTTGACTTAGCGATTTATAGGGTGCTCCTGGCAACTAAAGAGAACTAGGAGTATTTGTGGCACCTTAGAGACTAACAAATTTATTTGAGCATAAGCTTTCATGGGCTAAAACCCACTTCATCAGATGCATGCAGTGGAAAATACTTATTTTTCTCCTGCTGATAATAGCTCGCCTAATAGCTACCTTAATCAATTATTCTTGTTACAATTGGTATGGCAACACCCATTTTTTCATATTCTCTGTGTATATATATATAGCTTCCTACTGTATTTTCTACTGCATGCATCTGATGAAGTGGGTTTTAGCCCACAAAAGCTTATGCTCAAATAAATTTGTTAGTCTCTAAGGTGCCACAAATACTCCTGTTCTTTTTGCTGATACAGACTAAGACGGCTACCACTCTAAAGAAAACTAGTCACAAATAGCGTAGCAAGTCCCTTTTAACAGGCTAGGGAAGAGAGAGAGCATCCTTTCTTTCCTGTAGCACAGAAGAAGTTGTGGAGAACAGTTAACATTAAGATACTACATCAGCAAAAACCTTCCATGTACCATATTTTTGCAGAGCCTCTCCTCCTTAGACTGTCTCCCCTTGCCACCCAGATCCTCCCACCTAAGGCTATGAGCCTCCCCTTACCAGGCCATCCTTCTGCCCGTGGTTTGGGGGAGGGGAGACATCACTTACCCCTGTGGATCTGCTTAGAGACATACATTAGCTGCTCAGGCCTTTTCATGCAGTTTGATTCCCCAGTTTCTTACAGAAGTAATTTTATAGGATTCCTCTTCCCATCACCAGCTTCCCTGAATGGCTCAGCCAGTGCTTCCATTTTGAAATTTTGGGTTTAGAATCAGGGCTTAATCAGAGCTGCCTGTTGCTACACCTGGGTGGTTCTGGCCCTATGTCAATGGTGGAAGTGACTGCCTGAAAGAGGGAACTGTTCTCATGCTTCCCTGGAACTCAGCAGAGGTGAGAAGACCCAGCAGTCCCCTCTCAGGCTGGCAGGTATTACATCTTGTATTTGATATTACACAGGTGTGTTGAACAGGAAATGAAGGTGTTTTGAAATGCAATGGGAACTCCAGGATATTAGCCCAACTCCTCCACATGTGTCCTGAGCTCTGCAAGCGCCTTAGAACCCAGGAAGCTGAGCAAACATTCACTGAGCCTGAAGGGTTTTAACAGGCCCTATCCAAGGAAACAGGCATGGCTTTCCCAAGGGCCAAACTGGCTGTGTCTGAGCTGGGGAATGAGGGAGGATGGTTCTCTCCTCCTTGTAGAGAAGGGTTAGGCACATAGACCACTGTAGCACAGGCACTGCTGGCAATGGAGTATTGCTCCTGTACCAGCTTCCCCACCCCAGAGTGGGAGGGCTCTGCTCCACTCCACTTTTGTAAGGCCCCTTAGGGATGTTATACCTGTGACCCAAGTTAGAACATGCTGGGGCTGGGCAGGCAGAGAATCAAGGGGCTGTACCTGGTTCCCTGGCAGCCTTCACCCTACTGCTGCACTGAGTGGAGTCTGGGCACAGGAGAGAATCAAGCTCATTGTCACTTTTCTGACAAATTAATCCATAGGCATCTGTATCTTACCAGCAAGTAAGTAGTGTGGCCACAACAGCTGAGAAACTAAGGCTTGGTCTACACTTACCCCCCAATTCGAACTAAGGTACGCAACTTCAGCTACGTGAATAACGTAGCTGAAGTTCGAAGTACCTTAGTTCGAACTTACCTCGGTCCACACGCGGCAGGCAGGCTCCCCCATCGACGCCGCGGTACTCCTCTCGTATAGCTGGAGTACCGCAGTCGACGTCGATCACTTCCTGGTTTGACTTATCGCGTCCAGACAAGACGCGATAAGTCGAACCCAGAACTTCGATTCCCAGCCGCCGAACTAGCAGCTGTGTGTAGACATACCCTAAGAGTGAGACAACCTCCTTCCTACACTGGAAATTACTCTGGGAAACATTCAAAGTAGCACTTGGTAACCGGCAAATCTTTGGGTCAGAACTGTCCCTCTGAATGGCATCTGTGATTTCTGCTTGGGATATGCTTGGTACTGTATAATGCAAAAAAGCAGAATAAACCCAACTCCGTCAATATCCCTCTGTGCAGTCACCATGGGAGAAAAGACAACAAAATAATCCACCCGGGGAGTTGGGGGGGGAAACTGTTTAATAACTATTTCAATGGATACCAGCTGCTATGGTTAACATTTCCATGGAAACCAGTGCAAAACACTTACTGCCATCTGACACTGAGCTAAGCCAGTATAAATACAGACTGTATCTACTTGCACATGAGCTGACCTGGGCATAAAGGGATCCTCTCATAAAATTAACAAAAATGAGTGACCAGGGCATAATTTTTCCTCCAACCTAAAAACACATACATACAAATCCCTCTCACCTTTTTGCTGACTCCAGTCCCTAGGGCTTTCTCTCCACTTGCTCTTCCCAAGGCCTCTTTTCCCCACCACCACTTGGAGGCTGGTTTCTCCAGCCACCAGGGTTCCCTCAGGTCCCCACACCCTTCTCATTAGGCTCCTGAGTCTTTTCCAACCTCAGTTTGGCAGCAGGATCTCAGTGAGGGCCCTCTTTCTAAGTGCCCGAGGCTTTCCTCCACCTCACTTCGACTGCTGGCTGGCCCATGACTTCTCTTGTTCTTAGTGCTGTCTTGTGCTCTCACAGCCTTTGTTCCAACCTCCTGATATTCTCACTCTTCAGATCAGCTGCTGGCACATTGATTCATTTGTCCTCCATGCTGTCTTAGGTTACGACAGGTGTCTCTCCAGCCTCATGAGTCATTCCTGACTTCGCACAGCTTTTCCCTAGTCCTGCTTCTCTCTTCTATCTGTCCCACTCATCTGTTCCTTCAATAGCTGGGTTACCAAAATTGGTCATCTGATAAACCAACCCTACTTGCAATGAATGACTTAAAATGTGAGCATAAATCTATCAGTGTAATATTGGGGAATCCTCTTAAGTTTCAAGAAAATAGGACAATTGCATAAGAAGTACAGAGGACCAGATAACTTGTATCACAGTGCTTGATCTTTTGCAAAATTATTGCTCAAATACAAGATAAAGCGTTTCCTATCTAGTCTTGACTCCAGGTGTACGGCAGGCGGTTAGACACCCTGCTGCATACACAAGCATTTACTGTAAGCCTCCATTATGTTTTCCCTATTTTTGAAGGGTTTTTTTAAATTTTGCCCTAGCTAAAAGCATGTTGCAAGTGAGCAATCTAGTGTGGTGGGCTCCCACTTTGTGGGCTAGTAAAGAAAACATGTACCAGAGTCCCAGGTGATATGGATGAAGGAGGATGCTGACCACAGAGAAACTGACTCTTGAGGGTAGTCACTTGTTGGCATCATTTGATTAAAGGGGAAACCCCTAAGAGGAAGTCATTGAATGGATCGATTTATGGATAATACAGAGATCTGCACATAGCCCTTTAAGAGAGCAATATGCACGCTGCGCAGTATAGGGAGGGCCTTGATTTTTATTGTATTTCTGTTCCTGAGGTAACTTTAAAATGTGAATGGTTTTTCTGTGGCAGACTCGGGGACTTGCAGCACCGTCAATCACATGGCTAATGATTGTCCTGTTGTCTGCTGTCGCAGAAAAATTACATGGCCCACAGGCTTTAGCTTGTCTGTGTCTATAGTGCTGACCACAGTGCTTCCAGCACCTGCTATAAAGCCTGCTTGCTGTAGAAGGCAAATACCAGTGGTTGTCTCAAACAAGGCTGCAAGAGAAAGTGCTGACCCCTGGCATTAGAAAATGAGTGAAGGGCAAGGTGGGGGAGGTAATACCTTTTTAGTGGACCAACTTCTGTTAGGGAAAGAGACAAGCAAGCTTACACAGAGCTCTACTTCAACGAAAAGTAACAGATTTTGTATTCTCTTCACATGGGCATCTGGGACAAAGGCTATTTTTCTTCCTGCTTTGGGTGAAGCTTTGGGGAGAATGCAGGTCTGCCCCCAGTGGTCATTAGTCAGTCTCCGGTGGACTAAAACCACAGCACTAATAAATATACCTTGGGGAACAACCAAGCTTTTGCAGGGCAACAGACTGCTGGACTTGCTCAGCTTGACAGTTGGCTACTTGGCTTTGCCTCTCCATCTGACACTGAACAGTTTTAAGATGGTCTCCTGGAGCAGATCCCAGCATGCAGCTGCATCATAGCCCTCTGAGATGCAAGACATGCTGCTCCCAGTTGTTCATCAAGGTTATCTGCCTGGCGTACCTAAGAATCTTTTTAAATTGGGTTTGGAACCATATTATTAAGCCAAAGTAGGTGTGTGTGTTAGGGCTGGGGTTAAATATTTTGGTTGAGAAATGCAGATTTGGGTTGACTGAACTAGTTCTTGAATTTTTGTCAATTTTTAGTGAATTGTTTTGGTTGAAATGAAAAAGATGGGAAATGTCAACGTGAATAGCTTTGGAAACGTTTTGATTTTTCAGGCTAGATTCACAAGGGGATTAAGGTGCTCTTCACAAAACAGAGGAGGCAGTGACGGTAGTGTGCCTCCCCCTTCCCCTGCCCCCTTAAGAGAATAGACCAGTGGTTAGACCTCTCACCTGGGGTGTGGAGATTCCAATTCCAGTTCGGGAGCAGATACTGGAACCAGGTCTCCTCCCTGCCCACCCAAGTGCCTGAACCACCAGATTACTCTGGAGAAGGGGGTCACCACCATCTCCTCCCCTCTGGCTAGTCATTCTAGCTCTGCTTTCCCTTGGCTTTTGTCAAGAAGGTTTAAAATGCCAAAAATAAAACGTTTCATTTTGCAGTAGAAAAAAAATATTTTGGTTTGACCCGAAACAAAAATTTTCTGACTTTTTTGATTAGCCAAAAATTTCAAAAAAGATCGTTTTTGGTTCCACCTGAACTCTAGGCTAACAGAAAAATCAGTTATTCACCCAGCTGTAGTGTGTATGTGTAGTGTGTATGTACACACACTCATCCATACAAACTCCCACCTACACAGCCTTGGAAAATTCTACTCACTTGCTTTTGATTATTATAGATTATCATGGAAAAGGGCAGGCATGTAAATCTTGTTCCCGGGCTGGTAAATGTTCTTGGCAATTTTGTACAGCTATATAGGTGCACACAGAGTCCACACTGAAAGATAACTGTGCTACAGCAGAATCTGTCATAGAAATGAAACAGCACCTAGCATATGGCTGGCATTGTACAAATAGTAAATAGAGAAGCAGCTTATGCAACCCTCACAATGGTGTCTGAGTGCCTTAGAACCAGCAATTAACAGCAGAGGTACCAACCAGTAGAGACAGATTTACATTTATTATTTGTATTGCTGTAGTGGCTGGGACCCCATTGTGCTAGGTGCTGTGCAGACAGAACAAGAAGACAGTCTCTGTCCCAAAGAGCTCACAATCTAAGCATAAGACAAGAGACAACAGATCAAAAATACATTTATTTCTATGGTATGAATCACTTTGTGAGGCTCTGAAACAAAGCAATGGTCAAGTGAGTGCATGCATGTCATTTTTATATAGTGGTCAAGACCTTTGTCTTCTATCTCATTGGAAAGACTGCACCTTGACTAGCACGGCACCCCTAACACCAGGCTGGGACACACGAGCTTCCCCTGCTGACTAGCCGGTACCACTTCTTGGAGTACCTGGGGTTTGCCTTGGAGGTCTCCCATCCAAGTACTGGCTTGTGCAATCTGAGAGTATCAATCCAGAAATATTAATGGCTGAAAAGGATGTTAAAAATTTGACAGCTGTAGCTGTGTACAAAACCATGCTGAAGTGTTTACCCTTTGCATAAAATTACAAAGCACAAGCATTCAAGTTGGTTCTTTCAGAGCCCCTCTCAAATGACTTAAAGTGTTTAATGCAGGAATTATTAGCTTGCTTAAACACACTATTGCATGCTTTGGGTTGTTTATTTTAAATGTAGCGGCTGTATGTTATAATGCCATTGAAAAAGACAACCCAACTATGTCCTTCTAATTATCCCAAGTTAAAGTGTCATCTCTGTTTTCTGTTTAGGTAGATGAAAGCAATGTTCAGGGAGCTCCATTTATTACCAGAGCATTTTTCAAGGCAAGCAGTTGCTGGAAGCTTT
The DNA here is from genome assembly GCF_002925995.2 of Terrapene triunguis. Classification (NCBI taxonomy): domain Eukaryota; kingdom Metazoa; phylum Chordata; order Testudines; family Emydidae; genus Terrapene; species Terrapene triunguis. The sequence goes on from NW_020664447.1 coordinate 35,343,221, forward strand.
TTCCCTCCTAAGCAATCTAAATGCTAAATAGAGCTTTAAAATAATTACTATACATAAGACAAGGAGTCATTTTCCCCCCTGCAAAACACCTGATGCTCATTAGCAACATTTAATGTGTCACACATCACCTCTGTGTAAACGAAACTTTCTTGGCTTCTGTTTGCCAGGCATCTGTGAAATTCTGAACCTTTCTTGAATTGCTAGGAAAGTCACTTGGGCACCAACCTTTACTCTTCAAAGAAAGGCTGTTTGAAAATGTTCATTTCCTCCAAATTGTCTTGTATTTTGTCTCCCAGCCCTGCTCTTATTCATCAAAGTTAATTATTTTTAGTGAAAGGTGCCAGATTGACTTGGAGCCCAATTCATCCTGGTGCCAGAGATGAACTCAGTGCAAGGGGGTGGATCTCCCCTTTCATAGGCCAGTATAGACACAGGTTTGGGCACTGGGGGCTGCCCTAATATGCACCTGGCTGCCTGTGGCCACCATGGGCTGTTGTGGCTGCCAGGAATAGCCAGAGTGCAGCAATACTTTGATCATGTCTCCTTTCCTCGGGAATGCCTCTAACACACTCCCTGCAGGTGGGACTACTGTGGAGTTGAGGCAGAGCTGTTATTTGGCTCTATCCCAGCCAGGCAGCCCCCTATATCAGGGAACATCCCCAGGAGATGGCTCCGCTGGCTGCGCCGTGAGATCATAGGGCAATCATAATTCAGGCCCCCTGTTGTAATAATGGAATCCATTAATAGGGAAAAGGGCTCTCTGAGGAATTCAGGAATCTCGTCCTGTAAAACAGACATGGCACAAGTAGCACCAATGCAAACTTCCTCGTGCTGCCCTGCAAATTACCCCAGCCATGATCCAATGGTGAGAGAGTAATTTGATGTCTGTACTAAGATGACCAAGAATTATGTCAGTTAGCCCTGGTGACACCTGTTCATCAGGAACAAGGACTAAAACTACCACCAAACAGGTATCAGCCTATACCAGATTTGAACTGGATACCTAAAGGTAAAAGAAACTATGTTCTGTTATCAACCCCTCCAGCTATGCAGTGCCACTTCCAAATAGGAGGAGAATTCATTTCCACTGTAGGCTCTCTGCAAAACAAAATCTGACTGTCAAAACCCACATCCACACCCCCTTTCTGTTTACATGTCAGCAACTCAAAATGCTTCTCTAAACAGGAAGAACTGGTGTGGTGTGAAGAACAGTCTGTGACTGACATTGCAACACCTCATCAAAAATTAGAGCTGCAGTTGCCCTAGATCTTCTCCTTTTGCAGATTGTAACATTCATCAGGGCTCGTAACCAGTCCTCCTCAGGTGCACCCAGAATCCCTTAGACATGTTCTCTGAGTATTTCCAGGGACACCACAGAGAATAAATGTATTGGCTCAAGGAGCACTTCTCAGGAAGAACCAGGTTGTAAGTGGCTGAGGCAGTTGCTCCAGTAGAAGACCAGAGACAAGGGTTGAGATTGTGAACTTCCTACCATGGCTACTATTGATGACCTACATGGTTGGAGAGCATGATCCGAGGTTCAGGACCACAGCTGTAGATAAATTACAGTAAGACCTCCTTAGGGACACACTATGTTGCAATAAATATATACCCACACCCTTTTCAATAATTGGACATAAAACTTAGAGGAAAACATCTACACTGACCTGTGCATTACCTGAATAACCCATATTGGGGTGAATTCACAACTGGTGTGAGATTTTGATGGCGCTTTGCCACCAATCATAACATGGAGGACCAATTTTTTTCAAAGGGATCACAGAGTTCTGCCTCCAGTTGTACGAATGCAGCTTTTCACACACAAAGTCTTGTACACACATTTTTAAAGCGTAAGTACTTACACACTCAAGTGACAGAATTTACATGTGCAAAACCCATCACTTGCATGTACCATCATGCTCAACGTGCACAGGCAGGTGTTCATGTACAAAATTGTCCACTATACAAGCAAAGGGCAGAGTTTCAAAATATGGGCTTCCAGAAGTTCCATCCTAATATGTATATCCTAAAGCCCCTGCATGCAGCACACTGAAGTTCAGTTGTGGTAGCCTGGAAGTACAAATCACCAAAGCTTCACTAAACTGAAGAGGCTTTTCATTCCTCTGTGTTTACCAGGGACAAAGAAAGGCTAAAACTGCCCTGGGTGGATCAAAAATAGAGTCTTGACTGCTCCTGCTAAAAAGTAATGCTTTGCACTTCTAGACCATCTTGTGTCTAATGCTCTCAAAGGGCATTACTAATCAAGTCTCCACTCCCCCTGTGACATAGGACATTATTTTTATCCCCTCCTATGGATAGGAAAACTGAAAAACAGAGTTTGTGACTTGCCTGAGGTCACATAGCATGTCTGTGGAAGAACTGGGAATAGAACCTAGATCATTTGGCTTCAAGTCATATCACGAGCCATGCTCCTTCCATATATCTTCATGTACCACTCTCCAAAGGTTTATTTAGTTGAGTAAAGTGTGCTTGATTACCCGGGGGCAAGGCATTGAAACAAAGTAGTTGTGGTTTTCATCCTAGTCTAGATACTCCATGAGATGGCTGAAGCTTTTATCTGAATCAGTTGAGTTCATGGGACACTTCTGTTATCTTGCATTCCCATAACTGTGTTTGTAATGCTACCATCTGTAACCTTCAAACAAGTTCAGAATCTCCACATATTACTGTCTCAATAATAAAAACCCAGAGCTCCAGCGCTTGCTCACATGGGGGTGGGGAGGAACTGCTGGAGAAAGATGTAGGAAGGTGGAGTGGGTACTGACAAAAACAACGCAAAAGATGTATGTGTGTGTGTGTGGTGGTGGTGGGGTGTATATTCACGGCTTCTTTCATAGGCCAGGGCCCATGTCAGCTGATCTGTTAAATCATGTCTTAATCTACCCCTACTTCTAGCAGTATAAAGAAAGGGAAACAGCAGTAGAGGTGCAATGTGTTTCCTAGCAATGAGCAAATGATCAAACAGACTCAGAAAGCTGGAAATCTTTAAAAGGTTTTAAGATGCAGATCAATTTTCTCTGTGCTTTCACTTCTAAGTGGGCAAGATGCATATCTCTGAGTCTCACCATTCATTACATGGACCCAGATGATGTTTCCATAACAGAGTTTAAATTCCCTAGACATAGGAGTCAAAATATTAGCAACAAGCAACTGCCAAAGCCCAGCCAATTCCAGCTGGAGAGAACTTGAGAGAGTGCAAGTATTAAACTTCAAAGAGCCATGAATTCCTTTTAATTAATTGCCTTTAGTTTGCTGGACAGAAAACTGAACTGCCACATTAATAGCGCAGACACTTTAAAAACCACTTAATGCCACTTATCTGTGGTACCACTTACAGTACTATTGAAGACTTGAGGGAGGGAGGGATTATTTTTTGTCTTTCTCCGGCCTATTAGCAAATGCTACTTGATCTCTAACTGCACCCACTCAATTAGTGATCACATTGGCCCCAATGCTCCCGTTCACCACCTGATGCAGAAAGAAATCAAACCAGTGGAAAAACTATGAGGAAAATGAGCAGAGAAGAGGCAGCTACATCATGTGCAATAATTCTGCTTTACTCCCACCAAACGTATCTATGCACTTTATTGCCTCTGTGAAACATCTGTGGAAGCCATCAGTCTAGTGAAAAATGGAGGAACGGCCAGGGAGTGTCAGGCAGGAAAAGTCACTTTAAGGGCTATGTCCCCACCTAAGTGGCTCATATGAAGTAACAAGGATTAGTTAATGCAGGGGTGGCCAACCTGAGCCTGAGAAGGAGCCAGAATTTACCCATGTACATTGCCAAAGAGCAACAGTAATACATCAGCAGCCCCCCATCAGCTCCCCCGCTCCCAGTGCCTCCCGCCCACTAGCAGCCCCGCCAATCAGCACCTCCCCCTCCCTCCCCGCACCTCCTGATCAGCTGTTTTGGGGCCTGCAAGAGGCTGGGAGGGGGGAGGAGCGAGGTCATGGCAGGTTCAGGGGAGGGTGCGGGAAGGGGTGGAGTGGGGGCAGGGCCTGTGGCAAAGCCAGGGGTTGAGCAGTGAGCACCCTGCTGGCACGTTGGAAAGTTGACACCTGTAGCTCCAGCCCCGGAATCAGTGCCTATACAAGGAGCCACATATTAACTTCTGAAGAGACCCATGTGGCTCTGGAGCCACAGGTTGGCCACCCCTGAGTTAATGCTACTCAGGCCTGGTGGTGGCCTGCTAATCAACAGCAGCGATGCCATTCTGTGTGTGATAGGAATTGAACCGAACCCAAAGAACAGTCCTGGGTGCTTAGAGTTTGGGGCAAGGTTTCTTGGCCATTCCTATTTCTTCCCTGCTTGCACTGCAGAGCTCAGTGCACACAGCAGCCACACACACACACATGGGGAAGTGCTGTGTTTGTTCTCCAGGTGTTTTTGCTTTGGATAGAAACATAAGGACCACGGCATAGAATAGCGGGTTTACTTTAGATTATGCGGATAGTGCAGGAGGTGGCATGATGGGACTGACTAGAATATGTACTATCTTCATATTGCTAGGTAAACCCCTGCTGATGCTCTAGCAATGAGCTGGGATATGAAGTATAGCTTGTTGTATTTGTATGTGTCAGACTCAAACTGAGCACGATTAAAAAGAAGAAAGAGCGCCTACAAACTGGAGTAGTGCCCAAAACTCAGCCAGCTAACCTGGTCACACAAGCATAATTCAGATCACAGTAATGAGAGCACTAATTGCTGATGCCCCATGTTTCCTTGTGACATCTCCAGATGGGCCTTTAATTAACTTCAGTGATTTTCAGCTATAGTGCAGGTGAAATGATTAACGGGTCATGATAAAAGCTGTCACTCATAATATGCAAAACCAAACATTTCCGCTCAGGACAAGTGATAAATCCACTTCTTCGGTGTTCGATCAAACAGTAGCTACTACTATTCATCCAATGCTAAATAAAATTACAGCAGACAAGACATTGTGTGAAAAAACTTAATAGGACTGGTAGCAATACTTTAAAATCAATTTCTATTTCAAGTGATCATTCTTAGACTAGCTGTAGGAAGTAAAAATATGTATTTTATAAAGATGCACTGAGGTCAGAATTTTCATATCTTGCTTAAAGTTAGGCATCTGAATAAGTGGATTTTCCGAGAGGATAAGCACCCACAGTTCCCACTGTTACTAGTCTCAGCAGAAGTGAACGTGCTCTTACATTAGTTAGTGACACTGCAGGAAAAGATCCTGCAAAAACAGCAAGATTGAGAAACCAGATATCTTTATGCTTCCACCAGTCTACTGGGGCAGCAGACCCTGCAATCGTGGGCTCCAACAAATACAACAATGGCTCCATAATGGTTGAGGAAACTAGAGCCTGAAATTACATTACATTTGTATCCCAGCAACCACTGCCTTTCATTGTCTATCAGAGTTTTCTTGATGGGCTATTGGATTGCATTTATTTGTCCAGCAAGGCTCTGAGTGTGATTGTACTGCAGAGATTTGTGCTGGACCTGAAACGTTATAATTTAATGTGGATTATAAGCAAGGCCCTTCATTTTCATTTTGTTCAAAATGTCTAGGGAATTTCAGTGAAAAATTAAATGGATGAAAATTGGTGCAAAAAATTAACCAGCATTTTTGGGTAAATATTGAGGGGGGAGGACAAAAAAAAAGTAACAAATAGAGAAAAAATAAAAGTTTAGTACTGTGGTTTATTTATTTAACTGTATTTAGCTGCCTAATACACAGCACCACTAGATGGTACCCAAACATATTGGAGTCCTGTGATACTGTAACAAATAATTTAATGTGGTTTGCTGTTGGAACTTAAATTGAACATACAAACACTGCATGCCCCCTATGAGTTCATGAAACATTATCTCTAAGCCCCCTTACAAATAAAACTTTTATTTTTTAATATACCAACAGTAAACTGTTGACTTGATATAAGGTGCTTCAGTATAAATTCCACAAGTCCTAGGTAGCATAGGCTCCAAACTTTGGCTGAAAAGCAGTAACAGCTAATAGCTTGCACCATACCAGGGACATTTTTGGTAAAAATCAGTAATAACTGAAAACAAAGGCCTTGATTATAAGTAACTGATATACTTTATTCTAATTCAAAATGGCTGAAGACAGAAGTATTAATTTTTTCTGGTTTCACAGTAATTTTGCTTGTCAGAAGATTCCATGTTCAGTGCCCATGTTGCTAGTAGCATTATAGAAATGGTCTCTGTGTAGCTCTAGTTAATGAGGTGATGCAAGTGCTGTTTATAAAATTAGGTTGTGCCTTTTTTGCTTCCTTGTGATGTGTAAAGAAGGTTGGAAAGCTATTTTTAATTTTTCTGCTCCCCCCCCCCCCCCACCTTAGAACTGTCAGGAATGGTCCAGCATGATGTTGCTGGAGGTTTTCTTGTGGTGCATGTATTACAAGCTCTCTCCTTGGAAGATGTAATGTTGAATCTTTAACGAAGGCTTCCTTTCTCCAAATGTTAGGCATTGGAGTTAAAAGTAAAGCAGACTGGCAACAACTCCCTTCGCTTCAGTTGCTCTGCTTTCAGTCTCGTGAAACTTGTGATGGCAATTTCACAACCTCTTCACTTACTATAAAGTCTTCCATGATATTCCAAATTTAAATTTTTTTATTTCCAGTTTTCTTTATCCCTCACAAAAAGGGGACAAACCCAATTTTGTTTTCTTTGCAGGTCATCTTTACTTCTTCAAAAGACTTTGGTATGTTGCCTACACTCTGCACTACTGCAATGTGAAGGGGAAGCTAGGTGGCATTTAACTCTTTAGTATAAGACATTCAAAGCCCGTTTATTACTGAGAAATTTTAGCATATAGTAACTTGAGTTCTATGTTGAATGACCTGGTTTATGGGCAGGCTTAGGGCTTTCTGCAGGCAGCAAAATTTGGAACTATGGCAAAGATGTAGCTAAAGTGACTGACAATATTCTGTCCCCCTATTGATCAAAGCGATCAATGGATTGCTGATTAAGTAAAGCATCATTAATACAGCACTGAAAGGTGTGCGCAATCTACCACTTCTTGGGCATTCTGTAAAGCATCTGAAGCAGCCATACCAGTACACGCTTACTCTTTAGAAGTAGGAATACCCAGTCTATTAAACTTGCTGTCAGTGAAGTAAATGGTCATGCTAAAGAAGGACTGAGTTTTACTGCTGAGTCTACATTTCACCCACGAAGAGCATAAGTATTGCATTTCATGTAATTACACAAACAATTTCAAGGACCATAGTCTGCATAACATATAGGCTGGTGGGAAGTTGATAAAACTATTCTGAAATGTCTGAACCTTTGTAACAAACCCTTTGTCCTCCACTACAGATGATTAGGAGATGCAACATGGTAAATGGATCTCAGAGCCATCTTATCCCTGCCACAGATTTCCATCTGATTTTATTAACTAGCTCTTCAACCATGGATAAGGTGCTTTATGAAAGCACGTATCATTATCCCCATTTTAATGATGGGGAAATAGAGGCACAGAGGTGAAGTGACTTGTCCAAGGTCACCCAGCAGGCCAGTGACAGAGCTGGGAATAGAACCCAGGTCTCAAGTCCACTCCTGTGCTTTAGCCACTAGTCAACACTACCTTTCCCTGGACAAACAACTTCCCCACTCTGTGCCTCAGGTTTCCTCACCTATAAAAACAAATTAGCCCTTATCTTACAAGACTGAGGAAAGGCTTGTTTACTTAGTACTCCCTTGTTTAAATCAATGAGAGCATTATGTTAGCATGTCATTCTTTGTGGTGCAGATCTTGTAGGCCTCCAGACTATCCATTCTCCACACTCCTTTAGGGCAGCACACCAGTCTCAATTAAATGGATGTTTACTTTCCTGTCACTGGAATCAGCAATATACTGTAGAAAATGTGACAAACATTGATTTGTACTCAAATCAAATGATTTTAATAGTAGTTTTGTCAAATAAGCAGAAAAATCAATTGCAAGATAGTTGAACTGAGTACAAATCAAATTTGTCCCATCTTCATAAAATTTCTGTGATATGCAACAGTGATCTTTAAGGTTATGGTTGCTACAGTCAAACATTAAAGATACTGAACATCTATTCAGAATTGTCCACTGAAAGCTAATTAATGAAGCAAAATCCAGGACTACAGTACTCATTCCTTTTTGAAGCTTGAGACAGTAACAGAATCCTTGAGGCAGCACACCTGAATGAGGACATAACATTAGAGGTAACAAGTTGTGCTTTTTCCAGATCTCAGACTAGCAATTCAGGCAAGGCAAAATTACTGGCTGTGCTTTGAAAAGCATTTGTGAATACAGAAGTTCCTCTACAACTTTAGTTAAGCATGCAGTACTGTACAATGACAAAATGAGTTTTTGGAATAATATAGCTGTAAAATGCAGACAAGACTAGAGAGCCCATGTGAGGAAGGCACTGACAAGGAACAAATATGATTTCTGGAGATCAATCAAGAGGACATGCTAAATATAGACAAACATGCAAGAGCAATGTTTACTAATTATGGTGACCAATCCTCTCAGTGCACTTTCTTAGTCAGATGCTGCTGTAGCCTCTGCAGCAGGACTGATGACAAAGCTTGCAACAGTTCCTGAACTACAAAATGTCTACTTGGGTCAATACAAAAATCTGAGCTGAATTTTCCACAAAAACATGATGTAAACTACATGAATCAAGAGGGTATTGCACGGTGGCAGGAGATGGGAGACTGCATCACTAGTTTACATTCTACCCTTAAACAGAGTATGGTAAGAATATTGATATCAGAAGTTAAGGCATTACCTGCTAGAAAGCATTAATGAATGATTTGAAGAGTCTCCCCAGAGGATCTTCCCAATATTAGTACAGATAGGGTGTTAGTTGTCAGTTTAGACTGCTCTGGGCATTGATCCCTCAAACCATGCAGAGTAGCAGTGGAGTTCTTCCACCCCCATCACGTGCACAACTGTAGTGGTAGGGTCTGAACTGATACAAAAATATTGTTGCTATGGGGAAAAGAACAAAGAGCTGCAGAACAACTTCCCAATGCTGTTAAGTGTATGGGAGAAAAAACAAAGTGGCTTTTTTGCAAATTGTGCAGACTATACAGCACCTGAGCTTCCTGCATCTCCAAGAGCCTAGAGACCTTATTTCTCCCATCATAGCCTTGAAGCAGCAATCAGTTTTATGTAGTTGGAAGAAGACTTTCTCGATAATCCTTTTAGCAATTCATAGCAGAAGTTGTAGCAGTAGTTTTTCAACTCCAAAGATGTTCTCCGGTCAGCTGTACAGTTAAGCAGTTGAAGTGTTAATAGGCCAAAGATTTAAAATGTTTTGTTTTGTGAACAGATGATTGTAGGAGGCAGCTCTGAGATTACATTTAGAATACTATTACTATATCATAATAGCATAAAACTTGCTCTTCGGCTTCCCAAGCCAGCAGCTTGTTTCAAGAGCAAGGGACTCAAGAGAATTTTAGATCAGTCAGAGAAAGCTGGGACTTGGGGGGAGAATTCACCCCTGTTCTGCAGTCACTTTGCTATCTACAGTGGCTCAATGACCCCCAGGGAATACTCCTGGCACAAGGGGTCTCTGGCTCTGCATCCCCCTGTTCCCACAGTTGTCCCTGGCTCAGAGGATGTTCTAGAGTCGAAATGGTCATGGAGTTGTTACAGCAGCCCTAGCCAGCATCTGAGCCCAAACCAGCCCTAGCAAACCCAGGATCTGGGAGGCACAAACCACTTCCCATTGTCTGGCTCTGCACCAGCACAGGGATGAATCTAGCACCAAGAGAGCAAGAATGTAGAGAAAAGCAGAGCAGGAACTATTTTATTGTTTGATTTTTATCTCTGCATCTGACTCCTCATGCTGAAGAAGCCATAGTATTTGGAAAGGATAGAAAAAAAGGTGTGTGTGAATTAACTTTATTTTGTTTCTCCGGTGAGCAATCACTCTTTAGCTATCATAGTTAGGCCTCAATATGTGTGTTCTCAAGGTGACCTGCAAAAGGGAAAAGGGCATTTTTTTTTTTTGCACTTATTCATTGTGTATATGGGCCTAAAAGGTTTTCCTTCCAACTTTTTCACATTAGACATTCAAGTCCTATCTATGCTGGAAGAAATGACTTCAAAACTAGTGCAATGTTGCCCTCATGAGAGCAAAGACTGAAAGCTAAACAATTGAGAGGGGAAGGGATTTATAGTCACTATTTAGCAAAAATGCCTTTTCTCTAAAATGTTACAGACCCAACACCTTCACCCCTTCAGTTGAAGTGTTAGAGCTCCCACTGGTCCAACAAGATCAAGGAAGACCAGACTTGACTTTCCTGATTATTCTAAGTTTAAAGAAAACTGTAGGAAAAAAAGCCACCTTAAAAAAAGATTTCAAGCTCTTTACCCATAAAGTAGCAAGAAAGGACAAGCCCAATTTAAAAAAAAAAAAAATCCACTGGAATCACCTTAAAGAAAGCTACATTCTATGCAGTATCCCTGAAGAACAGTCTTCCAACACACAATGTGTTGCAGAACTCTTAAAATACATTTTTGGGGCCTCAAAGGAACACTTATCCCTCTAACTACATTAGTATACTGAGCAGAATGTTCAAGCACTGTTTGTTTCCTAGATAGTTTACTTTGCTTATAAACACATTAAAATGTGCACCTTTCAACAGATAAAGGTGAGCCCATTCATGGCAATCAGAGCCCCACGATCTTAAAGAACTGCCAGTTCTCGTATAAATGTAAGAGTGGCTCTGGCAACACCACTATAAACATGATGTTCTTTGTCACCACATGACTCACTAAGTAAAGTATTTAAGAATTTTAGTTGTCCTTTTAAATTGTGCATTACTTTAACCAGAATGTACTCCTTCCAGATTGTTCAGCCCTAGATGTTTCAAAGATTTTCTCTTGCATACCACATAGCTTCATACTAACAAACCTTTTCCTTTTATACTCCGTAAGTGGAAAGATTTTCACCAGCAATAAGTATAAATCCCGGGCTCTCACTCAAAGCCATAAGCACTCAGTCCAAGAGACACATCAGCTTTGTTTACCGACCTTGTTGCTTTGCAGCACTTAGGAAAAAGTTTGCTCATATGAAGCTATACACTATGCAACAGAAAATCTTTCATAGTTCAGTCCACGTATGCCTTCCAATCCCTGTTATACAGCACACTGACCAGTAGATTTAAATTACTCTAAAGTGCTTTAGGAGTCAGATAAGAAGTCCAGCACACACATGATTTAACTAAAGAGTATTCATTTTATTTTCCACTAAGTCTTTTGTCTCAATGACATAACTAATAGTTGGATATCCCGCGGAAGGGCACATACAGTGAATCTGGCAAAGCATATGAACAGCCCTAGGGGGTTGAACAAAAGTAGGATTGTTAGCTAACCAGAGAGAAACAAAGTTAAATCCCTGCCAAAGATGTTACATTTTCTTCTTCATTTACACTAAAAAGAGGGTTTCAAACTGAACAAAATCCTTGCGTCGCTAACAATACATTCAGTCCTGACTAGAATTTAACAAGATGACAACAGGATGACTATAATACAAAACTTCTACTACTGTACACACCTGTTGTCCAAGCCCTCCCCAAACCCCATAATGAGGCTGCCCCATTATTTGCTTGCTTGCTGAGCCTGCCTGCGGAGGAGGACGTAGATCTTCTCCTTTATCCAGTCTTTATTGTAGGGTTGGTATGTCTGAGTGTCAGCACGGTAACTAGGGAAAGAAAAAAACCAAACGGTTAATGTAACATTGCTTTGTCCTTCAGTTTTACATTTCAGAAGAGGCTTAACAACTGTTTGTAAAGCTCACCAAGTGTGTCAGATAGCAAAGTAATTATCCATGTTTTACAGACAGATATAGCTGAAGCCTGATCATGCTTCCATTTGACTGAGTGGAAATTTTACCTAAAGTGACCTTGATCAAGTTACACAGTAAATCAGTGGAAAAGCGTGGAACAGAACCCAGATGTTTCAAGCACCAGTAACTACTAGGTCAGATTCTCTCTCTCTCTCTCTTACACATTAAAATTCAGGAAAATGATTTTCCTCCATCTACAGAAAGTGGAAAGTGAACAGAGAAAGCCTTTAAAAAGGGTTTTAAAGCGCCTCAGAATTTGAAAATTTTACACAAGTCGTGAAACATTTTTTAAAAATTGAAATGCTGGTCCTCCTTGAATTTAAGAAACAGCAGGCAAGGTATTAATTTTCAAATATTTAAATAAGTGAGCAATTTGGAATTTAAGACCACAGATTTTCTACTTGTGCTTAGGATCTTTAAAGAAGTTTTTTTAAAAACAAAGATCTTCCAGTCAGGTGAGGCTTTATAGCGCTCTTAAGTGTTCTCTTCATTCTCCCTAACAAAAGATCAAAGCCAAAAGAATAAGGAAGCAGCTTCAGCCAGCAACCCATTCACATATCAACTGGCAATGAGAGTCTACATCACACTCCCCCAAAAAGAAGGCTGCGAATTAAGCTCTCACATTCTCATTCATTCTCTCTTTACAAGTCAGGGATTACAAATTTATTTGAGCTCATTTATTGTATAAAGTAACTCAGGACACTGTAGTTCATCACCAAGCTCTTGACAGACGCAGGAAACAATTATATTAAAACACTGCTTCCACTTCTGCCAGTCTTACCTACTTATAGCAAAAGCAACTCAACAAGCTGATACATCAAGTTCGCTATTTGTGTAGATGTAGTACTAAGATTTGTCCCCTCATGCCCAGTTTTAATTCTTAAATCTGGCATGTGCCTTTTGAAATATACAGTGCCTGACCTGGATAATTGTGGTGTAACAGGATTAACAGAACATCTTTGAACACAATCCTTTCTACCCATATGACAAGGACAAGAAAGGGATCATTAGCATTAAGCCTTGGATGGGCCAAAAATTAAGATCTGTAATGCCATTTGATTCAGTCCAAGATACTTTTTTATTAATTCTCAGAGAGCACTAAATGTATCTTTAAGAATCGGTAACTAAAGCTGCATTGAAAGATCAGATATCGAGCCGCATAGGGATTTGTGCAGCCACAAGCTGTGCATAGTACATTACATGCTAAGTATGCCATCTGGTGGGAAACTACAAGCTAAAACAGAATTTGGCTCAAACATACTTTGGCTTTACTAGGTTTGACTAGGCTCCTGATTAAAAAACGTAATATTGTATTAGAAAACAGAGGCTCCTTTTTAAAAACAAGGATCCTATCATTAATCTGTCAGAGGGGAAAACAAAACATAGCATGATTGGTCAACCCTGCACCACCCAAATACTGCTGTAGCTGGGGATCAAGCACGGCAGGGGGAGAACTCAAGGACAAGATAAAACTTCAGAAACTAGTATTAAGTGATCTTTTCATCCTTCTCATCAATGACTTTGGCTAATGAATCTGAAGGGGTAAGGAATCCCCTGCAGGCTCTTTTCTGACTTCTCAAAATAATACGTCGCAAAGACAAGTAATTGTATGAGAGAGGTAGTCACTTATTAAAAATAGCTTCACTGCTGCTGGATCAAGTTTTATAGAAGACTTACCGACCTGCACACAGGTGCAACTTCCTACAGCCGTCATCCAGTACTTTGACAACCCTTTTACAGTTAACGTCTACTCTGATTATGAAGAGCAGCTGTGCCCATGTCAGTTGAATAAACAGAAAAAGATTGTATAACTGAATATTAGACTTCTTGTCTTATTTCTACAAAAATTTAAGGATGCAAGTCAAAAATTAGCTGAATATTTATGGTATGAAGACCAGTTGTGAATTGCTAGAAGTGCTGAGATTTAAATTGTATTTTCCAGAGCAGAACAGTAGGGGAAATGGGTCTAGTCACCTATTCAGGTGTAGGAAAGCATGCAGAACTTCCAATGCCATCTTGAGCTGCCCTCATCTTTTATATTCAGATGAGAACCCTGGAGACTACAGGAGAGATTTTCTAGGCGACTTAAGAGCACAACTGTTACTAAGAGTCAATGGGACTTGTGCTCCTAAGTCCCTTAGGTGATTTTTTTTTTTTTGTTAAATCCCACCCTGCATTTCTAACATGCAATGTTCTGTCTTGATCCATATGAACTGACTACAGCGTACTCCACTTTAGGAAAGTTAGGTGCAGCCTGTAGGCTCCCTAGCATGTTGCCAATATGGTCCTCAGTGGAGTAAGATTTGTGTTTGGGTACAAATACCTAAACTGTTATAAACATTATTGTTCCATACAGCAGAACAGTACTTACACAAGACAGCTGAGGTCTGCCAGGTCATCAATAAAATCAAACAACTGGCTGATGTCATACGTAATGGATGGGCTGTTGGGATTCATTCTCTTCAGATGTTCTTCATACATTTTACAAACTCCTGCAGAGAGAGAAGAACTTTCAGTACCATCAATAATGGCATTAAAAGGCTATTGGTTTCAGTTTGCCATAAGTTCCTTCTGGTATTAAAGTTACAGGCAACAGTAAAGTTTATAGCAGCACATTTGGAATGGGAACATGCAGATGCTATAGAATTGTTTTAATCGACAATACCACCGAGCTTTAATATTTTATTTCAATTTTACAATGTTGAATAGTTCTCATAATTGTTTGTATAGCACCCAGAACACATTGATGTGGGAAATGGGTCACTATTATTTACACCTTTTTAAGGTATCACACTTAAGGAAGCACTGTCAAATAGTTCAAGACCATGACTTATGAAGTAGTGAGAACAGTCTTCTGGATTTTAAATCTACACTTGGTTCAAGGCATAATTTTACAAAAATGTACAATATACTTTTTTTTTTTACTGAGTATACAGGGCAAAAGTTTAGAATTATCTCATTGCTGGTTCTAAACCAGAAGTTAAGTTGACAAATCCTAGCAACAGAGCTGTACACGTGCCTGCTGTGCAACAGGATCAGACATTAAGCAAGGAAGTATATATTCTCAAATGGAGCAATGGACTTTCATACATTACAACAGGCAGAAAGTCACTCTTTTCCAAATGTAAAGAGATCAGATTACAGCAGGGATGAAAATGTGATTATTGCACTTTCATAAAAACCCACATGACTTAAATATTTTATAAGTTAATTTAAGATTCCTCTAAGCAGCAAATCAACATTTCCCATCTTGTAAGAAAAAGTCTTTCAGAATTTTTTTTGGTGAGTAAAGAATTGTCTAGCTGCAGAAAACTTTAATGCAGTTGGTACAATAAGATATTCTTGATGTTAGAGAGTATAAGAACTAACGTGATATACCACATTTTTTAAATGTTAACCCACAGTCAGATCTTCTTTGCATTGTGCTAAAGTGTAATGCTAAATTAAACACCCAAATTGCTTCATGTGTGGTTATGCAGTCTGAACAGTGAGGTTCTATGTCTCTCAGAACCTGGTCCTGAAGTGTTGAACACTCATTCTATTGACTTGAATGAGAGATGAGTGTGCTTAGCACCTCTCATGATGAGGCCACCAGTGAATCCATATAAAATCAGGCCAATTTACAAATGAAAACATTTTTTTCCATCTAGCCTGCAAACTAGTGTGTGTCTGAAAGTCAAACTGGTTTATTTCTGGCTCACACATTCCTAGTAGCAGAGTTTGCAATTAGTATTTATCCAGTTGATTATGTGCAGAACAATGGGATATAGATTACCGCTCATATATGAGCTGAGGGGTGAAAACATTATCTACTATTTGCTTTGGAGGGATAACAAATTAGTAGTTAGAAAATTGGGATCTGATCCTGCAATGAGATGCACACAGTCAGACCACTTGCACAGTGCACCTCTCATTGCAGTTTCAGGGCCTTAGTCAGTAAAGTCAGAATAGGACTCTGAATAAATACAGGAAGATGATTTGTGAAGTAATGAGGAGTCTTTTTGAAATAACTCTTTCGCACCATGTGAACTTGAGTCTTGCAGCAAACTGTTACACCAATAGGGCACTTTTGGGTAAGTCATTTTTATACCTTTTCAATTTAAGGAAATGTGTTGAGAATGGATTCTCTCAGCAGGTGAAAGTTTGGGAAAAATAATCAAACTAAACTGCCCTTAACAAGAAGAGATCGTCTAAAGCATCTTCATCCCAGAGGCAACAATACTTACCCTCCATGCACTCATTCACCGATTCATAGTCAGCATATGTTCTCCCTTCTGGCCTCTTGGTAGGCTGAACAAGCAAAATTGTGTGAGACTGCACAAAAATAAGACAGTGACTCAAACTTAGAAATACACATTAAAAACCATGAAGACTAAACTGAAGTTTAGAAGACCAACCCATGAGAGACAAATTCAGCTGTATTTCTAGTAATCAGATCTTATATACTTGTAACATATAAATCTTACTGTCTAAAGGAGAATCAGAGTAACAGTCTTAAAATGGCTTTGCATTTCTCTCTTAAAAAAATCCTATGAGGCCTGTAGTACAGAAAACAAATGTCCCATTACACCATGAATTAGAAACTGAAAAGAGGGCTGCCTTGTGGCACTGTTTTGGCCAGCAATTTTTTCTTCCAATCAGTTACATTAATCCTGAGACAGATCAATGCACACGTGTTTTTCTCTTGAATAACAATCTTGTATTATTTCACACTCAAAAACATTGACTGCATTCAAGAAATAGTATGCAAGGCCCAGGCTCTTCCCTTGTAAATACAACACCAGCATAACAAAAGAAATGAGAACTAAAAAAAAAAACACTACTATATTGGAGATTATATTGATTTGCTTATTCCATTGTAAATGCTGGCAGTTATTGGTTTTAATACCCTACATGATGGAAAACCAGGGTGGAATCAAACTTTCATTTCACTAACATTGCAACTCTCACCTCAAGGTGAAAAGCCAGTACATGAAACATGAGACTGAGTATTCACTATCAGTTACAAGTGAACACAAAGTTCCACAATTATAGTCTGCAGTTAGCTATTCAAGGATGGATGTATTTTAATTTCTAGGACTTTCTAGCTCCTGGCACCTTTCTCCAAAGCACCGGATACTGTCAGCTTTCAGACACAGTATTGGACAAGATGGAACTTTCATCTGATCTGTTATAGCAAGTCCAACTATGTTCTTGTCAGGTCTTTTAAAAATGGCTTTAATTACCACCTATGGATATTACCATGCAAAACATGTTTAACGAAGTGCAGAAAGCCAAAGTACTAAGGCTCAGACCTCAGCATCTACTCAGTACCCATGCAGAAAGACTTCTACCAACTGCATATTAGCTCTCAGCAACATGACTAAGATGCTGCACCCATAGTAAACAGTGGACATTGGGGAAGCTGGGGATGGAAAAAGGGCAGGGCCTAGGCACCGATATAAGTACAATCAAGTGAATGCAGGTGGTATGTAGCAGATATTTTTAGGGTTTTAAGTTACTCCTACTGCCAGCCAGAAGTAGTGGTTTGCTTGAATTGGCTCAAGAACTTCACTTAAAAGAATGTCATAGTAGCATTAGCCCTTACAGAAGTGCTTCAACTATTTCCTCTTCACAGGCAGCTGTTAGCCAGCTATCAAAGCATTGATACCAGTAGGCTTCCTTCAGTGTAGTTCACTTTCACATGAAAGTAACAAAGCACTAGGATTATCAGCTCTTTTTGCATTTCACTCAGTTTAACCAGTGAAGCCATATATATCAATTTCACTTTCATTTCCTAACATATAAAGAGGGCTCTGGATTCCAAGTGCTACAAGGAAACATTTCAATAAAAAAACCCACACCTGTTTAATGCCATTATGTTCCACAAATTCAAGGAAGCAGCTCTTTGAATAAGAGATTAAAAAGTGACCTGCAGAGGATTTTCTAAAAGTTGGACTTGACTCCCCACCCCACGCGTGTGATGTATACAGGCCTTTCACTCCCTTTGGGGATTTCATTTACACTAGTTCTCCCATCATGACAGACTTTTCCAGCCTAAACAGACCTAGAATTTCTGGTGTAGAAACAAGCTGAAAACGCATCGCGAAGAAACCCGCCTAGGCCCCACGTGTGCATCAGAGAGAACCAGACAAAGCCACAAGCCCAGTCACTGAGCGTGCAGCCCGGTCACCCCAAGGCTAAACCCTGTGCCCCAGTGGCAGCTGCCAGGGCAGACACGTGCTGTGGGAAAGGAATCTACCCGCGTGGATAAGCACGGGCCCCGCACGGGCCTTCGCCCCTCCCTGCGCAAGGCGCAGCCGAGGGCTGGAGATGCCCGTTGGGGAATCAGGCCCCCTCCTCCACCGCGGATGGGAAAAAACCGCAGTCCTCGGGGCCCGCGCGAGGGTCCCCCGTGATCCTGCCCCGCGCGAGCCAGACTCGCCCCCGCCCCTCTCCCCGCGGAGCTCGTGCGGTAGGTAAGGGGCTGGGTCTGTATCCCGCTCGGTCCCCAGCCCTGGAGAGGGGGGCGGGGGGAGACACGCGGCTGGGGACTCTGCCAGGCCGCAGCGCTACGTCACCCTCAGCAGACTCATTCCCGCCGCCACTATGGCGCGGCCCGAACGACCCGGTTCCTCCCCGCACGCCGGGAACTCCCCCTCCTCACCATGGCGACTCGTTCTCCACAGCCCCGTTGACTGTGACGGTCCCGAACTAACAGTTCCCAACGGTCACCCGCAATCCCCCGCGCTAACCGGAAACACTCCACCAACCGCCAACCAGCCCCTAGCTCCCTACCATAGACATCACGGAACCCGACCAGAGCGCCGCCAGTGCTATAGAGAAACTCTCGCGAGAAAACCACATGGCAAAGCGTTCGCCGGCGTTGCGTATGCTGGGAGGGGCATAATGGCGCCGTTCTTTGAGACTTTAGCCGTCATCTTTGATAGGGGCACCGTATCCTATCAGCGCCTTTGTGCCTCTTGCCCCTTCCAAGATGGCCCCTTAGTGATTATTTGTCCGCCATCTTGGAATCGGGCGGGAAGTGGCGACAGAAAGTGAGTCACGTGAGAAAGACGCTCCGTCCCGCCCCAGCCCCCGGGGGGGGGGCTCAGGCCGCTAACCCGGAAGCTGCTCTCGGGAAGGGGAAGTGTCTGACTGCGGAGCTGCCACTTGGCCTCCATGGCAGCCGCGGGGGACGCCGGGCGCAAAGGGGAGCCTGAAGCCTGAGCTCCTCGCTGAACCGCTCCCCTCCTAGTCCGCCAAGACCAGGGGCCAGCAGGGGAAGGCGAAGGCGCTGCCGGCGTCTCCCTGGGGTGGTAGGAAGGGCCAGGCTCCCTCCAGGGAGCTGTTGACTGGCCCTGTGTCTCGGGGCGAGCGGCCTTTCTGTTGCACCTGGGGCTGGTATCGTCTGTGAGCGGGGTGGGCCCTTCTCTCACCCGGGCGGAAAGGTGCTCCCTGCCCCCAGGCTGTGGGAGAGAAAGGGCTTTTCCGCTCCCCCGGGGGCGGCTTATTCCCCTGTGGCCCTTGACAGGGGAGGCGGCGAGAGGGAGAGAATCGTGGTATCCCAGTTGCTGTTGACAGATCCAGGGATCAGGGTCAGGAAAGCGGGGTGTTTCTCTCACACGTAGCTCTTGGGGGAGGGAGGGAGTTTGTGGCACTACTGGGGAAGAGGCGCCTCTGACCTTCATGATTCTGCTGGAGCCGCAACACCTGCACAAGTTGAAAAACTACATGCAGTAAAAGCTGGAAAAGTTGAATTTCACTTTAAGCGAGTGGACAAAAAGCAACAACATGGATGATTTCATCTCCATCAGTCTGCTGTCTCTGGCTATGCTGGTTGGCTGTTATGTGGCGGGGATTATCCCCTTGGCAGTTAATTTTTCAGAGGTAAGCAGGTTCCACCAGACAGTCCATCCCTTGTCATGCAAGAATTTTGTGAATGAGAGAGACAGACACCTATCAAATCATCTAGCTCATCCCCTTGGGACTACTGCTGTCTAGTTACCAGTGACAGTTTAAATTAGGGAGCTTTCAAAAGAAACATTGAGTGAAATATTAAATTTTACCCAACAGCACAGCACAGAATCTGTGATGAGTGTAAAATGTATTTTAAAGTTGCTTTAAAATGAATCCTACAATTAATTCGGAACTGCAGATCCTCTCATTGCTGAAGTAGAACAAAGACTCTGCATCAGTAGGAAGGAGGTGGCAGAAGCTTGATGTTTCTTTTTCAGAATGGTTTTAGATTATAAACTCTTGAAGGCAGTGACTGGTTTTTACTATATGTCTGCACAGTGTCTGGGTTGAGGCGTCTAAAAACAATACAAATAATAAGAAAAATTCTCTACAAAACTTAATGTTTCCCTCTTTAATTTTCCACAATAATATTCCAAAACCACCATCATGGTTGCTTTCCCTGTGCCCAAAGAAAATTGGGTGTGACTTCTAGAGCTCACAAAAATCTTCTAAGCATTATGTAATCTATTTGGATACTTATATGGTCCACATCACTGTAGTATTTGAGGGAGATGGGGTGACTTAATGACCCACTGTTCTCTCACCTCTTACGAGCTGAGCCTCATATCTTCACAGTTCCGCACTGTTCAACAGTGACGCTACCTCTCTCAGTCCCCCAAATAGTTGTTTTTATATTGGGGTAGCACCCAGAACCCCCAGTTAGGACTGGGGCCCCATTGTGTTAAGTGTTTTACAAACAATAAAAGTTCCTGCCACAAAGAGTTTACAATATAAGTATAATATAGTGTTAGGAGTCTTATCCTTGATTAGGCACATTAAGGACACAATGTTGATGTGGGGGTGTACATGAATGAAGACTGTCATAGAGACATTAAGATGAAGGAGTATCTTCTGGAGGAGGGGGAGAAACTTCTTTTATTAAATAAAACACACTTTAGGCCCTAACAGATTTCTTCCTGTAATTAAATATTTAATGCTTGGCTCCTAGTTCTCTTTTTGCTTTAGATATGTATATCAGTGACATTACACTTTTTTGTTTGTGATTGTAATAATGGAATCAGTAAATGAAAAGGGGAGTTTAGAATGAATGTGATATTGAAAGTTTGTTGAGAAAATGTCTCAATGGCAATTATGGCCATCTCATAGTCTCATTAGCAAGATTGCATCTTATGCATTAAGAATAATGGTTTAACTAGTAAACCCTTTTCCAATTTTTCTTGCTTTGCTTGTTACAAGAACTTGGCGTTTCTGGAATATGCACTAACCTGGTGTGCAAAAATAGTGAGTTTATTTACCTTTGTTCAAGGTTTAATTCCAAATTGTAATCCTAGGGTTCTAAACTAGATTAGTTTAGGAGTGAAATTACCTTTGCTTAGAATGTTGTGAGATCTGGGTGCAGACAGTCTCAAAAGAAGGTTCCAAAGTCTGTATAACTACGGAGTTTGAATGAAGCAGTTTGTTTCAGGGATGACTTAGTGAATTGTTTTCCTAACTGAAAATCTGTTTACCTAATTAATTTTCAAATAAGGACAAGTCAATTTAGACCCAAGTTCTTTTTAACTTGGCTGACATGAAGACACTCTTGTGACTGTGCAAGAAAACAGTGTGGATTTTATGGTTCTCTTGTTCTGTGCAGGTTTTGGACTGATGTATTTCATATTGGATTATATTAGGGTTTAACGCTCAAACAGTTCTTTCTGTACAGTATCTGATATTGGCTCCCATCACCATAGTGTCTAAGCACAGTTAAATCAACGTAATCTTGTTAAAAATTTTAACCATGTAGAAAACACTTTAATTGTCATAATATTAATCCTAAGGCTTGTCTATATGTAAAATCGCACCAGTTTATCTTAAGGTGTGTTTAAAAAAAACTGATTTAGGTGAAACTCGTGCAAAAGGCTATGTGGACATTATTTCATTTTACACCCATCTTATTTCAGTTTAGTTTAAGTCAATTAGGCCATGTCTCAGCTACTGGTGCTATAGCTCTCCCACTGTAGCACCATACTGGACCCTTGCTACAGCAATGGAAAGGTTTTTTCTGTTGTTGTAGGTAATCCACTGCCCCCAGTGGTGGTAGGTAGGTCCACAGAAGCAGTCTGCTGTCGAACTAGCCGTGCATCCACACAAGGGCTTGGGTTGGCATAGCTATGTCATTATCCCCCGAGGGAGCGACGTAACTATCTATGCCTATCAGAATTTTAAGTGTAGACTAGGCCTCAGAAACATGTTTAAGCTAAATTATATAAGTCACTCTTAAAATGTGTGTCCACACAGAGGTTTCCATTAGTTTATCTAAACCAGTGTAAATTAGTGTGTGTAGATAAGCCCCTAATGTGGCTAATCTAATGATTCTGATTGAAGCATGTTTGTGTTGTGAGGTGTCACTATAATTACATTATTAATTTTCATGAAATTACTTGTTCTCTGTTATTTTTTTTCACTTTGACCTCTGACTAGCTGATGAGTATATTTTAAACAAATAAGTTAATATTTTCATCATAAACTAGCACTTGGCCTTGTTATATATCAAATTAGGATGATGGTGACTGCTTTTTCACTGCAGTTTGCTAATTGTTTAAGAAAAACTAAACTTTTGCAGTGACATCTTTGTAGTTGTGTAGAGAGTAGAATACCTTTTAATATTCCATTGAAATTTTTATTTAATCCTTCTAATCAGACTTTCAGATCAGTATAAATACCATGGTAAATCTTAGAAGAAGTAGCATAAAACAGTTGGCGACATTCTGCATTTATGCATCTCCTGATCAAACACAATTTTTTTTTTTTAAATCAAGCTGACATAAATTGTGTACTGGTGCTTTTGAGAGCTCAGTTGTTATCTTTGACTAATACAGCTCCATAATTCAAGCTTTCCTTTAAATAAACCCTTTTAATGATTTACATGACTTCTGTTTAAACCTACCTTGGGGATTGAATCCCTTCTGTAATGTAAAACGTTAGATGCTTGTAAAACAGGAATTTCACTACTTACTCCAGTTTTAATCCTTCAGTAGAGTTCATATTCATTTTTTTAATATGAAAAGTTTAAGCCCTGGCAAGGTTTTAGGTTTTTTTTATATGGGTCCATCAATAGTAATTTTCACTTGTTCCATTTTTTTAAAATCCAGTCAGTTTGTCTGATGGAATGTTGCTGGAGAGGGGCCTTTAAAGCACAGTTGTAGTCAGGAAAGTGTAGTAAGGACAACTTCTTGCTCAACACACAAGAACGGTCATATTGGTTTGGACCAATGGTCCATCTAGCCCACTAGCCTGTCTTCCGACAGTGGCTAATGCCAGGTGCTTCAGAGGGAATAAACAACAGGTGATCAAGTGATCCATCCCGTCCGTCGTCCACTCCCAGCTTCTGACAAACAGAGGCTAGGGCACACTCAGAACATACTGTTGCATCCCTACCATCCTGGCTAATAGCTATTGATGGATCTATGTTCCATTAATTTATCTAGTTCTTTTTTGAACCCTAATATTATTTTGGCCTTCACAATATCCTCTGGCAATGAGTTCCACAGGTTGACTGTGCACTGTGTGAAGAAGTACTTCCTTTTGTTTGTTTTAAACCTGTTGCCTATTGATTTCATTGGATGATCCCTGGTTCTTGTGTTACATGAAGGAGTAAATAACATTTCCTTATTCACTTTCTCCACACCATTCAAGATTTTATAGACCTCTATATTCCCTCTTAGTCATCTCTTTTTCAAGCTGAAAAGTCCCGGTCTTTTTAATCTCTCTTTATACGGAAGCTGTTCCATACCCCTAATCATTTTTGTTGCCCTTCTCTGTACTTTTTCCATTTCTAATATATATATTTTTTTTGAGATGGGGCAATCAGGTCTGCACTCAGTATTCAAGATATGGGGCTTACCATGGATGTATATAGAGCAGGGGTCGGCAACCTTTCAGAAGTGGTGTGCCGAGTCTTCATTTATTCACTCTAATTTAGGGTTTCGCGTGCCAGTAATACATTTTAATGTTTTTAGAAGGTCTCTTTCTATAAGTCTATAATATATAACTAAACTTTTGTTGTATATAAAGTAAATAAGGTTTTTAAAATGTTTAAGAAGCTTCATTTAAAATTAAATTAAAATGCAGAGCCCCCCGGACTGGTGGCCAGGACCCGGGCAGTGTGAGTGCCACTGAAAATCGGCACGCGTGCCATAGGTTGCCTACCCCTGATATAGAGGCATTATGATATTTACTGTCTTATTAACTATCCCTTTCCTAATGGTTCCTAACATTGTTAGCTTTTTTGGCTGCTGCTGCACTCCCTATATATCTGAGTTACATACATTTGTTTTTGTTACTGTTACCACTGCTATTCAGAACCAGTATCATCTATGGGTGAACAAACTATATTGCATATTGGTTTATTCACCAGCAACAGTCCTACAACCTAGGTGTCATCTTCATCTCCATGGTCTCTAAACCTGCACATGTAGGCAGTGTTCAAATCCTGCCTTATCTCCCTCTATAAAATCTCTAAAATCCTACCCTTTTCTCTCTGCCCATGCTGCTAAAACTTCCATCCAAGCCCTATTCATCTATTGCCTTGGCTATAGAAACCACCTTCTCTCTGGCTTTCCTTATACCCACTTTGCTCCCCTCAACGCCATTTAAAATGTAGCTACTAATCTTCCTGGGTCATCATTCTGTTCATGGGGCTCCCTTCTCTGAAATCACCCACTGAAAATTTCCCTCTTCGCTGCCCATCAAATATTGACTTCAGATTCTTGAATATTAGTTTTTTTTATTTAATCTAAATTATTTTAATAGATTATGGTAAAATTAGGCCTTAATATCAGCTATCGCAATTTCAAATTTAATTTTAAATAGGTTTAGATTTAAAGAGAAAAATGTATTTAAATAAAATAATCCAATTATATTTTTTTTAAAAAGCATGGTCTTCTATCCACCCTACTTTGTAATTCAAAGTAACAAATCTTATCAAGCACTGAGTTGTTGAGCAGGACTGCATGAAGTAAGTTTACTCCAGCGTAAAGTAAGTAGTGTATGTTAAATAGTGTTTGGCAGTGTATGCAGAAAAGCTCAGAAGTGAGTCTGTGGACGACAGATCTTACTTAACACTAGGTTAAAGTAATCTCTAAAACATTGCAAGGGAAACATGCATTGCATCCATCCTACTTTGATCTGTGGATCAGGAGCTGTAATTTCTCATGCTACTGGTCTTTTCAACACCCTTGAGCAAAAATATTGATTCCAAATGTTAAAGTTTCTGGTTTTTGTTGGGGGATAGGAGAGTTTTTTGTTCATTACTAAAGAGTGTTACTTGTTTTATGCTTGCTTGCAGGAAAGGTTAAAGCTGGTGACAGTTCTGGGTGCTGGGCTCCTCTGCGGAACTGCCTTGGCGGTAATTGTGCCTGAAGGAGTACATGCACTTTATGAAGACATTTTGGAGGGTGAGGAAAAAAAAAAAAAGCCTGATATATGTCCTTGTGCAAGACAGTTGATAAACCAGAAAGGCACAAATAGAGTATCTTAGTCTGAGAATAATTAAAGTTAATCTCTTGCTGAAACCTCAAACAATGGGAATTGCCTTTGAAAGAGATTTAATTTGTGTTTATAAGCTGCTGCTTTCTGTGGTTTAGTTCCCTTTTGGTTATTGCAATCACTATCAGTGGTGTTTTATAGAGCTCCGTA
This sequence comes from Terrapene triunguis, assembly GCF_002925995.2. Taxonomy (NCBI): domain Eukaryota; kingdom Metazoa; phylum Chordata; order Testudines; family Emydidae; genus Terrapene; species Terrapene triunguis. Next base: position 35,368,712 of record NW_020664447.1, read on the forward strand.
TATTTTATCTTGCAAAAGAATCTCACTCACTTGTAGCTGAAGAACTTTCTATGCTCAGTTGGCGTCAAACAATTTTGCTAATTAGTTTAACAGGCCAAAATTGCCTGTTAAACTAATTAGCAAAATTGTTTGACGCCAACTGATTTTTTTTAAGTGAAAGTGCATGTCTTAGAGAGACATCGGTATACGGTATACCTGAAGCCCAAAAGTCTTGGATAACTGTACCAGTTATACCATCCCTTAGTTATATCAGGTAATGCCCATCATCTCTCATTCGAGTGCATTCTAATCCTCATTGGAGCTTCAGGTGCTTTTCCAATGGTATGACACAGGTTTTGAGTACATTTAAGATCTGTAATTCAGTCAAAGGTGGGTGGCAACAACGCACTGGGTCCTAATACAAAGAAATGTCAAGATGCGGGAGAGGGGACTCTAGAGGACTTTTCAAACATGTTTGAAGTACTAGTACTGCTACTGCATATCAGTGGGTGGGAACCACTGCTATATGCCACTATAGTAAGTTTGGGTTTTTTTCTTTATATATCTGTGCTTTCCTTTTACATGCTTTGGAGGAGAATATATTTTTCATTTTTACCATTTGCACTTATTTAACCTACTTTATAGTCTGTCTCTGTGTATTTTAGGCTTGTCTAGTGTCTTTCATGTAACGTAAAATTATTCATATTTAATAAAACATAGTTTTATGTTATTGCAAGGTTCTATTTATTCATGTGTTCATACACTTTCCAATCTGTATGTTTATTGTAGCATCTCACTATACTGCACTTCAGTTGAGGGTTTGTGATCCATTCCATTTTAATCTTTGTTATGCTTAGCATAGCATCAGACAACATTATTGGGAGCACTTATACTCTTCTCATTAAATTTTTGGTCGGTTTATTGCCCAGGCTTGACACCTTCAGTGAGATGATCTGACCCATTAAACTATCATGTAAATAAGAGGCATTTGAAAAATTCTGTGTCTTCCTATTTACACAGCAGTTCATGCATATTATCCATCCATATTGAAGTAAAATACATAACTGGGAAACTTACAGTATGCATTAATGGTATCTTAAACTAAATTTCTAACACGAAATACCCTGAACTAAGCCAATCTAGCTGTAAAGAAATTATTTAAGTAACATTGAGAGTTATTTTTTTCAGATAGTGATTTCGGCCCAGAATTTAGGTCCCTTCAGTATAACTCAAACTTTGATCCTTTGTCTACCTTTGTAGGGCAAGTCGAAGAGAACTAGAACTAATAAATCAAGGAAAATGAGTTAATCCTAATATTACTGCATAAAATGTGTGTATTATATGTGAAGATAAAGTTGTAGAGAGCTGCACCCACTTACATAGACTCAGCCATGAAAGTTGTTATAAAAGATAAAGGGTCCGCTTACAAAATAAGACATTCAGAATTAAGCATAAGAATCTGATCTGACTTGTTTTCCTTCACTCATTGATGTCTAGCAGGCCTAAAATTTAATTGTTTTGCTTTTGTCCTCTATCTAAAACTTATTGAAGTGCTAGATTAAGAAATGGACTGTCTTCTCTTCTCCTTTATTCCAGTTGTCTGTTCATACCTAAGACTATTTTTAAAGAGACACAGTCACGTTATATTTGGCCCTAATGAAGCTTTTGTAAAAGCCTGAGAGGCTTACAGAACCAAAGCAAATAACATGTTTTCCATTACATCTTTTAAAATTCCAGTGGAAAGTTTGCTTAATCAATACACTTTCCTCTGCAGTGTTGCAACACAAACTTTGCTACCTTGTGCTAGTGTATAAGTACCAGAAAGTTAAACTTAGTCTGTTTTCCCTTAAAGCTGGTTTAAATTTTGTTTTTGGGTTATTGTTTGAAGGCCTTCTGGAAACAGTGCTTTTAAGGAAGATTGAAAGAAGAAAGGGTGTTTTAGTGGCATGCAAAATCAGGGAGACAGTTCCAAGCTTAGGGGACAGCATAAGAGAAGGCACAAAGACAAAAGTGAGAGACTCATACAAGAGTAGTGCCTGAGCAGTGCAAAAGGACCAGATGTAGGAAGAGTGTAAAAAACAGCCATAAACTGGACAGTGTCCTTTTAATTGCAAATTAAATGATCTGTTCACAGAGTATAACTGAATGTAGACGTCCGGGGTGGGGCTCGTCCCTCGCAGGGGCGGCTGGCAGCCAAGTCGCCTCATGGCATGAGGTTGGGAGACAGTTCAGTCTCGCAAGTCCAAGCCCTCGGTCGGGGCGGGGCAGCAAGCAACCAGTAGTTCAGGGCTCAGGCCCTCAGGCAGGGGCTGAGCAAACAAATAGTACTTTAGGGCTCAGGCCCTCAGGCAGGGGCTGAGCAAACAAACAGTACTTTA
>NW_020664447.1:35371168-35371467 GCF_002925995.2 Terrapene triunguis
GGGGTGGCAGGGGGGACACAGGCCCACCCACTCCACTGTGTCCCAGCCCGGGGCCCTGACAGCAGCAGTCCGTCTGCTGCTGGGTCAGTGGGGATCCTGACCGCAACACACTGACATGGGCTCGGGGTCTGCTATCCCCGGGCCACCTCCAATCTTCCCCTCCATGGGTACCTGCACGTCCTCAGCCTCCTCCACCGTGTCCCAGACCATGGGCTCCTCAGGGCACCGAGCACTGGGTAGGTTGGGCAGCTCCTCCGGACCCTCGGCGAGGGGAGGCTCAGGCCGCTCCTCGGGATACC
>NW_020664447.1:35371477-35384874 GCF_002925995.2 Terrapene triunguis
TCCTCAGGATACCGGGCTCGGGGCAGGCTCGGCCAGCCCTCCTCAGGATACCGGGCTCGGGGCAGGCTCGGCCCAACAGGAGCTCGGGCACCAGCGTCTGTCCTCTCCCGCGACCGGCGCTCAACTGAACGCTGGGGCCGGGCCTTTATACTTCCTGTCCAGCCCCTTGACTTCCGGGGGGTGGGGACAGGCGGCGGTGACTCCGCCCACTCTGGCGGCTGTTCTGGCTCGTCCCTCGCAGGGGCGGCTGGTAGCCAAGTCGCCTCACTACACTGAACATTTGCACATAGTGTTCCACTCCCTCCCCCTGAAGTGATCTGTTGAAAGGTCCATTTAATTCATAAAAAGAGTAGCAGTGAGACATCATTATATTTTGCTAGGGTTGTCCCAGATGTCTCTAACAGTAGCTGCTGTCCTCAAGAGGCCATTAGTATTTAATTAAGCCAGAAGTCCTCATAATAGAAAACAATATTCAGTATTACTCAAGCGTTTGAACCAAAAAAAAAAAAACAACCCACCCCAGACTTACTCAGCAATTTCATCATCCACAGCTAACTGTTTCTTCATGAGTCTGTAGAATGGCTTGCGTGCCACAGACACCTCTTTGTTCAAAGTCACCATGCCTACATTTTGTAGGGCATTGAAGCATTGCAAAATGCTTCATTTAAATTCATTTTAAAATAAATTCCGCCTAAGAGTTTTCATGAAAATATGGAGTCACCCCTCTGAATATACATTAATTATGTCTTCTGGGGGGGAAAAACCTTACAAAATAATTATAATAATGTTAAAAGAGACAAAGGTTGGGTCCAGCTCAATATCATACTTAGCACTTCTGTTGCACCTTTTCCTACGAGGATCTTGAAGTGCTTTACAAATACTAAGTAAACCTAGCAAACACACTCATAAGTAGTAACCCTCTTTTGTGATGGAGGCAGCAAGTTCTATCTAGAGGCTAGAATGGGGACTGGGAGTCAGGAATATATCTCAGGGCTTCTGACTCAGTCACTGATTTGGCAAGATAGCTGCACCTGTTTTGCTATCTGTAAAGTACTTTTTAGAGATTCAGGTGTGTACAGTATTTTTATAGATGAGTTAGCTGAGGTGCAAAGAGGTTAAATGACATGCCTGAGGTCACGTTGTAGTCAGGAATTAAACCCAGAACTTCTGACCCCCCCCGAACTTTGCTCAAACTAGTCACCATGTTTCCTTTATTGTTTTTTTTCCCTCCTAAACAACGAAAGGGCAGCTGAGATGACTGGGGTCATATTATCGAGAAACTGAAACAGCTTAATTTTTCTGAATATACTTGGGGCTTTTAAGTATGGTTAAATGCATGTTTTAGTAAAGTCTGACTTCCATACTTGGGGCTATACTATAACTTGAAATGTTGTGACGGGGTCCCCGGGGTGCAACCTGGATTGAGGGACCACTCAGCCCTTCAAACCCACCAACCTGGGCAGCTTCTCACACTGATGCTGAAGTCATGCTCTGGTAAGCACTGCACTTACACGGACATCCACAGGTGGGGACACACTCAACTGTGTTACATGAATGATCTCCCAGCCACTCATGAACCATCAATAGGGAGGGTCCAGCCAATTCCCCTCAGCTCCCCAGCTTTGCACCCCAGAACTAAATTGTCTTGCACTGGTCAGAAGCCTGGCCAGTGTAAGTTCGTTAAGTAGTTTGCCACTCCCTCAATGTGGAATGGATACACACTAGCCTTTTGTAAACTGAGCTGAGATTTCCCAAGCACTTCAACCAAAACACACTTTTTTAGGTACAATATAAAACAGGTTTACTAACTACAGAAAGATAGATTTTAAGTAGGGCTGTCAAGTGATTAAAAAAATTTATCGCGCAATTAAAAAAATACAATTTAAATATTTTTGGATGTTTTCTACATTTTCAAATATACTGATTTCAATTACAACAGTAGTAGTGTTGGTCCCCAAAGTGGGATAAACTAGGACATTAAAAACAAAAAAAAAAAATCATCTAAATCTATTTTTCTTTCCTGCTTTATATTGTTAAGACCAGGTATGAAGAAAGCTTTCCGTGAAGGATTAGAAAATATTAGAACATCACCTTTGGGATCTTCCTAATCAACCTGTTTATCTGCTTTAGGGAAGCACCATCAGGCCAGTGAGACTCAAAATGTGATTGAATCTGAGAAAGCAGCAGAAATAACAGCTGAGCATGAGCATGGCCACGACCATTCAAAATTACACGCCTACATTGGTGTTTCCCTTGTCCTTGGTTTTGTCTTCATGCTTTTGGTGGACCAGATAGGCAGCTCCCACGTGCACTCTACAGATGGTAAGTAAAGCCTCTCCTGCCAAACTGGCACTTGCCTTGGAGCTAGTGCAGCAACCAGAATGAATTAACAAGGTGTATTTTCAGAATATGATTATTTATTATGTATTTTTAATACAGTAGTGCCCAGTCAGGATGAGGGCTCTATTTAGCTTGGTATTCTACAAACATAAAGGTAAGCATGGTCTGTTATGTGAAATAATAAAGCAGTGTTACTGTCAGTGCTGGAAGCCAGCATAATGTGAATATTTGCTTCATAATGCTCAAGTGTGTGGACTGTGCCATGCTGACAGAGAAAGTCTACTTAGAAATAATAGATTACCAACAGCATTGTGTGTTAAGGCTTTAAGCAGTGTTGGTTTTAATATATGACAAATAGAGTAGTCCACTGACATAGCAAAAATCCAAAACTGAAGAGCCAGAGCCTTAACTTCATTAGTTACTTTGTCTTGCTTAGAATTAAACATTTCAAAGAACAAAATATTGGCCTAGTTCAGGCTGTAAATTTTCATGGAAGACAGGCCCCAGTCCTGCATTGTGATCTGCACAGATTGACTGTTGCAACCACATAGAGCCCTGTTGACTTCAGTGGACTTCACATGGACCACCAAGCATGATAAGGGCTATGGTGACTTTCACTGGTAATCTTCCTCAGTAGTTTCCCGGTAAGTGCATGCTGGTTTTCTGTGTACAGCAGAACAAAATGTAGGTAATCTTTCCTGAAAACTAAGCCAATAAATTTGTACTTTTAATGTGAAATTTTATTCCCCTATAAAAACCTTTTGAATAAAATGTAGTTCAAAATACTGTTGAAATGACCATTCTATCATACTTCACTTACATCCTTATTTCTTGTCAGTGTTCAGCAATGTGCTTATGTTTAGATTTTGTTAATGTAAGTATTTTATACTCTTTATCACATTCTCTCGCTTTTCTGTCTTTCCCCTCCTCTACACATAGACTTCTTACCTTGATTGAAAGTCTTCCCCGCAGATGCTCATGTCTGTGTACTGACTCTGTTATCTTATTCGCTTAGCTTCTCAAATGGAGGCTTGGCAAATAGGTTAGCAAGAAACTCAGTAGAGCAACTTGTATTAAAATCCTTGTTTCTACATTTTACAACACCTTTTTTTTTCTCTTTCCTGGTTAGGAGAAAATGGGCTTTCTTGTATCTTTGACCTATTAAGATGCACAGACTCAAAAACTGAACAATATAGGGAACAATTTTTCTGAGCCTTTGCTTTATCTCCCACATGAAATATAACAGAGTAACTGCAAGTGTTGCCGGAATAGTTAGGGATTTATAAAATGCCTTTTCCTGACTTGAACCTTGAAGCAGTGGTATTAATTACCCATTAATGTTATCTCAGTTGACTAGATTTTCTGTTCCCTTAAACTAGGATAGATATAGAGGTTAGAATGGGGTATAACCTTTAAATGTGATCATCTGTTTGGGTTTCATGGATAGTCCAGAACTAAGGACATAGGTTTAAATTAAGAGGAATTAAATGACAGAAGAACTTGAAGGGGTGTTGTAGCCGTGTTGGTCCCAGGGCTTTAGAGAGACGGGTTAGATAATATCTTTTATTGGACCAACATCTGTTGATGAAAGACAAGCTTTAGAAAACGTCTACTTTCACCAACAGAAGTTGGTCCAATAAAAGATATTACCTCATCCACTTTGTCTCTTGAACTTGAAGGGTGAGAGTGAACTTGAGAGTGTGAATAGATGGAATAAGCTTTCAGTTCAGGTAGCAGAGTCAAGTAGCAATATAGTTAAAGTTGTCTGACCACTTGAAATTTAAAGGATTAGATATTTTTATGTTTGTAACAGTAGTTGACAGCCCACTGGAAAAAATTTTCACTGATCGATTCCCCTTCTGTATAGGAGTGGGTTTTTTTTATTTCTCCAGAAGAAGTTAGTTTACAAAAAGATGGTGAGATAAAAGTAGTTATCAAACAATTACAGACATGAATGGCCTATCGTCTGCCTTCAATCCTAAGCAGTTATGCGTGATGTTCTCTTTCTACATTAAAGAGTATGGGAGGATTCTGCCATCTGCTTCAGTCCATATGACAGCATATAGAGTTCATAAACAACTCACAGGGAGCCAGCAGGGAGTTGCCCATAGTCCAGTCACTGCCATAGCTGGCCCTTCCTATAAGCCCCAGCTCAGGGGGCATAGTGGGAGGGAGGAGGCCTGGATAGCACATGATAGTGTGGGCATTCTGTGCTGCATCAGACTGTGGAATAGCCCAGAGGCAGCATTTGGGAGGCTGACGTAAATTAGAGCAACTCTTGGCTGCTCTTATTTAGGCTGGGAGATGCACTAGCCCTTGGAGTAGCCCAGAATCCTGAGTACAAAGGTGGCTTAAAGCTACCTTTCTGGGCTGAGCTGGGGAAGGTAAAGAATCTCAAACTATAGTTTAGTTTCAAAAAGATGAGGGAAGATGACTGTTGCATCCCCTTGTCAATGTTCCCTTAAATTCTGAAGGATAGTATATGATATCTTGACTAGTTTGCCTGGGAAACCTATGGAATTGCTTAACTGTTTAAAAATGGGTCACAGCTGAGAAATTATGTCTCGGTGTTTGTAATATGTTTTTTTCCAGCATGATTCATATGTTTGTTGTTATTTTATATTGTCTAATGTTTAATTTTCTGATGATTATTTCAGACCCAGAAGCGGCAAGGTCAGGCAATTCCAAAATCACTACTACACTGGGACTAGTGGTCCATGCTGCAGGTAGGCTGAATAACTGTAAGATCTGTAAGGGGCAATCTTCTGTCACTGTCATTTTTCCTGTCTTAAATAAACCTTTTGAATTTTAAATTGCAATAATTATTGTATAGTCACCAAAAAAAGCTAGCACTGTGGGGATTTTTTATCTATTTAGAAGTACATTTTCCATCTTTTCCTAAGTAAGCTAACTGAACATTGTTTAAAAATGGTTTGAAAAAATCCACACAGGGACTGGGATATATGTCTAGATATGATTCAGATGAAAAGGTTTAGGGAGGTTTTTAGAAATCTTAATCACAGTAAACCTGATTTTTAACTTTGTAGGAGAGAAACTACTCTAGATGCTAAGAAACAACATAGAGAATTTTTAAAATGTATAAATAGTTGGGGGGTAAGTGTTAGCAATGCAAAATAACACTTCATCCAAAATTTTTAAGGGGCAGGGGACACCAATTTGTCTATTATAACTGCAGCTGTAACAGTATTATAGTATGTTTGATCAGTCATTTAGGATCTGGTGAGTCCCCATTTGATGTATTTAGTAAATTACTTTTACTGTAAAATGAAGGCTATTTTGAAAGCCTTGGATTTTTTGCATCTTCTGTTTCATTTTAAAACAAAAGGAGAGTGATTGGCTTGATTAAATCCTAATATGAAAATAGTATTCTGCCTCCCGAAAATGTTCCTGGGAGTCTTAATTAGATACAATATTTTTCTTCGTTTCTTTTTCTGAAGACTTGTGGTGCATTGTTAACCATCTGCTGCTCCAACTCCAGTGGTGGCTGCTGATCAGTGATGGATGAAGCAATACATACAAATATTTGTTATGTTATACATGTGGGGTTGAAATCTTTGTAATGAATTATGTATTCATTTATTTGGATTTCAATAGTGCACAACGGGCTAGGCACTGTAAACACATTTAATAAAAAAGATACTTCTTGTTCCAGGGATTTTACCACTTAAATGCAAGTTAGATTTAGCAATTTGTTTATATTGAACCTTTGGCTGCCTCATCTGCAAACTGCCCACTAATCCGTCTCCGCTGGGACCACTTCTAAAATTCCAAACCTCTGAGAAACTTTCATAGAGGAGTCACTTTGGGGGGAGTGGGAAGAAAGGTGTAATTCTGTGGGGGGAAAATCCATATTTGGTGGAGGGGAATGACTTGCATGCAGGATGGGCAATATTCAGTGCTGGACCCATGACTGGTTCTAGGTCCAATATCTTGCAGGCCACTGGGGCTAGAAAATGGTGCATTTAACCACTGGAAATGTAGGTATGTTCTCATACAACAAACACTCCTTGCCAATGAAATGGCAACACTTAATTCTACTCCTAGTAGATTGGAAGATATTGGTCATCATTATACATTTATATATAGAAAAGCTACTTAAGTAACTTTTAGAAGTTTCTAAAATGTATTGGTTAATACTTTTCCCCCGGTCTTGCCAAGACCTTTACAGTTTGGATTCATGGTCTTAAGATAAGCCACTTTTACAGATGGGAGAGGGGAATGTTGTGAAAAATAGTATCAATTTTAAATTTATCTAAAACTTCTTTAAAGCAGTTTTTCCTCTAAAAATATGTTCTATAAACAAAATATTTGTCTGTGTCATACAGTGTTAAGGTTTTGATTCACACTCGTTTGGGATCTGTTTAACTCATTCATTTACTTTATTGTTTATATATAATTTGTCTAGCTCAAACTATCATGAAGTAATCCTCTACACTTCACTCTGTGTGTGTGTGTGTGTGTGTGTGTGTGTGTGTGTGTGTGTGTGTGTGTGTAATATAAATGCGTACATATACACAAATGTTTTTGGATCTACCATGATAAAAGGCACTGTGTAAATGTACGTCATGAAACAGATTTTAACCAAAAAATGTTGTTTCATTAATGCATGTATTTTATATAAAAAGAGAGAATTTTTTTATGAACAGCCAATTAACTGATTTGTATGTTTTTCTTTTGATTTTTTTCACAGTAAAACAATGTTTATGTAACATTTAGGCATTTCACAATTCCAAAAGTAATAACTAGAATTCTTTGTAAATTTGTAAAGATTAAAACTGATTTTCAGCTTTAAGTTTAGATAGGAAACACATTCCATAACTTTTGAAATTAGTTACTAAATCTCTGTTCCCTGAATTATTCCAGTTTTATATTAGGACATACCAAAGACTGAGCAGACTCCGTGTGAAATCCTTGCGCTATTGAAGTCAGTGGCAAAACTCCCCTTGACTTCAGTAGGGCTAGGATTTTGCCCTCAAACCTCAGAGTGGCTCAGGAAAGGAAGGGGGAAGCAAGTCAGAGAGCAGCTGGGTCAGTATTAAGGGTTTTGTAAGTAAGGGAAATTATTTTTAAAGCAATATACAATTTTATTTTGGTAGCCAATGGAAAAATAAGTAAACCTTGTGGTGTGTATGAATAATCAGTGAACTCTTATGCGCTCTTTTGGCTTTCTACCCATTAAGCTGATGGTGTTGCATTGGGTGCAGCAGCTTCCACTTCTCAGACCAGTGTCCAGTTAATAGTGTTTGTTGCAATTATGTTACACAAGGTAAGTCCAGATCATAAATTCATACTTTTTTTTTTTTTTAAAGAAAAGTCAGTTTCTACTGCATGTAGGAGGAGTTAATTATTTGGGTTTCTTGCTTGAGTTAACCTCAGTATGTGGAGTTGCAGTGAAGTGATCAGGTGGTAATACAAAATAAGGGATTGGAGAACACAAGTATAATATTGGGTGGCTATGGGTATCAAAGGAAGCTATATCCAGTCAGTTTGGGTGGGGGAGGATGCATTTCAGCTGTTCATTGACAAACCCAACCCCCTGCTGCCCAAACTATCTGACTATGACCTACAAAAATGGGGGAGAGAGAGAAAGGAGAACAATATATTCACTGGAGGAAATGTAGCAGCCACACTGCTATAGTAACAGCCACAATGCTGCATCTGCGCTGCTGCAGCATGTCTGGTGAAGATGCTCTATGCTGACGGGAGAGTGCTCTCCTGTTGGCATAATTACTCCACCTCAACGAGATGCAGAAGCTATGTCAGCGTCTCCCGCCAACATAGCGCAGTGTGGACACCGCTTTAAGTCAATGTAACTTGCATGGCTTTTTCACGCCCCTGAGCGACGTAAATTACATTGACTTAAGCGGTAGTGTAGACCAGCCCCTAGGGATACTTGAAGAAGCCCTGGGGATATGGCAAGGGGTACTTATGTATGTTATGTTAAAGTACGGAAAACTGTTTCCTCCTGCTAGGATTCATTTCTATCTGTATGTGTGGTTTTCAGCACTATGGGAACAATATATACATTACTCCTGGGGAAATTCCGTGCCAAAAAATAAAAAATTCTGTGCACAGTATTTTAAAATGCTGCATATTTTATTTGTCAAAATATCATAATATTATCATACTATTTTCAATTATTTTGGTAATTTATTTCATAATACCTGTCAGCAAGTGTGTCCGTAACAATACAGGCAATAAAAAAGATCCAGGAAATGTTTTTTGACAAATAGATTCCTTACTAGGTGTATTAGCACATCTAAATGGCTCCACAGAACAGACAGCAATAATATTTCCATGTATGTCAAGCACAGAAGACTTTAAGGGTATGTCCACACAGCAAAGAAAAACCCACGGCTGGCCCATGCCAGCCAACTCAGGCTCACGGAGCTCAGGTTTGGGGGCTGTTTAATTGCTGTGCAGCCTTCTGGGCTCGGACTAGAGCCAGAACTCTGGGACCCTTCCATTGGGTTGCCAGGTGTCTGGTTTTCGACCAGAACACCCGCTCGAAAAGGGACCCTGGCAGCTTCGGTCAGCACCGCTGACCAGGCCGTTAAAAGTCTGGTTGGCGGTGCAGCAGGGCAGGCAGGCTCTCTGTCTGGCTCCCAGGAAGAGGCTGACATGTCAGTCCAGCTCCTAGGCGAAGGGGCGGCCACAGGGGCTCCGCGTGCAGCCCCCACCGTGAGCACCAGCTCTGCAGCTCCCATTGGCCAGGAACTGCAGCCAATGGGAGGTGCAGGGGCGGTGCCTATGGGCAGGGGCAGCACGCAGAGCCCCCTGGCCCCTCCACCTAGGAGCTGGAGGGACATGCTGGCCACTTCCTGGGAGCCACCTGAGGTCAGTGCCGCCCAGAGCCTGCATGCCAAAACCTCTCCTGCATTCCGAACCCCTTGGCCCCAGCCTGGAGCCCCCTCCCACACCCAAACTCCCTCTCAGAGCCTGCACCCCACCTTCCTGCTCCAGCCCAGAGCCCCCTCCCGCACACTGAACCCCTCATTTCTGGCCTCACCCAGGAGCCCATACCCCCTCCCACACTTCAACTCCCTGCCTCAGCCCGGAGCCCCCTCCCACACTCCAGATCCCTCATCCCTGGCCCCACACCAGAGCCTGCACCCCCAGCCGGAGCCCTCACCACCCCAGCCTGGTGAAAATGAGTGAGTGAGCGAGGGTGGGGGAGAGCAAGCGACAGCGGGAGAGGGGATAGAGTGAGTGAGGGCGTGACCTCAGAGAAGGGGCAGGGCCTTGGGGCAGGGAGCGGGGCAAGGGGTTCGGTTTTCTGCCATTAGAAAGTTGGCAACCCTACCCTCCCACCCTGCAGGGTCCTAGAGCCCAGGCTCCAGCCCTAGCCCAGAAGTCTACACAGCAATGAAACAGCTCCACCACGCCCAAGACCTGTGAGCCCAAGTTGGTTGGCATGGACCAGCTGCGGGTTTTTCTTTGCTGTGTAAACATATCCTAAAGGGCAGTACATCCTTAGGAGTGAAGTTAGGCCATGATTTGGCACAGCACTTAAATATGTCCATAAAGTTCAGCGCCTGAGTATCCCCAGTGAAACTAATGCTTTGCCAGATTGGGGCCTTAGTGAGTGGCATGGTTAAGTAGTACTCACCATGTCACCGTATAGTCACTGGACTAGAATTGAAATTGTTGCAGACAATAGATTAGAAGGGCAATGGGTGTGAAGGCTCCAGCATGGCAGTGGCAAGCGCAGGCTACTGGCTACATAGAGGTGGGGGATCCTGCTGCCCCACCCCCTCCCCGGGACACGGATGCAGTGGTAAGGCTGCACTCCACCCTGACACAGCACAAGGGCTGGGCCTGCCGCAGAAACACCATGCAGCACTGCCCCTCCATGCCGGCACACCATGATAGTGAGCGAGAGGGACAGAGTCTCACTCGCACACATGCCCAGCGCTGCTGCCTGATCCGGGTGTGGGGGAAGCAGGCTCTGTCCGGCAGGATCTAAGTGTGGAGGGGCTTAGTGTGGGGGGGATCTAGGTGAGAGGGTTCTGTGTGGGACAGTCCGGGTGCAGGCAGCTCAGTGGGGAATCCAGGTGTGTGGGGGATCTGGATTCACAGGGACTCCTTGGGGGGATTCCGGGTGCAGGGGGAATTGGACTCTGCGGGGGGTCTAGGTGAAGGTGGTTGGGGCTCAGTAGGGGGGGTCTGGGTGTCGTGGGGATAGGGCTCGGCCGGGAGGTCTGGGTGCAGGGTGGGGGTCCAGGTGTAGCTGGTTGGGGCTTAGTGGGGTGGGGGTCTGGGTGCTGGGGACTTGGCGGGATGGTTCAGGTGCAGGGGGGGTGGGGCTTGTCAGGGTAGGGGGTTGAGTGCAGGTTGCTCAGGGGTGGTGTAGGTGCAGGCGTGGGGGTCAGGATGCAGAGCGGTGGGGGGGCATCTGGGGTTGAGTGGATGGGGGCAACTATCTGTATAGTGACCCCTCCCCCCCCATGGCTGGGGAGCCATGGGGGCAGGAAGCGCATGTGTATGTGTGTGTGTAGCCGTCTGCAGCTTGGGGCGGTTCCTGGGAGTGGGCTGACCCATCCCCAGCCACTCCATGCAGGGGAAGAGGAAATCCTTTCATGTCCCCCCGCAGCCTAGCCGGGACTAGCAACTGGAGCCCAGCGCAGGGTAGGAGCCACCGGCCAGGGCATCCCCCGCTCTGCCCATTTCCGGCTCTGGGCACACCATGATAGCGAACAAGAGGGACAGAGTCTTGCATGCACGCCCAGCCTCGCCCCCCAAGGCATTGATTTATGTCTTCCCCGGCTGTTCCTGATGCCCAAATCAGACGCACCTGCTCGGGACTGCTGCCTGGAAGGGGCGCATGAATCAATTATTCTGCGGGGGATATTAATTCTGTGCAGAATTCTCCCAGAAGTAACGTATTAAGAGGTCTGCAGTCATTTTTCATCATTAAAGGGTAACGCTGAGGTTTATAGGGTTACAGCATCGCAGACATCTGAAGCAAAATTGAATTGAGTTCCTTACACTGTAATAAGTGTTTTGATATGTCTTCTGCAATAAAGAAGAAACACCAAACTCCAAAGTTGGGGCAATAGCCTTTCAATTTCTCATTAATACTCAATTAAACATGTATTTGTTCAGACCTTATTTGTACATGGTATGGAAAAGATTTATTGGATCTAGTTTTCAAATACCTCAAGCACACAGTTGCACACCTAATTTGTATGTGCAGCTATTGCAACCTACTGCCATTCAAAGTAATTAGTCATGCAGTTTGTTCAGACTTTTTGCCTGTGTAGATGCATGCCTAAAGTGTTTGAAAAATCAGGTCTGCTGTGTTTTCACTTGTATAATAAGTGATATACATGGTAACCATGTTCTGGGATGACAACATTGAGGCCAAAGGCCACGGTGTTTTATAGGTCAGGATCTGGTTATTACCAAGTAAAGGGGAAGCGAACACTTATTATTCTAACATTTTAAATTATTATTAACAATATTTTAAAAGTGTACAGTAAATATTTTTTAAATGAAAGAAGAAAACTTTTTTAAAAGTGGGTTGTCAATGAGATGCTGAAAGAATTTTTTTAAAAAATTGAATTTTTTTCTCTTCCTTACCCCTTCCACAATTACTGCTACTTTTCCCCCGCACATATCTTCTTTCCCCACCTGTATTTCCCTTCCTAAAGATCAGCAAGCTTCTCCTGCAGGCAGGCAGCTGCAATATATTTTAATTTACATTGTGTTTCAAAACTAAATTGGGAAGGGAAGTTTGGGATTGTCCCGATGTAACCACGAATCTGATAGTTCTTGTGGCTTGTACGGAAGGGACTGGATTGATGGGAGAGGGGAAGAAGTGTCTGGTCTTGCTTCCACTGAGGTCAGTACCAAAGCTCTCATTGATTTTAGTTGGATCAGAATTGGGCCTGAAGGAGGGAAATAAATCAAAAAGATTGTTAATCTTTTACTGACAGTTTGACAGCCCCTTTTTCTTTGTTTTGATGGCATTTTTTCTTCTTTCATGTAAATGCTGGAATTTTTCCTCCCTTAGTTGAAGAAAAGTCACTTAGGAGGCATATTTGTTTCTTGCAGGTAGCCTAAAAATTCTGATTACAAAAGTTGATCAGAACAAATTTTGATTACCAAAGCGAGTCAGAACAAAAGGGTTACAGTTACCAATCAAATCAGTACAGTAATGAAAATCCTGGCATTCAATAATAGTACGTGGATTCATATGCTGTATTGTTATTATGAAATAACCATCCAGTGATTATGGAAATAAGATAACCAGAACCAAAAAGAATGCAGAGAGTGGCATAACTGTTCTAGGTCAGTAACTGTAGAGCATCCCTGCACTCTGGTTGGGAATATTCCACTTCAATATAGTTAGTAGGAATAATACATATTTACCACAACTTTTTTTGTCTTTGGACATCTTAAATTACAGGGAATCCTAGCCAAGCTGATATTGCACTGACTATTGTTCTTTTACAGGCACCAGCTGCCTTTGGCCTGGTTTCCTTTCTAATGCATGCTGGGCTGGAACGGAATCGAATCAGAAAGCACTTGCTGGTCTTTGCATTGGCAGCACCTGTTTTGTCAATGGTGACATACTTAGGGCTAAGCAAGGTAAATGTTTGGGATTTAATTTTGTCGGGAGCTTAGCAATTGGGCTTGAGGGGCATGGAACTCCTTACTGGGCTTGTAGAACTCCAAACTGCTTCACCCACCGCCAATACATTTTTCCATACTATCCGCTGTAGCTGGGACTTTCCCGCCATGTAGTTGCAAGTTTATGAACAAAATTCTCAAAAAAGGAAGTATCAGAGGGGTAGCCGTGTTAGTCTGAATCTGTAAAAAGCAACAGAGGGTCCTGTGGCACCTTTAAGACTAACAGAAGTATTGGGAGCATAAGCTTTCGTGGGTAAGAACCTCACTTCTTCAGATGCAAGTAATGGAAATTTCCAGAGGCAGGTATAAATCAGTATGGAGATAACGAGGTTAGTTCAATCAGAGAGGGTGAGCAACTAACCTCGTTATCTCCATACTGATTTATACCTGCCTCTGGAAAT
>NW_020664447.1:35385274-35476322 GCF_002925995.2 Terrapene triunguis
GTTAGTCTTAAAGGTGCCACAGGACCCTCTGTTGCTTTTTTCAAAAAAGGAAGCTTCTGTTTGTTTTAACTAAACAAATAATACTTTTCCACAATTCTGTGGCAGTTGAATCTGCCAGACAATTGTGCTGGGGAATCTAAGCTTTCATTTTAAGAAGCTAAGTTGTCCTGTAAGTTTCACTTTAAGAAACTAACCTGACAAATACAAATGTATGCTTTGTTGACCTCCTGAGTCTGCAAGCTGAAACAGTAGCTCTGACATGTGGGGATGTGTCTCCGTTCTCCTTGAAGGGGTTTTACCTCGGAAACATGATGATAATTTAAATCTTAACATTAACGGTTACAGTGCTGATAATTTTAGTGGAAATATTTAGTTGTTGTGCGTATCCATCCATACTGGATTCAGTGGAAGATATTGGGGCAGTGGTGTGGCTGTCACTGTCAAGGGGTTGGGAGTTCAAGCCCCAGCTCCTTGAGGGACAAACTGTTACCTCAGTCTCTAGGAAGAGGGAAAGAAGAGGTGCATCCCCTCCTTGGTGCCCAAAGCCTCAAACAGCTCCTGGAAGCTCAAACTCAAGTCCTCTCCCTTTCCTTCTGTGGTGACAAAGGCCCCAAATGCTGCCCAAAGCTTCCAGCTTTCCCCCTTGACAACTTCTTATATTGTCAGTACAAAAATCTGCAGCACATCAAAACTTTAGGTGAAGCATACAATATACAGTATTTAATATTAAAATATAATATCACAAGGGACACTGTACTTCTAGTAAGATAAAAAAAAACCTCAGGTTTTGAACACACACTGTAAATTTTGCAGCATTATCAAGTATCACTTAATTCAGCATTGGTGTGCCATTCAAAGTAAAAGCCTTGCTGCAAAACTTGGGACCAGATCATGACAGAATCCCTGGGACTTTGCTAATGCTTCACATTTACATGGTGCTTTTCATCCAAGACAATCCATGTCCTTTAAAAACATAAGTCATTAAATCTCACAACTGTCCTGTAAATCAAGCATAGGAAAACAGGCTGAGTTGCTAGTAAAGCCAGGAACAGGAAAACTAGGAATCGCAACTCTCAAGTGCACTGGTACGACCATTAGACAACTTGCCCACCCTCTAGGTTTGGATTCTTGACTATAGCAGTCCAAACATTCAAAGTGATCTGTACCTAAACATTTCTAAAAACATTTCATATTTATTTACATAAGAAAATCCTGATTGTATAGTTGTGTATATGCAGGATGTACTGTGTGTGTAGTGTGAACTCTGATTGAGACAGACCAGGTGTTCTTTTGAAAAATCAAAAGGTTTTCCAAGAAAACAGACTTGCAACAATAAATGATGCACTGTTAGTGATCATACATCCTCCCCTAGGAAAACCTCAACATCTGCCTAGAATGAACACCCAATAAGATACTCATTAGGCTAAGCCTCATTTGTTCATCTTAACTAGTTTGTAGTAAATATATTTAAATGTACCAGTGCAGTGGCTCTCAACCTTTCCAGACTACTGTACCCCTTTCAGGAGTCTGATTTGTCTTGTGTATCCCCAAGTTTCATCTGACTTACTTGCTTACAAAATCAGACATAAAAATACAAAACTGTCACAGCACACTATTACTGAAAAAAGTGTACTTATTTTTACAATAATTTAAAATAAATCAATTAGAATATAAACTGAAGCTTTCAGTGTATAGTATATAGAGCAGTATAAACAAGTCATTGTATGAAATTTTAGTTTGTTGTGACTTTGCTGGTGTTTTTTATGTAGCCTGTTTAAACTAGGCAAATACCTAGATTAGTTGATTTTTCCCCCCCGGAAGACCTCTGTGTACCCCCAGGGGTGCCCCTACCCCTGGTTGAGAACCACTGCACTAGTGTACACATGTGTGACACAGTCTTTATATAAGTGCCTGTTAACTTATCTATAGAGGGTTGGATGTGGGAGGCTGATTTGGTTAGTGTATTGTATTTGTCTTCAGAGATCTGTCACCAAGCCCAGCCTAAAATATAGGTCAATATGCAGGGACTAAGTGGAGACTCAAAATGCACCAAGTGTAGAACCTTCAGCAAAGTTCTTAGCGCTATAGATATTTCAGAACTTCCATCCTCCAGTTGTTCAGTATAGTTGATATAATGACCTAAGAAACTGGCCTAATATAGAGCCTGACATTTCTTGCAGTGAATAAAAAGGTAAAGACTGTGCAATTTGGAATTGAAGTCTCTGTTGAAGAGATGTGAAGGAAACACTTGGTGATCCCATCTCTGGCTAAAATAGAAGGGTTAGGATGCATAAATCTGTTCCCTAATCCAGTGTTAAAATTGTAATGAGAACTAATCAGAAATCAAGGGATAAAAATGGTAGTGTTATCCGTATGTGAGATGTGAAAGGAGACTGTCATGTTCTGTGCATACCACAAAGTGACACGTCTATTTAGGATGATATGCTGTTTCTCACCAAGATTTTTTTCCTAAGCGTTTGGTATATTTTTCTGTCATGTCATGCCTAGGTGATTTCATATTCAGGTCCATTCAGAACATTGTGGCATGCCTTCTTGCCTGTATGTGTGCCATCGCATCATCTCTAATTCTGAAAGGTCTCCACTTGTTCCCCTTCCACTACAGTTTTTGTTCTCCTCATGTTCAAGGGCTCCTTCACTTTTCAATCTTTGCTCTGTCAGTTTGATCATCCCTCCTGTGTCAGGTGCTGAATTTTATACTCTCTCTCTCTCTCTAAAATAGCCTTTTTGCCTTATTGATTTCCCATCTATCTTTGTAAAAAGCACAGCTTAAAACCCACCTCATCTAGGTTGTCTACAAACAGTGAGCTGTCAACCAGGTCATTGCACATGTGCTTATCACACCTGTCCCAATCTGAATGTTCCTATCTACTGTCACCTTTCTGTAACAAATCCACTGCTGTAAGTGCTGTAGGTTGCATAGATGATGCGCTATGAAGTTGTAGAAAAGGATTCTAGAAAAAAGGACAGGGAGGGACTTTGAGTAAATAGCCTGGGAGAGAGACACTAGAAAGGAACCATGCTAGCGACAACACCATTTACACAGTAGATGGTGAGAGGTTTGATGGGTTTGTTAATAAAAAACACCAGTGAGGGATCTTTGTTGATGGGTCATTGGTTTTAGGCAGGCTAAGAGCTGAGTTTTGAGCAACATTTTAGAAGAATGGGGAATTGGGGAGGCAGAAATAATTATGGAGCTAGTGCAGTTGCAGATGCAAAGAATCAACCTCTACTTGGCCAACGTTGACTTCCTCTCCTATGTCAGAGGGATAGGTTGAGACTATACCAGGAAATAAGATCACAGAGATAAATGGGAACTTGACCAAAGAAGGACCTTAAAAATGAATGCACAGATTTTGCATTTTATTCCCTATGGTTATGTGTAGTGTGAGCCTAATCATGGTGTGGCAGAACCTCTTCTATAAATGGAGAGACATACTGAAATAAAATGAATAGAAGGATTCTTGATCATTCTTAACATGTTAGATACATCCCAGGTTTGTAATAATTTTGTATAGAACCCCTGGAACATGCACAGTGCTCGCTGTGCTTACAATGTAAATACAGCTGGGCGGGCATCTATGACCTGAAATCTGATCTCATTGAAATGAGTAGCAAAACTCACATTGACCCAGTGGGAAGAGAACCAGGCCTTTAAAGACTTGAGGTCATCTTGAAATCTAGTCATTTAAAAAAAAAAAAAATTAACTTCACTGTGTGTGCGCCAAATTTTGTGGGTTTACAATTTAATTTTCCTATTTTAAGAAGTATATTTTGCTCCTCTGTTGCTGTGTGAAAGACTCACACAAACGGGGTAACTGACTATACATGAGAAACAGTTCAGTTTACTATACACACAGTACTGCCAAATGCACAAAGTAAACTGGAAAAAAGATATTTAATTCCTCTAATCTTATAATGTCAGATGCTACTTGAAAGTATAAGTCGTTAAAACATTTTCACACAAGTGTGGTATATTTTTTTTTTTTTTTTTTTTAAAGATTGTCACTTTGAAAGAATGATTGTTGACCAAATCATAATAAAGCTGGAATGTTAAGGGGTTTTTATTTATTTGTTGAATCTGTTGTAGTTTGGATTCATTTTCACTCTTCCTCCCTCCTTTTTCTCTTTCACAGAGCAGCAAAGAAGCCCTTTCAGAAGTCAACGCCACTGGAGTTGCCATGCTTTTCTCTGCTGGGACTTTCCTTTATGTTGCCACAGTGCACGTCCTCCCAGAGGTGGGAGGAATGGGGCATAGCCACAAACCTGAATCAACAGGTGGGAAAGGACTCAGCCGCCTGGAGGTGGCAGCCCTGGTCCTTGGCTGCCTTATTCCTTTAGTTTTGTCCATTGGGCACCAGCACTAAAGGTTCAAAGTCACTGTTCTTCTCCTTGATCTGGTGAGCAGTAAATGTCAGCTGCTCTTTTCATCGTTGTCTCTCTTACCCCATCATCCACCCCATCTGCGCTGTGGAGTTCAGAGGGAAGCTTGATTCCAATGTGAAGAATTCTGGAAAAGCTTTTAGTGTAGCAAAATGTACTTTGGCAGCCAGACATAAATTCTGTGTAATTTTCTTTTCTGAAGACATTTGATATTTTAATTTTGATTTCTGGCCCCTATTCTCAGGGAAGATGGACTTTGAATTTTAAGAAAGGTGAGTGGGGAAGAATTTAATGGCTCATCATGAAATTGCAATCACCAAAGTATTCTGCAACTCAGCGTTCACAGCTGAGAATAAAACAATGGATGGATGCCTTTTAATATGTGGAAATCTTCTTACCAGTAGAATAGGGGAACCTCCCCTACAGTTTTTTTTATGTTGTCCCGACATATGTGACTGATCCATGTAATATCAATGCCATAAACCTTGCTGTAAAGATGCAGTACTCAAAATTCTGGTTAATGTACTTGTTGCAAAAGACTAGAACTGTGGATTGGAAGAAACATTATTGGACAAAGATTAGAGGAAGTCTAGGATGTCAGAATTCAGCTAGTTAAGTAAGTGGAGATGACTTTTGCATTGCATTCCCTGGATTAACACAAAGGAAACAAGAAAGTCCTAGAAACAAGGAAATATTCTGTTTTTACTTGGTTTATGCAATGGCTTGTTACATTATTTAACAAAAAACAGAAACAAAGCACACATTGGAAGCAGATCTCCCATCATGTCCGTAAAGAGTAGCAACCAAAACTGTAGAGGCAGTTAGGAATCTGGCACCAGGGCTGCACTGCTACTATCCTTGAGAGACAAATACACAATGTCTTTTTTAAATCAAACTGTTCAGGGCTCTGACTGGAGATCTGATGGAAATGGATTTTGAGGGACCAGAGAACTATACTAGCTCATTTACAAAGGGCTGAAACTAGTGGTTAGTTTTTTTTCTTTCATTAAATAAAAAATATTAAGGTTAACAAAACAAGATCTCTGGTTAAATACTCATACTCTGTGCATATTGGCAGGTGCACGGTGTGTCTAAACTAGTTAACTGCTCTGCTAAATCTTCATACCAACAAGCAAGAAGCATTTTGTTTTTTTTGAGAACCTATTAAAATCATTCCTTTGGGAATTTTGCAATCCATCATCTCTTGATTATGGTTGATTGTAGTGATGCTTTTCTGGGACTCAGTGCCATTGCAGCTGGATGATAAAAGATTCTCTCCTTATCAAGACATGCCTTCTCTTGTCAGGCAGTGTTTTTGTTTAATTATGCAAGAAATGGTACATTTTAATAACTGTAGTGCATACAAATTCAGAACAGTTGACATGTACAGATTGAAAACACAACTCTTGTTTTACAAAAATTGCTTTTATGCTGCATCCATTTTAAGCCCTAGTCTGAATCTATCTGCACTTCTTGTATATAATATTGCCAAAATGTTGTTTTTGTTTAGTCATTTTCATTGTTTGAAACAAATCTTCAAAGCTTGAAATCACTGCCTTCTCAAGGAACTTATTGTCTCCTTGTGAAAGAGAGAGCCTCCTTCTTCCCTCGCCATCTGTTTCTTATGGTACACAGGCCATCATGGCTGTGACTTCTTTACTTCATTACATCCTCATTATCTTTTAGCTCAGCAGTGGGTATCAGCATGGCTCTTGGAACAGGATTTGTTAGTTTAATTAGTGATCACTCTGTTCAGTGGCTTTGTAGCAGCACAAAAACAGTAATCCACTGTCAGATTTTAACAGTGGTGACTGCTTTTTTGTTTTTTTACCGTTAGAAAGGTGGATTTGAAAATCAATGCAGAATTATTAGAAAGTAGAAGACGTTCCCACAAGACTAATTATTTTAAGGTAGATAAAATATTAGACCTAAACCATGGTACATGAAACTAGGCCTTTAAAAAGCTGTTGTGTTCTGAAAAGCAATAGCAAAAATAGCACCACCTAACTGACTAGATCTATTCCCTCTATGTATTTAGTCATGCCTAGTTTCTCAAGAGACAAATACAAATCTACTTTTATACCGTTAACTCTGAAAAACAAACACAGCTCAGCTAGAGAGCTGGATTCTGTTCCCTGTGTACCACCACAGTTATGGAACTGTTTGCAACTGACAAACCTGTGTAAATCCACTGAAGGCAGTGTTGGTGCACAAGTGTCACTGAGGGCACAATTGAGCTTGTAGAACCTTTTTGACAGGTGGTGGTGACAGGCAACATATAACGTACAAAGAATCCTGCTCTTAGACCTCTTGGTAAATTTGCAGGGCTGGCAGTTATGAAAAAACACCAATTCTATTTGTAAACTGAGCAAATCTGATCTGTAGTCATTGGCTGAAAATGGAACCTCCCTGGTGACACTTCTGCAGTTACATTTTTGGGGTAGAAGCACACTTTAAGTTTACTTCCATTTTTCCCCAGCACATGCTTATGGTTATCTTTCAACATCTGTGGTTCAGCTTCAGCCATCATTTCATGTCAAGTCACTGTAATGGTCAGAAACCTATACATCCACTTTTACCGTCCCATTTACCATCTTTTCCTGCCAGGCTGCAATATTCAGCCAGAACCTTTCTCTATGGACCATTGCTTATTGAGGAGGAGACATTTGACCAAATCTCTCTCCCCTGCTGACATAGATTCTGGCAGGTTTACCATAGTGATAATCATCTTCCTGTTGGCATTGCTAAGAGGGTTTTGTCAGACTTCTTGCCATGGGCACATCATAAGATCAAGTCTCCAACTTCTGGGGCAATTGCCAGTGATGATAATGCTTGGTTTAGTATTGTACAAACTAAGCTTGAGAGGCCAGAGCATTAAGCATTATTGGCCAAGATATAACAGTGCAAGAATCTGAAAAGGGTTCACAAAATTAAAATGTCTACAAACAAAATGGGGACAGAAGGCCCAGTAATGTGCAATTTTCACTTTGCAGTTTGACTAAGTGGCATAAGATTTATGTTTTTTCCTGTCCACTTAGAACTAGCTTTGTTTTTTTGGCTGCCTTAATGATGTATATCTGTTGAACTGTTGTTTAAACTTATATGGCTGAGACTGCCGCAGTTAACAAGGGAATTGGGGGTTATCAGAGAGATGCATAGCAGAATGTAAAGTTTTGTTGTGAATGTAGCAGAATGTAAAGTTTTCAGTGCTTGTTTATGTCCATTCCAATCAGGTGTATAATGGCCACGGGGGTTGTAATGAGCCACAGGCAATGCCGGTACCGCTGGCAGCAGCCACTGCCAGAGAAGCACCAGCACCGCTGTTGCCCCTTACAGCTCTAGCACCAACCCTCCTGTCAGTGGTACCGCCAATGGCTACAGCTTCAGTTCCACCGGCGTTGACGATATCGGCACCACCGGAACCAGCAACTTCAGCACCTGCCTCAGCACTGATATTTCCGCCTCCAGTGGGCCCGGCACCGCATGCTGTGGAATACCGCGTGTTGCGAGACCCACGGGGCGCTGAAGGGAGCGAGCAGGGTCTGCTGCCAGGCCTTTCCTCCTCATCCTCTCTGGATGAAGCGGTGGTAGGGACGTAGACGACCCCAGCTCTGGAAGATAACAGGGCACTCCAGCAGCTCTTAAGCCATGCTGCCCAGAACCTGGGCCTACAGGCGGAGGCGGTGGTGGAGGAATCAGACCTTGTTGTTGAAGCGGGGGTCTGCCACAGGGTTTTGGTCGTCTCTACAATCGTCTTTATTAAAGGCAAGGCAACACAAGATGGACCGGGGGGTGCAAGGATGTCGGGCTTGCTGGAGGCGGAAATATCGGTGCCGAGGCAGGTGCTGAAGTTGCTGGTTCCAGCGGTGCCAATATCGTTGACTCCAGTGGAATCGAAGCTGTAGTTGTCGGCGGTGCTGCTAACAGGAGGGTCGGTGCCGGAGCTGCAGGGAGCAACGGCAGTGCCGGCGCTTCTGTCAGCGGTGCCACTGCCGGCGGTGCCTTCAGCTCATTACAACCCCCGTGACCATTGTACACCTGATTGGAATAGATATGAACAACACATCTCGAAGAACAACAGTTACGAGAAGATGAGTAACCGTTTTTTGCCTCAAGTGACCAAATCTATCCTAATTGTAATTCCCCATAGCAGATTATTTTCTTTCAACATAAGATTTCAGTTAAATACGAGTTGGGGTGAAAACATCTCTGATCATACCTCTATCCTCCCTCTTTATCTGCCACAATAAAATCAATTATCACATGTAGTCAGGGCCATCTCTTGTCAGTTTCCATTCCTCAGAAAACTTAATTGCAAATAAATTCTTCATTACTCTTCCATTTTTGACTGTAATGTCCATTCTTATATAGGCTTTCAGTTGTAATGGGGGTGGAAAATAGGTATACCCAGACAACACTGTAACTGATTGGCTTGCATTTTTCCCTTCTTTTTCCAAATCCTACCCCAAACCAGAACTCTCCACATCAGCCAATTTATCAGTTCTGATGGTTGAGTTGATACTAAGAATCAATTAAGGTTACATCTGTGTTAGTCCCAATGAGTTCAGCTATTTCATTGACTGTTCTGATTTCATTCTTGTTCCTCATAATAAAGGCAAAATATTTTTTCTGTACCTGATGACAACTGAGATACACGAGCCTCATTTATATTTACAGATGTGAGAATGGCAGGGCAGGATAAAGATGTTTTGATGGCTATTCCGTGTATTGTAAATTGGCCATGTATTAAGCACGAGAACCTAGTGTCTACATCTGAGCTTCAAAGAGCGCTCCTGCGTGGAATATCTTAAAACCTTAACATTATCCAAGAGACCCAGGAGAACAACAATATTTGTTCAGGAACTACTGTAGAGGCTGGTGATTGTCTTATAGGATTTCTTGGCAGTGGCTGACTTGTGCCCTTATTGTCAACTATACTCAGAATAACATGGAAAGGCTACAGAATAACTGTTGCTGTCTTCTGCGTTGTCTCCTTGATCATCCTCAGGAAATCTGGGAGGAGAAGTTTGGTTTCTTTTGTCTGTGGACTTGTGGGGAACCCGTCCCATGAATTTCAGATTTGAACTTTTTAAAATATCAGCTTTTCTCATTTTCCTTTGGTTACATCTTCCAGCAGCTCAGGCTTTCCAGGGATTAAAATTGCCTGGTTACTGCAGTTGAAGTGACTCAGCATACTGAGCTGTAATTTTAATGTCTTTTCAAAACCATTTGTACACATGAAATCATTCCATGAATGGCTGCCTTATAATTTTGTTTTTTTCCACTTTAATTGTGAATGGTTAAAAAAAATAATGTTGTTGGTTTTTGATTTGTTTTATTATATTAAATTTTTATTAGATGCAGTGCTTAAGAGTTGGCTTCTCATTTATCATATGAGGTTTTCTTAGAGACCATGTGAAGAGCAGTGGCACTTCAAGATAGTGCTGCTGAAGACTAGTGCATTTTATTTTTATGTACAGTAGAACCTCAGAGTTACGAAGTGATCAGTCAACCACACACCTCATTTGGAACTGGAAGTACACATTTAGGCAGCAGCAGAGACAAAAACAAAAACAAAAAAAGGGGGCAAATAAATTACAGTGCTGTGATAAACGTAAACTACTTAAAAAAAAAGGAAAGTTTTTAAAAAAAGTTTTGACAAGGTAAGAAAACTGTTTCATTTAAATTAAGATGGTTAAAAGCAGCATTTTTCTTCTGCATAGTAAAGTTTCAAAGCTGTATTGAGTCAATGTTCAGTTGTAAACTTTTAGAACCATAACATTCTGTTCAGAGTTACAAACAATTCAGAGTTACAAACAACCTCCATTCCCAATGTGTTCATAATTATGAGGTTCTATTGTATAGGCATTTCTGTGGGGCTCATAGCCACAGAAATTAAAGCTACAAGAGAAAGCTGGTGAGAGGCAGACTGTCTGAGTTCTGTTACTGGGCAGCCCCAGAAAGCGTCTTCGCCCAAGATTCCCACTAGCCAGAAAGAAGTTGGGATTACAGTGAGGGGAATGAGAGTGGGTGTCAGGAGCAGTATTACCAACCACAAGTATTCAATAGTCATGAATTAGACACCTCTGAAATCATGATTGGCTTAAAACTGACTTAAATATTAATGATCACATTGGCTTTTTCCTGTTTCTGATTTTTTTTGAGCCTCAAGAGAGAAATAGCAAGCCCCCAATTTGCATGTGAGCATTACAGATTTAAAAACTCAACAATAAATGCACAAACAAAATGTAAGCCTCTCTGCTGGCTTTTGGAGGGGATTCTACTTAGCCTCTCCTCACCTTTGGGCTATGGAGAAGCTGCCATTCTAATCTTCTCCATCTCTCTGTGTACACCACATTCCCCTGCAGCCTAGTTTTCCGACTATCCTCCACATGCTCTTTCCCCCAGCACACATGCCTTC
This sequence comes from Terrapene triunguis, assembly GCF_002925995.2. Taxonomy (NCBI): domain Eukaryota; kingdom Metazoa; phylum Chordata; order Testudines; family Emydidae; genus Terrapene; species Terrapene triunguis. The sequence goes on from NW_020664447.1 coordinate 35,396,097, forward strand.
ACAGCACCTCCGTATCCCTCTCCGGCTCCTGGCATCATTCCCACTAGCAACAATGGAAGGCAGTGGCCATCTCTGCTAAGGGCAGCCTAAACTTCCTCTTTTCAATACTGTAGGGAAACAGGAGCCCTCTTAAGTGAGGGCAGATTGTGACCATTTTGAAAAAGACTCCTTCCTGGGGTTTCTCTTGACTATATTTGCTGATGCACATATTTTCAGTTATAAAGGCGAACAGAAACTAACCTATGGACCTACAGCCAAGAGGTTGTCAGAAGTTTGAAATGGTGTCAGAGAAGTTTTGGCATATAGTTTTTGAGCAAAAAGGTACAAAAATGATGATTTACCAGGACATACTTCTTACAGATTTGCAGATTTAATGGGAGACCCTCAGAAAATTCAGTCCTTTCTCAGATTGTATGCTATGAACTTGGGGGAGGAGACACTATATTCGTCATACAAAACAGGTTGAATCCTTGCTTTAAGTGAAAAACTTAGTGCAACCTTAACTGTGGAGTCACAACCAACACCTCCAGGCTAACAGCTTGTTTTTATCAAACTTCAGTTTGGGGCCAGATTTGACCCGAGTGACCCTTTGAAAAGGTAACAAAATTAAAATGAAATGTTTGTATGCTGTGTACAACTAATCTGTATAATGTTAATATTTGTTTTACAGTACCCTGAGTGGGTTAGCCTCTCTAGAAGACATTTTCCCTGCCCCGAAGACTTTACAATCTGCAGCCTGCAATTTGCAATGCAGGATCCATACATGAGGACCCTTACATCTGTGCAACATCCCATAGAAGTCTAAGGGACTTTGTGCATAAGGTCTGAAGGTCCACATGCCAGGATCCAAATAAAGACATGACTTTCTATTACAGGATGTTACTGAGGCAACATTTCAGTGTTTCTCCAGAGTTGTACATGGATATATATCTAAATTTTTATATTGCATTTGTCACCAGCCAGAGAGAACCTTCAGTCCTTATGACTCTTCCCAACCGGTAGGGTGATATATTATTCCTGCTGCCAACAATGCACACTCCCCGCTTCACAATCTTTGTTCTGCTGCTATTCTCCTCCTCTTGCTCAAGCTGAGACTTGATGTGTTTTGCACAGTAGCTGCTCCTGTGGCCATAGCCAAGAATCTGTCAGTGTTTCTTTTCGAAAAGTGAAACCTATCCCTGAAGAGATTTTATAATGTTTGTTCTGAATATTATTTGTGTATTGGTTTTTAGTACATCACCCATTGCGGCAGCTCTGTAACAGTTAAAACCCACAAGCATAAGTCTCCATCTTAACTGTCTGCTGTTGTGCTTAAAAGTCCCATGTAAACAAATACGCTTTGCATTGTTCCTTAAAGCTCACCATACTTGGCTCTGAGAGGTGGAGAGAGAATGGAGTGTGTTCCACCAGCAAGGGGTCCTCAACCAAAAATATGCCACTGCTGGCCTTAGACAATAAAACTCCAGAAATCATCATCATGAGGAACAACCCAGTAGATCTTAACTGCTGTAATGCAACCAAGTTAGGTGGCCTCTTAGGTAGTTGACTCCTAGACTATTCAGGACTAAAAGAGCCTAGTCAGTACCTTGAATTGCACCTAGAAACATCCAAGTCCATGTCTAAGGCCTGGTCTACACTACGAGTTTAGGTCGACTTTAGCCGCGTTAAATCGACTTAAGCCTGGACACGTTTACACTACGAAGCCCTTTCTGTCGACTTAAAGGGCCCTTTAAACCGGTTTCCTAACACCACCTCGACAAGGGGATTAGCGATAAAATCGGCCTTAGGGGGTCGGAATTGGGTTAGTGTGGACGGAATTCGACATTACTGGCCTCCGGGAGCTATCCCACAGTGCTTCATTGTGACCGCTCTGGACAGCACTCTCATCTCAGATGCACTGGCCAGGTAGACAGGAAAAGCCCCGCGAACGTTTGAATTTCATTTCCTGTTTGCTCAGCGTGGAGAGCACAGGTGACCATGCAGAGCCCATCAGCACAGGTAACCGTGATGGAGTCCCAGTCCCAGTCCCAGGATCGCAGAAGAGCTCCAGCCTGGACCGAACGGGAGGTACAGGATCTGATCGCCATCTGGGGAGATGAAGCAGTGCTCGCCGAACTCCGAAACAGTAAAAGAAACGGCAAAACATTAGAAAAGATCTCCAAGGCCATGAAGGACAGAGGCCATAACAGGGACGCGCGGCAGTGCCGCGTGAAAATTAAGGAGCTAAGGCAAGCCTACCACAAAGTCAGAGACGCAAACGGAAGGTCCGGGGCAGAGCCGCAAACATGCCGCTACTACGCGGAGCTGCATGCCATTCTAGGGGGTGCAGCCACCACTAGCCCAAGCGTGTTCTATGAGTCCCTCTCTGCAAACGGGGAAGCGGGTTCGGCGGACGAGGAAGATGAGGATGGAGAGAACATAGATAGCTCACAGCAGCAAGGAAGCGGAGAAACCAGTTACCCCAACAGCCAGGATATGTTTGTCACCCTGGACCTGGAAACAGTAACCCCCGAACTGACCCAAGACCCTGAGGGCACACAGGGGACCTCTGGTGAGTGTACCTTTGCAAAAATTACACATGGTTTAAAAACAAGCGTGTTTAATGATTAATGATTAATTTGCCCTGGCAATCGCGGCCAGTACAGCTACTGGAAAAGTCTGTTAACGTGTATGGGGATGGAGCGGAAATCCTCCAGGGACATCTCCAGAAAGCTCTCCTTCATGTACTCCCAAAGCCTTTGCAAAAGGTTTCTGGGGAGGGCTGCCTTATCCCGTCCGCCATGGTAGGACACTTTACCACGCCAGGCCAGTAGCACGTAGTCTGGAATCATTGCATAACAAAGCATGGCAGCGTATGGTCCCGGTGTTTGCTGGCATGCAGACAACATCCATTCCTTATTGCTCTTTGTTATCCTCAGGAGAGTGATATCATTCACGGTCACCTGGTTAAAATGGGGCAATTTTATTAAGAGGACATTCAGAGGTGCCCCTTCCTGGTCTGCTGAACAGAAATATTCCCCGCTGTTAACCACGCGGTGGGGGGGAGGGGTGAAGTGACCATCCCAGAGAATTGGGTGTGAGGGGGAGGGGAGTTAGTTGGGTTTGTGCTGCATGTTAAACCTGAAATCGCAGCCCCTCCTTTTACATTGCAAACCCATTTTAAATGGCACGGGTGCTTGGTATGGGAAATGAGGGCAGAACTGTTTGAAACCATCCCCACATGTTAAGAAGGCTAAAAAAGCCCAAAGACTATATGTCTTACCATGGCTGCCTGCAAGCTGAAATCTGTGTCCTGGCACTGCGTGAGTGATCTCTCACACCAAACCAGGAGACTCTCAATATAAGAGGAAAAATGCGACCTTGTAACGAAAGCACATGTGCTGTGTGATGTTGTGAACAGCAAAATCTAACGTGAAAGAGTCTACCCATTGTTCTCTAAAATGTATCTTTTTTAACAACCTCTCCCTTCTCCACCAGCTGCAAATCTTACTCCTTCGCAGAGGCTAGTGAATATTCGAAGAAGGAAGCGAAGGACGCGTGACGAAATGTTTACTGAACTTCAGACTGCCTCCCACGCTGACAGAGCACAGCTGAATGCGTGGAGGCAGTCAATGACTGATTTTAAAAAAGCCCAATATGAGCGAGAGGAGAGGTGGCGTGCTGAAGAGGAGAAGTTGCGTGCTGAAACGCGGGCTGAAGAGGAGAGGTGGCGTCAACTTGTAATCAGAAAGCAAGAGTCGATGCTCCGGCTGCTGGAGCATCAAAGTGATATGCTCCTGCATATGGTTGAGCTGCAGGAAAGGCAGCAGGAGCAGAGAACGCCGCTACAGCCCCTCTGTAACCAGCAGCCCTCCTCCCCAAGTCCCATTGCCTCCTCACCCAGACGCCCAAGAACACGGTGGGGGGGCCTTCGGCCACCCACTCACTCCACCCTAGATGATTTCCATAGCAATAAGTTTTAAAGTTTTAAATTGGAGTGTGTCCTTTTCCTTCCCTCCTCCCCCACCCATCCCGGGCTACCTTTCCAATTATCCCCCTAGTTGTGTGCTGAATTAATAAAGAATGCATGAATGTGAAGCAACAATGACTTTATTGCCTCTGCAAGTGGTGCTCGAAGGGGGGAGGGTAGTAGGGGAGGGTGGGGTGGTTGGTTTGCAGGGAAGTAGAGTTAACAGGGTGGTGGGGGAGGGGCAGAGGGTTCATCAAGGAGCAACAAACAGAAGTTTCACTCCGTAGCCTGGCCAGTCACAAAACTGGTTTTCAACGCTTCTCTGATGCGCACCGCGCCCTGCTGTGCTCCTCTAACCGCCCTGGTGTCTGGCTGCGCGTAATCAGCGGCCAGGCGATTTGCCTCAACCTCCCACCCCGCCATAAATGTCTCCCCCTTACTTTCACATATATTGTGGAGCGCACAGCAAGCAGCAATAACAATGGGGAGATTCTTTTCGCTAAGGTCTGAGCGAGTCAGTAAGCTGCGCCAGCGCGCTTTTAAATGGCCAAATGCACATTCCACCACCATTCGGCACTTGCTCAGCCTGTAGTTGAACAGGTCCTGACTCCTGTCCAGGCTGCCTGTGTACGGCTTCATGAGCCATGGCATTAAGGGGTAGGCTGGGTCCCCAAGGATCACGATAGGCATTTCAACATCCCCAATGGTTATTTTCTGGTCCGGGAAGAAAGTCCCTTCCTCCAGCTTTCGAAACAGAAGAGACTGCCTGAAGACGCGAGCATCATGTACCCTTCCCGGCCAGCCCACGTTGATGTCGGTGAAACGTCCCTTGTGATCCACCAGGGCTTGCAGCAGCATTGAAAAGTACCCCTTGCGGTTTATGTAGTCGGCGGCTTGGTGCGCCGGTGCCAAGATAGGGATATGGGTTCCGTCTATGGCCCCACCACAGTTTGGGAATCCCATTGCAGCAAAGCCATCCACTATGGTCTGCACGTTTCCCAGAGTCACTACCCTTGATATCACCAGGTCTCTCATTGCCCTGGCAACTTGGATCACAGCAGCCCCCACAGTAGATTTGCCCACTCCAAATTGATTCCCGACTGACCGGTAGCTGTCTGGCGTTGCAAGCTTCCACAGGGCTATCGCCACTCGCTTCTCCACTGTGAGGGCTGCTCTCATCCTGGTATTCTGGCGCTTCAGGGCAGGGGAAAGCAAGTCACAAAGTTCCATGAAAGTGCCCTTACGCATGCGAAAGTTTTGCAGCCACTGGGCATCGTCCCAGACCTGCAACATGATGCGGTCCCACCACTCTGTGCTTGTTTCCCGGGCCCAGAATCGGCGGTCCACGGCATGAACCTGCCCCAGTAACACCAAGATTTCCACATTGCTGGGGCCTGTGCCTTGTGAGAGGTCCATGTCAATTTCCTCATCACTATCGTCGCCGCGCTGCAATCGCCTCCTCCTCAGCTGGTCCTGGTTTGGCTTTGGCATGTCCAGGAGGCTCTGCATGTTTTCCAGGACAATGCGCGTGGTGTTCATAGTGCTCAGAATTGCCGCGGTGATCTGAGCGGGCTCCATGATCCCAGTGCTGGCTATGGCGTCTGGTCTGAAAAAAGGCGCGAAAGTAGTATCTGACGGACCAGGGGAAGAAGGGAGGGAGGGAGAGAGGGAGGGAGGGGCGAGTGACACCGCGTACAGGTACAGGGAATTAAAATCAAGAAAGGTGGCTTTGCATCAGGGAGAAACACAAACAACTGTCACACAGAATGCCCCCCCCCCCCCAAAGATTGAACTCAAAAGCCTGGGTTTAGCAGGAGGGAGGGGGGAAGCAAATGAATGGAGAAAAAATCTATTTTTTACATCTTAAGACGACGGTGCAGCATGACTGATAGCCCTTGGCATTTTCTGGGTGCTTGGCAGCAAATACTGGGCGCTTGGCAGTTAGCCTTCAGGTCTATTGCACCATCTGATACCCACTGCAGTACGACAATGATGGATACCAATCGTAATATGCTATCTACTGCCCAAAAGGCAAGGGGTTGCTGCTGTGTAGCAATCTAGCCCCACGTCTGCCAGCCCCATGTCTGCCAGCACCCAGATCGCCATCGGCCTCTTCTGGGTGCTTAGCAGACAATACTGGGCACTTGGCAGAAAATAGCATACTACGACTGATAACCATCATTGTCTGCCCGGGTACCCATGATTGACAGCCGCTGCAGTACGACGACGACGGATACCAGTCGTAATAAACCATCTTCTACCAAAAGGCAAGGGGCTGGTGCAATGCAGCACCACGGCTGCCAGCCCCACAGCTGCCTGCACCCAGATCGCCAATGAAGGCTACCAGTCATGCTGCACCGTCTACCGCCAAAAGGCAGTAAGCTGCTGCTGCTGTTTAGCAATGCAGTCCCCCACGTTTGCCGGCACCCGGAAGAGATATGGTGACGGTGAGCTGAGCTGAGCGGGCTCAATGCTTGGCGTGGTATGTTGTCTGCACAGGTAACCCAGGTAAAAAGGCGCGAATCTATTGTCTGCCGTTGCTGTGACGGCGGGGGAGGGGCCTGACGCAATGTACCCAGAACCCCTCGCGGCACTGCTTTGCATCATCCGGGCATTGCGATCTCAACCCATAATTCCAATGGGCGCCGGAGGCTCCGGGAACTGTGGGATAGGTACCATAGTGCAATGCGCCGGAAGTCGACGCTAGCCTCGGTACTGTGGACGCGGTCCGCCGACTTCATGCACTTAGAGCATTTTAGGTGGGGACACACACAATCGGCTGCATACAACCGGTTTCTATAAAACCGGCTTCTATAAATCCGACCTAATTCTGTAGTGTAGACATAGCCTAAGGTAACTGCACTTAACCTGCATTGCAGTGATACAGATTAGGAGCATTGTACGGAGATCAGTAGTGAGAGGACGGGGCTGCATTCTCTTGACCTGATGATAGGAGTCACTGCCAACTTGAATCCCATCCTACAGAGTCAAACTTGATAAGCCTTTTTTTTTAAAGTGTTCGAGGGGTGAGTGTTTTGTGGGTTACTTCACTAGTTTTATAAACCCCTTTTCTATTTCATGCACCTAGCCACCATTGGGATAGGTGTAATATAAATACATACATTTCCAGAAGAATTGGGGGGAAATTAAGCTCTTGTAGGAGGTTCAGGCATAGCCTCCATTGTGAAAATGCCTTGAAAGCACCTCCCATTATATGCATTCCAAAGGCAAAGCATCTGCTCTTCAAAATTATTTTCATGAATTGGGTTAAAAAAAAAAATCATCCTGGGCAGAGAAAGTTTAGCAGTAACTAGACAAAAGAGGGATTTCTTTCCTCCCATATCCCCTTCGGTTCAATCACTGCACACAACCTTATCTGAGATCCTGTAACTTCAAAACTTACCATATTTTAAAACCATTTTCCACTCCCCGCTCCACCGCAAGCAATAAACCCATAGTACTCTGAACTAATTGTTTGAGATGGTTGACTTTTCTGCTAGTTCAGCATAAAATTTAAAGCTGACTCATTCAGTTAGAAAAATGGCATTTCTCCATGCAAACTTAAGTACAATAATGTATACTAATAATTTATTGCTATTGTATACTCACCAGTGGGAGAGCCAAGGTGAATTACTGATTTTTGCAAATTAGCTAGTGAACAAATAGAAAGGGGACTCCAGGCTAAATGCTTGACAAAATGTACTTTGTTCTTTTAATTAACAATTGTAGCTCAGGTTTAATTATTTATGATGCTTCATCATATAGTAGTAAATGTACTGTTAGAGTATTTTGTAAAAATGATGTCTGAGGAATGCAAGACCTAACCTCTTGTTGAAATCATTACAGCGAGATGAGCAAGAAGAGACCACCTTTTTGTTACCATAGTTACCACTAACAAGTTAACATTCACTACCCCCATCGTAGTTTAACTTGCCGTATTTTCTGTAAATACAACAGTAAATGTTACATTTGTTTTGGGGGCAATCACTGTACAAGGTGTGTGTATTCATGCAACGGCTGTATTTTTATCAGCGTTTTTTCAGCTGCTGTTAGGGCATGTGCATAGCAGGAAGAATGAGCAGAGCTGTTAGTTTGTGTCAATGTGCAAATTAAAACGTATTCCTGATGTGTGCCGGTCTTAACAAAATATTCCTCCAGCCAGAATTACAGCAGGTGCTACCTTTCTTTTCGGAGCATTTTCTCTGTTGCCTAAGGCGTCTATACGTTAACTATCAGCTATATTAGAAGGCATGATAAAAAAATCCCGATTGCCTAAGGCTTGCGGGGACTACATAAACAATGAAAAGTGAGATAACAATGGCTAAAATCTAAAATATAAAGAATTTAAAAATAAACCTAAAAAGCCAAACAATGTGAAATAAGGGAGAAGTGTTAAGATATACCGTATGTGTTTTGCACAATATGTTAATCCAGTGACTCAAGTGATTATTTCAATGTGAACACAGTCTAAATTGGAGTCCACGGAATGCCTGTGATTTGCCTACTGGAATTTGGGGACAGAAAAAGGAGATACTGTTGCAATTAATGTGCTAGCCAACACCATTGCCACTAATCTGGTTTGTCTGTTATACTTGAGAGTTATTAGGAGTTGACTTGAGAGCACCATTCCCAAATTGGTGGGAGCGACTGGAGAATAGCTAATTTGCCTGTGTTTAAGAAAGGGGAAGACAGTGATCTGGGCAATTGCAGGCCTGTTAATCTGACCTCAGGAGTATGTAAGGATTTAGAAGAAATAGTGAAGGAAGGAATAATTAAATTCATGGAGGTAAATGGTAAAGGGGATGTAATGCAACATGGGTTTACCAAAGGTACATCATGCCAGTGTAACCTGATTTCCTTCTTTGAGAAGGATTTTTTTTTATTTTAGATAAGAGAAATGCAGTAGATCTAATATGCTTGGACTTCAGGAAAACAGTTTGCGCGGTACCCCACATGGTACTAGGGAAATTATTTGTTACATATGGGAAGATACAGATCAGTACAAGAGTTATAAGGCAATTAAGGAACTGGCTAAAGGGGAGAAGGCAATGAATTGTGCTGAAAGGTGAATTATCGGACTGGAAGGACGTTACTAGTGGAGTTCCTCAAGGATCAATCTTGGGATCAATCTCATTCAGTATTTTTATTATTTATATTGGCACATAACACAGGAGCACGCTAATGAAATGTGCTGATGGTACAAAGTTGGGTGGCATCATCAATGCAGAGGAGGATCAGAATATTACACAGAAAAATCGGGATGCCCTTGAAGACGGGAGTGACAGAAATGGGATGAAATTCAATAGTACACAGCGCAAGGTCATGCACTTAGGCTCTAATCAGAAGAATTTCTGCAACAAGCTGGGGTCTCATAAGTTGGAAGCAACGGAGGAGGAGAGAGACCTGGGTGTGCAGATCCATCACAGGATGACTATAAGCCAACAATGTGATGTGGCTGTGAAAAAGGCAAATACATCCTAGGATCGCATCAGGTGAGGCATTTCCAGTAGAGAGAGAGAAATCTGTGCCTTGCCCAATGGCATTAATATAAGACCTCATTTGGAATATTCTGTACAGTTCCAGTCACCCACGTTCAAAAAAGATGGTTTTAAATTGTAACAGGTGCAGGAAAGAGCTACTAGGATGATCAGGGGACTGGAGGGCCTATCTTATGAGAGGAGACTTAAGGAGCTTGGCTTGTTTAGCCTAACCAAAAGAAGGCTGAGAAGGGATATGATTGCTCTTTATAAATACATTGGGGGTGGGGGTGTTTAAATACCAGGGAGGGTGAAGAGCTTTTAAGCTAAAGGACAACGTTGGCATAAGAACAAATGGATAAAAATTTGCCATGAACAAATTCAGGCTAGAAATTACAAAACGGCTTCTAACCATCAGAGGGATGAGGTTCTGGAACAGCCTCCTAATAGGAGATGTGGGAGCAAACAACTTAATTAGTTTCAAGAGAGAGCTGGACACATTTGAGTGCAATTGCATGACAGGATTGCTTGTGATGGTAGGGGGCAGGGCTTCCAAGCTCGCCCCGTGTTCATGTCTTATGTTTGTAAAGCTCATGCATCAGGGTTGCAGCCAGCCAGGGATCTTTCCTCACCCAGTACATTGTTGTTGTTTGTTTGTTTTTTCTTTAAATCTCCTTTCTCTGAAGCATCAGGGATGGCCACGGCTGGAGATGGGACAGTGGGTGGGGAGGGCCAGTGCTCCGAGGTGGCACCAAGCATTCTCTCTCTCTCTCTGTTACTTGCCTGACTGGTTCTTGTTTGCAAGCTCACAGTCTAACTTATCACCATATGTGGGGTCAAGAAGGAATTTCCCCCCAGGTCAGATCAGCAGAGACCTTAGGGAATTTTCGCCTTTCTCTGTAGTGTGGAGGAGCAGGTCACTTGCTGGGATTATCTGGGTATATTACTATCATTTTCCTGCCATTACGGGGGCCGCAAGTGCTGGTTCACCTCAAGCTTTCCTATTCTGTGCGTCTGGTACAGAATAGACGAGTCTCCTGTGAGCTGTATAACTTTAGTCTAATTTTGGTTGCTGAGTTTAGTGTGCGGGGGTGCTGGTGGCCTGTGATACACAGGAGGTCAGACTAAATCTAGTGCAGTGGTTCTCAAACTGTGGGTAGGGACCCCAAAGTGGGTCGTTACCCTGTTTTAAGCGTTAGACTTGCTGGGGCCAGGGGCTGAAGCCAAAAGTCCAAGCCCCACCACTCAGGGCTGAGGGCTTCAGCCCTGGTGGCGGGGCTCAGGTTACAGCCCCCACGGGCTGAAGCTCTCAAGCTTCGGCTTCACCCCCCTCTCAGAGTGGTGGGGCTCGGGCTTCGGCTTTCTCCCCCCTGCCCAGGACGGAGGGGCTCGGGCTTCGGTCCCCCTTCCCGGGGTCACATAGTAATTTTTGTTGTCAGAAGGGGGTCGCGGTGCAGTGAAGTTTGAGAACCCCTGATCTAGTAGTCTCTTTTGGCCTTCAGCTCTATGACTCTGACTGTTTCAATCTCTTCCCATAATGATCATTCTATTTTTAATAGATTTCCCTAACAAAATGTTAACCTTAAGTTGGTGCCTTATGATTTTGCAACACATAGTGAGGAAAATCTGCAGGGGCTGGCAATTACTCTGTTTGGTTTTTAACTAGAAGTGTTTCAAATGTCTTGGGTATTTTGTGTTTCTAAGTGAGGAAGAGTGAGCTGAGGTAGATGTCAGAGGGGGAAGATATCCTCACCCTAGAGGCCACTGTCATAGCAAAGACACTAGTGCCGGCTGACCTGAAATGCAGGAATGAAACCCCTAAGAGATGGGTGGAACCACAGAATGCAGGTGGAGGTCAGCATGGTGTTCAGGGAACAAGCCTTCAATATAGTTAAGTTCCTCATTGTTAAATGTGACCAGGCAGCCTTATGCTCCCTTTTTTGCTTCTTTATGATGGTTAAGGAAGGCTTGAAAGTTTTTTTTTCACTGACTTAGGAATCTCATTAAGTATATTCCACTCTTGTCCTCCCTCTTTCTGGAGGTCTACTTGGAAGCTCCAGAGATGTGGACTTGGGAGGGTTTTCAGCCCTAACTGAAGGGAATGGAATATTGAAACTTTAACAAGGAAACATTTTCTTCCAAGTGCTTGACAGATGCTTGATCTAAATCAGCATTAATAGAGACAAAATATTTGAAACAGTCTGACTGAAAGTCTCTCTCCCTCGCAATCAGATTTCACTTTGTAGTTGTGATGTCATTAACCGTCTAGTTCTCTAGTCTTCCAGGAAAAACAGAGTAGATGAGAATCAAATTTATGACTATAAAATGCAACCACTTAAATTTAGGCCTTTATATTCAATAAAATAGTTTTTACTTTTTTAAAAAAGCCCAAACTCAAATTTGTTTCTTTGCAGGTCACCCTGAAGAGCTAACGTGTCACTCTAGCACTTCACCGTGTTAGATGGAAATAATACAATCTCCATCAGTCACTGAGCTGAGTAAGTGAATTGCTGCATCCTGCTCAGCGGCAAGGGTTCTAGGAGCTCTGTGAAGAGGGGGTTAGGCTAATCCTAATGACCTTTGTTCTAACAACTTTTTATAAGCTTTCCCTTGCTTGCATCCCCAGGGTCAGGCTAGGACAAGGGTGCAGCCAACTTCACAACTGCAGCAGGTTTATTTCCCTCTCTCCTTCCCGGCACTTTATAGTTTGCTCAGCTATAGAGGAGCTGAGAGACTAATGTTCTTGGATAAATCATCATAGTCTGTTACCTCTCCTCCTGTAAGCATTTAATATGGCAAAGCTCTGGCAAGACGTGGCCGCTGAGCAATGAGGATTCCACTGAGAATTGCTGCTATGCACAATAGCAAACCATATTTTTAAACCAGCGGGTTCTGTCAGTGATGGGCCAGTGCCAGGCTACAGTGATGATGAATAAGCCCCATCCCCAATTACCACCTGCAAAGGAGGTTTGCGGCTGTGTGAATAGAGCAGCCAGAAGAGAGAAAATGGATCAGTTGCAGTGGGGTGCATGTGACCAGGTGCCTGTGCTGTGAACCATGTCATCTATTTTCTGCACAGTCAGACACAGTCTTAGCCTTTCACTTGGCAGCGCATTCTTCAAATGGGGTATGAGCAGGGGTGGATTTCACTATTGGCCACTGGTAGATAGGGTTTGGTATTGGTGAGGCCTTTGCTCCATCTGAGAGCTGAAAAAAGACAAACAGACTTTGGATGGGAAGCAGGTCTTTCCAGTGCGTGAAAAGGAGTTTGCTTTTGTCCCTACCCAATGTATCTATAGCACAAAACCAGCCTATGAGAAGGTCAGCAGGGAGGTGCACGCTGATCTGAATAGCGTGGGAGTGAGGAACCAGGACTCAAATAGTAGGGGCTGCTGCAGATCAAGATTGAGGGGTGTGGGAGGAGTGGGGAGGGTTGGGTGAGTGGAGTGGAGAGTAGGAGGTGTCCAGGACTTGAAACAGAAGGAGTCAAAACACCTCAGTCCTGTTTTTCAAGCCCTTACCTTCAAACCAGTCTAAAAGTAAACCTTTTAAAGGGATACTGTCAACTCAATAATCTTGTTTATCACATTTCTTTACAGATGTTGTTACTAATAAAACCTTAGATCACTAATGATGCTTTTTAAAATTACTTTTCACTACTTTATGCTTTGTTTAACTCTGCCTCCATAATGAAAATCCATGAAGTCACTTCCGCTGTTGTTTATAGTCTATTTATTATTTATAGTCTGTCAGATTCTATGATGCAAGGTTTGAGTTGCAAACACTGTAGGGAAATGTTTTTGTAAAAACAATTATTTATATTTGAATTGTTCTGGGGGGAAAAAAGGAAAGATTTCTATGGGATTTGGATTTTGAAAAAGCATTTTAACATACCCTACTTTCCTGGTCTCCATCTAGTATATTAAAACTCCAAGCATACACCTATTTTCTGTCCATACAATGGAAGACTTTATTGCTCTCAATGTCAGCGCAGGAGAGAGAAAATACAATGGAATTAGGGATCATGGTCAGCTTCTAAACTAATCAAAGCACTTCTGTTGTATAACTGGCCTCCAGATTTGAAATCAGTGATTGACCAAGATTTAGTAATTTAGAAACAGAACTCAGTTCTACTGACTCCAGCTATAACTACTGAATAAAGTGTTTCCCATCGCAGTTTCACAGGATAGTTGTCATCTGTCCTGTCATGGATCTAGCACTAGCCCTGTCTACACTGGCAAGTTTCTGTGCAGTAAAACAGCTTTCTGCGCTGTAACTCCGGAGGTGTATACACCGCCAAGCCACTTAGTGCGCAGAAACTGCGCAGTTGCAGTGATGTAAAAAACCACCTCAACAAGAGGCGTAGAGCTTTCTGTGCCAGTGCTGCGGTACCAGTGTAGACACAGTGGTCGATTACAGTGCTGCGGTTGGCCTCTGGGAGGTGTCCCACAATGCCTGTTCTCACCTCTCTGGTCATCTGTTTGAACTCTACTGCCTCGCCCTCAGGTGACCAACCGTCATCCCCACCCTGTAAATTCCTTTGGAGTTTTGAAAGTCCCATTCCTGTTTGCTTGGTGATGCATGTAGTGGTCTCAGCGCATCTTTCCAGGTGGCCATGCCCTGCTTGGAGCAATGCCGAGCTGCTGACCTCATCAGCATTTGGGGAGAGGAGGCTGTGCAGTCCCAGTTGCACTCCAGCCATAGGAATTATGATACCTGCGAACAGATTTCGCGATGCATGACAGAAAAGGGCCATGACTGGGACACACTGCAGTGCAGGGTCAAAGTGAAGGAGCTGCGGATCACCTACCACAAGGCGCGGGAGGCAAACCGCCGCTCCGGTGTTGTGCCCACGAGCTGCCGATTCTACAAAGAGCTGGACGTGATACTCGGCAGCGACCCCACCTCCACTGCGAAGACCACTGTGGATACTTTGTTGGCTCGCTTGCCAGTCGAGAGTGGACCAAGCCAGGAGGAGGAAATCTTGGATGAGGATGTGGAGGGGGACCCAGAGGCAGAGGATGACTTGGAGGTCAGAGATGCATGCAGTCAGGAGCTCTTTTCTCCTCTGAGGTGGTTAGCCAGTCATAGCTGTTGGATGTTGGTGAAGTGCAAACAGGAGAGGAGGCCCCTGGTAAGTGGATCTGATTTTGGGAATTGCTGAAGCAATTTGTTGGGGGCAGGAGGGTTGCAGAAAGCAGATTTGTCTCCCCCCACATGCCTAGTCTGAGCGGCGGAACAGGCTGTTGATTGACTCCCTCACTTCACGGGAATCTCCCTCAGAGATCTCCAGGAAACTCTTGTGGAGATACTGGGCAATCGGCTGCTGCAGGTTCTTCGGCAGAGCTGCTTTGTTTCTTGTCCCATTAATGGTAACTTTCCCATGTCACTCTGCCATCATGGAGAGGAAGGGGGCGTACCATTGCTGCACACAGGTGAGCCGCATAGGGGCCAGGGTGGAAGCCCCAGGCTTGGAGAAGACCCTCCCTTGATCCCCTGCTCACCCTCAACAGCGCGATATCTTCCATAATGATCACACCATGTGGAAAGTATGGGGACAGGAATGATTATCAGGCCCCCCCTACAGTGCTGACTCTCCCCAAGAGCCACATGCCCAGTGTACAGCAGGGTCCAGGAAGAGTGATTTACCCTGCCTCTCTATGGCTACTCACCATTTTGGGGGTCTTGTGGCTCATGTGTGCTTGCCTGGGGTCCGCTAGTTAGTGACAGGTGTGTGAGTACTGGCTGTGTTTTAAATCACTGAATCAGTGTTCTGTGTGTAGCAAACAATACTGCTTCTGTAAAATGTTGCGTTTAATCTTCACAGATATGACCTTGTGAGCCCAGCCTCCCTCTTTGTTATCAGCTGCTGAACAGCTGCGCAGAATTAGAAAGTGTCCAAGAAGAACTAAGGAGGACTTTCTGCGTGATGTTATGATGCACTCCGCCACCGAGAAACAGGAATTGAAGGAGTGGTGGGACAGCCAGAATGAAGCCACAGAGCGGCTCTTAAAGGTTATGGAACACCAACCGGACACGCTTCAGGTGATACTAGCACTGCAAACCGAGCAGCTCCGCACCCACCCTCCCCTGCAGCCGCTGTTGTAAAACTCTTTCCCATGCTCCCCTCAGACACCGCCAACATGCTGTTATCACCCTCCTGGCTCCAGTCTATACTGGTGGCATTCCACTCCTCCCCCCTCACAGTCCAGCACTGCGGACTCCAACTACCCACTGCACTCAACACCCATCCCTCTGCAGTTTGGCTCTGCTGAAGTACAGTACCCGCTGCATTGTACTCCAAAGGAGAAGGTTGGATATGATCCCTGGACATACACAAATCTTTAGCCATCCTGGGACTCCACCTCTTCCTGGGACCTTTCCTTCCCCCATCCCCCTCACTGCTGATGTTTTTTTGTTTTTGTTTGACTCTCTCCCCTGGTGGTTGTTTTTTTTAATAACACAATTGTGTGGATTTGAAAGCAATCTTTATTCTATTAATGGAAAGCAAACAGAGCCCTGCAAAGCAACAGATAATTATGTTAAACTTTCATATTGCTTTGTCTGCACCAATCACAATCACCTCCTAGTATTATAAGCACTGCACTCCCAAGCATAGCAACAAATATTAGTGGCTTTCAGCTTCAAATTGCTGCCTCAAGGCATCCCTGATCCTTATGGCCCCATGCTGTGCCGACAGAGGCAGCGCCAGTGGACCTTTAAATGGCCTAAAGCACACTCAACAGCCATTCTGCACTTGCTCAGCCTGTTGTTGAACCACTCCTTGCTGCTGTCAAGTTGCCCCATGTATGGCTTCATAAGCCACAGCATTAAGGGGTAGGCGGGGTCTCCCAGGATCATAATGAGCATTTCGACTTCCCCTACAGTGACCTTCTGGTCCGGGAAGAAAGTCCCTGCTTGCAGCTTCCTGAACAGGCCAGTGTTCCGAAAGATGTGTGCGTCATGCACCTTTCCGGACCAGCTTGTGTTAATATCTGTGAAACGCCCACAGTGATCCACAAGCGCCTGGAGAACCATTGAGAAATACCCCTTGCGATTAATATACTTGGTGGCTAGGTGGTCTGGTGCCAGAATTGGAATATTTGTGCCATCTATCACCCCTTCGCAGTTAGGGAAGCCCATTTGTGCAAAGCCATCCACAATCTCACACACGTTGCCCAGAGTCACGGTCTTCCACAGCAGGATGCAATTAATGGCCCTGCACACTTCTGTCAACACAAGTCCAATGGTCAACTTTCCCATTCCAAACTGGTTAGTGACCGATCAGTAGCAGTCTGGAGTAGCCAGCTTCCACAGTGCAATTGCCACATGTTTCTCCAACAGCAGGCAGCTCTCATTTTCGTGTCCTTGCGCCGCAGGGCTGGGGCGAGCTCATCACACAGTCCCATGAATGTGGCTTTCCTCATCCAGAAGTTCTGCAGCCACTGCTCGTCATCCCAGATGTGTATCACGATGTGATCCCACCACTCACTGCTTGTTTCCTGAGCCCAAAAGCGGCGTTCCATTGTGGTCAGCCCATCCGCGAATGCCACAAGCAATCTCGTGTCGTAGCTAGTATGTGTGACGAGATCAATGTCACACTCCTCTTGCCTTTGTAGTTTAAGGAATAACTCCACTACCACCCGTGACGTGTTGGTCAGAGCGAGCAGCATACTGGTCAACAGTTCGGGATCCATTCCTGCAGCCTGAAAGAGGCAGAGCGTGCAGTACACAGACCATTGAAAGATGGCGTCAAATGCGGACGGAAGCACAGGGACTGCTGGGATGCGAAGCAACACATCATGGGGCATTGGGACAGGACCCAGGATGCCCCTGACCCCCATCCGCCTTTCCATAAGTCTTAGCAGCAGAAGAGGAAGAGATGCTCTGTGGGATAGCTGCCCAGAGTGCACCGCTCCGAATAGCTCTGCAAGTGCCACAAGTGTGAACACGCTATTGCGCAGGTACCTGACAGTGTGAACACACAACAGCGGTTTCCCTTTAGTGCTCTCTGAGCGGCGCTGTAACTCTGCCAGTGTAGACATGCCTCAGATGCTGCAAGACTAACTTGTCAGATGTTTAAAAAAATCCCAAATGGAATCTGATGACATACTTGTCACAGTGTGACATCATGTAATTATGTAATGACATTCACTATCAAAAACCTCATGATCTAGCAGTTGTCCTGCAAGAAAACCCTGGAAGGTGGAAGCCCCGACATTTGCAAAACCTGTCTTTTGCAAAACAGTGTCTGAGGTAATCCAACACACTGATGAATTTATTCGCACAGCACTCCTGGGGACTAGGGAAGTATTTTAATTCCCATTGTATAGATGGGGAACTGAGGCACAGCGAGATTAAGTGACTTGCTGTAGGTCACACACCCAGTCTCTATGGTAAAGCTGGGAATTGAATCCAGATTTACTGAGCCCTGAGTTAGTGCCTTCACTGCAAGGCCGTCCATCTTCTGAAAGGAAAGCTGGACTGGAAATGAACAACAGGCTTGAATCAGCAGTAGATGCCTCTAATACTCATGCTCTTCCAAATAAATGGCTGCTATGAATAGCAAGCTTGCCTTTATGGTTTATTCATTAGATCCTGGAGCGTTCTGGTCTCCAAGACAGCATGGGATATGAAAGCCTCTGGAAGTTCGTTGCTGGGCTCCAGGTAGCTTTTGGAACACTATGACTTGTGTATTCTTTCTATAGAAAGCTTCCACTGGTGTTCACTAAAGTTATTACCCCAGTTCTGTTTATCCTGTTCAATCAGTTTCCTTTTGTACCTGCCACTGTTCTTGATGCTGCTGTAATGCCTGGAGGAGGGTGGAATAGCATGAACAGCAAGCATAGGAAGTTTGGGTAAGATTAAGGAAAGAAAAATACAATTTACATGGTGTGCTTGCTAGGTAGAAAATGTAACAGTCATGATCATCATTTTAAAGATTTGTCCTTGGGATTTTTTTTCTTTTGCATGCTGTTGTTCACTACTCATCCCCAAGATGGAGTGCTCGGATTACTGGAACACATTTCCCAAGAATTTAAAAAATCTGCTGACCAGATCATGCCCTCCCCGCCTTGAATTGTGCATGATGGAGCAGACCCTTTGCACAAAGATCTCCTCACTTTCCACAGCACCATCCTCCCCTGTGGCCACTGGAGAGGGCTCTCCACTAGTCCAGTGTCATACTGAGGGGGAGACATGAGAAGGGAGAGCCGGGCTCCAGGCTGTGTTGTCATTTCCACAGTGTTCCTCTGCCTCCCTCCCTCCCAGCCTAGGGAAGTTGCAGACAGTGTTGTTTGGAGTGGTGTTTCCAGGGAGCGGGGGGAAGGCCTTTCTGCCGATGGCCCTAGCTTCCCACAGATCTCAGGGGATCCACCAGGTTTTTGGATGTGGACAGAGCCCACAGCCTTTTCTTTGGGGGCAGGGGAGAAGAAAACATTTTGCTAATCAGCAGGACAAAATTGGAATCTCTAGGAGGGGATTTTCACTGAGATTTCCTATCAGAGTCCCCAGCTGAGGATTTTACTGTAGGAGGAGAAGATGACCCAGGCCTATCTGTTTACATGGTGCCTCAATGGTTTTTTTGTAGGGTAGGATGTTCTGTGGCATCAGGGCCAAAGGGACTGTAAGACAAAGCTGAACAGATGCTATCGCGAATGAGCGGTGAATAAGAGCCCCTGTCATGAGCAAGGGGACTAGTCTCTGGCTATTTGATACGTGTACTCTAAAGAAGTGATTGGCAAGCATTAGTCCTCCAGGCTTCTGTCACTGGTATGCTGGACTCCACTACCGTAAAGGTGACATGAAGAGAGAACAGTGAGTCGACCAGCTAACATTTTAGAACATGTCCACATGAAGGGAAAAACCATGTTTAACAGTGTGCTTGTTAGAAAGCCTGGTAGTCTAGATACAGTTCATTTTGTGGCATTTGAAATGCGATGGGGAAAAGCCTCTTATGAGAATTTGGGGGTATCTTCCACGGAGCAATTTTTTTCAATCCTTGACTCTGGGAGCCAGCCTTACCCTGCTCTGCTGAGAGAACCCACGCTCCTGGGCTGTTCACGCACAGCCTCTGCAATGTAAGCTGCTCCTTGGATTGTGCAACTGAATGACACTAGCCAATATCTCCGGTCCCAGACACAACCCTAGGAACCTCCGTCTTGCAGTGTCCAGTTATGCCCGCTGTGTACGGGGAGATTTTGGCAAACCAGTAAATTGCCTGAAACCACTATTGCTTATTACTAAAAGCAGCCAAGTCAGCAGGCCGTAAATTGGCCATGCAGTAGCCTTAGCTTAACCAAGGCAGGAGGGGAGGGGGGCTTGGGGTGTCACAGAAAGGGCAGCTTGACCCCGCATCCTTCCTGATAAGATTTGTGTTGAAGTTGCTGATACATGCATTTTAGGGGCCTCAAGGCTGCAAACTCTGAAAAAACCACACCTGGTTAATCGATGACCAGAAGGAAACCTCTTGCTTGACCTTTGAAACTGCTTGCTTAACAAGTTTTCTTTAAATGACATGTCATTGTGTTACTAATGGATAAATAAGGGGGAAAAGTTTGAGGTAGGGGGACTCTCCCTCTGGATGCATCTTGTGTTCCCCACTGGCAGATGGAAGATTTGGCCCCCGGAAGGCTGCCGCTGTGCCACTCGAGAACCACACTCAGCTTCGGTAATTATCGAGGGTTGAGGTGTTTTACTAACTTGTTGCGGATGTGGGTAAGTGCTTGAGACTAAGTAAAGTTTAGCTTTAAGTGAAAGCACTCTTGTGTTGCCCTGTTTGTGCCAGCCATCTATCAGTCGGATGGCCGTGTCTCCCTTGATTTATTTCCTGACACCACCTCGCACAGTGTAAAAGTTACCAAGCGCTTTGGGTTGAAAGAACCCCAGGTAACAGCTGGACACAGCAAGCTTATATGAATTCTTCAATTTAACAAAGAAATTGATATGTACCAGGCGTGTTATCCCAAGGGGAGTCTCTGATACACTTTAAACCAAACGCACGGCTTCAGGTAGAATAAACAAACAAATTTATTAACTACAAAGATAGATTTTAAGTGATTATAAGTCAAAGCATAACAAGTCGGATTTGGTCAAATGAAACAAAAGCAAAAACGCATTCTAAGCTGATCTTAACACTTCCAGTGCCCTTACAAACTTAGATGCTTCTCACTACAGGCTGGCTGGTTGCCCTTTAGCCAGGCTCTCCCCTTTGATCAGCGCTTCAGTCGCTTAGTGGTGGTGTCTGTAGATGGCGGTGGAAGAGAGAGGAAGAGCATGGCAAATCTCTCCCTTTTATTGTGTCCTTTCTTCCCTCTTGGCTTTACTCCCCCGCCCCGGTCAGGTGAACATTACCTCATCGCAGTCCCAAACTGACCAAAAGAAGGGGGGTGACTCACTCGAGAGTCCAGCAGATCCTTTGTTGCTGGCTAGGCCAGTGTCCTTTGTTCCTCTGAGGCTGGGCTGGGTTTGTCCCATACCTGCCCTGATGAGGTGTGAACTGCCCCTCTGCCCTTGGAGAGTTTTTGTCTGGGTTTGTTTAGCCATGAGGACACATTTTCTGCCTCATACCTATATACATGAAATTACAACCTATAACATTACTATAACAACAATGCTCAGTGCATCATGAGCCTTCTGAAGACACCCGACATGACAAACTTTGCATTGGATACCACACAATCATTTTATAAGGATGAACATGGAGTGCAGGGTGTTCTCACGAGGTACAAAGTGTCACACAGACCATATGTTCTCACCAGAGGAAGATGTCAGATGAGGCTGTAAATTTGCCAGTCTGTGTGTGTTGGGTCCAGAATGCATTGCCAAAGGCATTTTATTTTTATGACTATTTGCTGAATAACCTTCCTCTCTGAGCTCTGCAGGGCAGCTGTTTTTTTGCTTCCCATCCAAGGTATTAAAAATTAATAATGGTGTGCAGAACAAACTCCATCTATCCATGTGTCACATGGGAGTGGATGGATTGGCAGTATGCTGCCTTCCCCCATTTTAAAACATCCTCGGCACAGAGCTAAGCACTTGGAAGGCTGGAAAGTAACTTTCAGAAATAAATAGGCAACTTTCGCATCAAATGGGGACTGTGCTGCTGCTGCTTCTATTTTTTTTAAACTATATTTGTAGCACCAAATATATGGTAGGTGTCTCCGTTTATTTCATTAAGCTGGTTCAATTGCTAATGGTTCCCTAGTGAGGAAACAGCCACAACATCCAGTTGAAACTAGTAAGACGAATCCAAACTGAAACACCAGATCTGAACCCTTTTAGACTTTGGGGTGGCTCAGATCCAGATCTAAAGTTTGTGGCACAAGCCCAAAGATCAGTAGAATACAGTTTCCTCTATAGGTAATGCACCTTTGCAACATTGGGCAGAACAATGAGGTAACACCGTGTCTCCTACAGAGAGTGTTGTGGAATCTTTACTGACTACAGTTAGTGAAAGATTTTAGCTTTATCTTTCATCTGAAAGACAACTCCTCCGGCAGAGGAGTGGCCCCACCAAGACAGGATATTAGGCCTGAGTCAGTGCAGAATTAATCTGCTCTTAAAGGTTTTGCCAGCATAGAAGTGTGGGGAAAAAATCATCCTCTAAGAAACTTTATGATGCCAGCAAAAGCCATAGTGTAGACACAATTATATTGGCAAAAGTGGTGTAAGCTGTGTCCCCACTAGGAGGGTTTGCCAGTATAGCTATACTAGCAAACCCTTTCTAGTGTAGACAAGGCCTCAGATGGATGAGTACCACCTACTAAATCTTGAAATCTTGAAATGAGTGTTGTTTCTGAGACTTGAAATGTTTTCAATTTTTCCTTTTCCCTGTGCTGTCTCCTCCGCTAGATGCAGGGAGCAGAAATGTGGAAGTGCTAGGTGACATGCGGCTCTCATATTACTTCTTGCACACAAGGGAACAGGAATTATTTGTTTCAAGCCCAAACATTCATGGGGTCTTATCTGAATCCAACTCCCAACCTTTCACAGTTCAGTTTTCATTAGCTGGTCATGCCAGTGAAAATACACACATACACCATGTCAAATGGTCTCTGACTTGCCAAAATGATTTGTTGTTCGAATCCATGCCTAGTTCACAGGGTTTGCAGTTTCCCGTTGCCCTAGATTTCAATCTGATCACCAAGCCAGTGACTTCACCCTATAGCAGACATACTCAGTGCCCACTGTTGACTTGCAAAAATACATATCTGTGACAGCATACAGCCTGCTAACTTCTCTCAGTATTGCTAGGAGTTAAGAAAGGAAGTCAGACCTCTCTTCCAGAGAGATCGCACAGTAAGTTGAAAATGCTGAAGTTCTCAGACCTCAGCTAGTAATACAAGAGAAGAGAGCAATTATGAAGAATATTGTTGTGCTTCGGAGCCTGAACCAGTCCTACCATGTAGAGCCTCATCAATACTAATCTCTGTGTGTAGGGAGATCTAGTATCCAAAACCACAGTCAGTGATCTGGGCCAGCAAAGAACCTAGACAGATAGATTGGACAGACTACTTTCCCCCCATATCTGCCTGGGGTTTAGTTTGCACTTTCAGACACCTGGAGTCTGTGGAATTCTGACAAGATCAAATGCATGTGTGGATCATATTTTGTTTTGTTTGTTATTTTTACACTACCTGATTGGTTAGTAATAATCACTGATACACTTTATAGCACAGGAAAGTGTGCGTTTATTTTCAAGTGCATTTCACCAGCAAGAATACAATATTCTAATTAACGTAACAAACATGACACAATGTATTGCACCAGTCAAAATGCTGTATAGTTGACAGGTTTGGTAGCTATTACTACTTCTGTGTCGTACAAGCAGGATTGGGGTTGGGCAAAACTTGGATGGGAGAACTCTAAGGCAAATGCCAGTACTGATGATTTGGTAGGTAATATTCTTCCCTCTGACACAATAGTGAAGTGTAGTGTAACTCAAGGGGAGGGGTTTATATATAGGAGGAGTGGGAGCCAGTGTGGGAGACTCAGTGGTGGAGCAGCACAAGGCCTGGAAGGGTCTGCTACAAGGGTTGTATTCCAGGGATCTTGCCAATTTGTTGGATTTAAACTGTAGGCTCCCTTCACCCCACTGGAGAAGAAGAGGACTAGAACTGCTGCAGACTGCAAATTAAGACTGCCATTACAGAGCCACATAGGGAGTTTGAAGCAGAATGTGAGAGACCATAGCCTGTTTCCTGGACTTTAAGGAGGTTACAGTCCCTACAGAGGATCAGGACACCATCCTACAATGACAGAGAAGTGTAAATCCTCCCAGAGAAGAGCCCTAAGGGAATATATTTGTGTGTGTATATGTATGCGCATAATTATATTTTGTATTTGCAATTGTGACAGTACTAAAACTTGGGGAAACCCCCCTTGAAAGTGTTATCTTTAAAGAGTTGTTAGTGACCATATTCATGGTGGTTTCAAGGGGTATAAGTAAACATATGTATTCACAGATCGATATTTAGTAAATATTTTCCTTTAGAAATATTGTGTTATTCTCCTATCGGAGATTTAACTCTGCATAATGTATTAAGTCCTGATAAGGCTAAATACCACAGCAGAAAGGTACGCTGAGGTACTATACGTGATGTTAGCGTATTGCTGTCTCCAAACCCATTACATATGCAGTCAGTGCTGTTGGATGTGCTATTAGCTGATACTGAAGTATAAAGCCAAGGTCTTGAGTACTTGTGGTCATTAAATGACCACAGGAAACTTATTTTTTGAAGAATATAGTTTTAACTCCCTTGTGCTGACCACATTCCCGGTTTGAGAAAATGGATTCTTCTTGTCTAAAATTGTCTGTGTTGTTTGAGTTTCACACCATATACTTTTTCACCTCCTGCCCTAAGTCCGGAGATCTGACTTATCTTCAGCACCTGCAGTCTGTCTCCTCTGGGAGCAATGACAGTGGTAACCTTAAAGCAACATTTCCTTCAAGCAAAGTATTTAGAACAAAAGAATTTCAGATAAAACGGATCTTAAAACAATAAATGGTCTACATACTTGCCTGTCTTTCCCAAAGGCCATCTCAGTCTGTTCTACCTAGGAACCGTGACAAAGGGGAGTTGCAAGGGCGGTGTCTGTGGTCAGTGTGCAGAGCCTCCTGGCCGTGCCTCCACCTAGGGGCCAGACATGCCGGCCATTTCTGGGAGCTGCATGGAGCCAAGGCAGTCAGGGAACCTGCCTTAGCCCCACTGTGCCACCGACCGGGAGCTGCTTGAGGTAAATACTGCCTGGCTGGAGCCTGCACCCCGAGCCCCCTCCTACACCCCAACTCCCTGCCCTAGGTCAGAACCCCCTCCCGCACCCTAACTTCTTCCAAAACCCAACACCTCCCACCCACATCCCGAGCCCCCTCCCACACCCAAACTCCTTCCTGGAGCCTGCACCCTGAACCTCTTCCTGCACCCCAACCCCCTGCCCTAACCCTGAGCCCCCTCCTGCACGCCAAACCCCTTGGCCGCAGCCTGTAGCCCCCACCTGTAGCCCCAACCTCTCATCCCCAGAGCCCGCACCCCCAGCCAGAGCCCTCACCCCCCTCCTGCACCCCAACTCCCTGCCCCAGCCTGGAGCCCCCTCCCACACTCTGAATCCCTAATTTCTGGCCTCACCCAGCTGGAGCCCTCACCCCTTCCCATAGTCCAGCCCTCTGCCCCAACCCGGTGAAAGTGAGTGAGGGTGGGGGAGAGTGAGTGATTGAGGGAGGGGGGCTGGAGTGAGTGAGGGGTGGGGCCTCGGGGAAGGGACAGGGCAAGGGTGTTCGATTTTGTGTGGTTAGAAAGTTGGCAACCCTACTTTCCCTCACTGATACCAATCCTATTTTGAGGGCTGATCTTTCAAACCCTTACTCATCCAAGTAGTCCGTACGTGAGTTGATTTCAGTGGAGCACGGGTAACTAAAGGTGGATGTTTTGGACCCAGTATTCTTATTTATCCTGCATGCAGTATGATTCCAACTGAACTCCTCCCTGTTTTCCTCCCAGACCCCCACTCCAACACAAGCAATCACTTATTTTCAGAACAGCATCCTGAAGAGTTGCTCAGGTCTCAACGTTTCAGGTGCAGTCAACGTAGCAGCCCACCTGAGTGATGTGCTTGCCTGCTCCACAGTGACCCAAAGGTACCCAGCACAGGCAAAGGATGCACAGGAGGCAGGGCCTAGTTTTCAGTGGTCTACACACACCTCATTGTGGGCCTGATCCTGAGGGGGGCTGAGCACTCAAAGCTCCCACTGACTGCAGCTGGAGCGGCATGTTCTTGGCACTGTTCAGGGGCAGGTCTAGAGAGAGATGTAATGTAATGCAACAGAAGGGACTCAACGTAGAGAGAATAGGAACAGCATGTTGGGTTTGCCTACCCCTGTCTAGATCTCACCAGCTTTCACTCTGATTTTACCAGTGCACAAAACTTCTTATTAATATAATACTTCTAACTTCTTGTCTTTATAATTTGTTAGATGCTGCCATCAAAATGTGCTCTCAGCACTGAGCAAGACAAAACCAAGGCAATCCCTCCCCAAAGATCTAACAATGTCAGAGACAGAGAAGGCAGGATGCAGGAACTTGAAACAACATTATTCTGTGGTTTCTTGTGAGCATTGGGGAAGAAGTGTCTCTTGGAGGGACTTTTGCGTGGAGTGGGCGATGGCTGGGGAGCTGTTCCTTGGTGATGGAGTCAGAGGAGATGAATGGAGTGGTGAAGCTCACCTTGGAGCAGCAGAAGGGGTAATGTGTCCCAAGTCCCAGAGCTGGAATTGTCGAGTTGTATAATATATTATTTTATTGCTGGCAATGGCCCTTTAAGGAAGAATGAGACTGGTGTCACGGACAATACCCGTTCAAACCAGAGCGAGCATGTGAACCCTACCCACTGGCTTCCAGACTGGCACAGAAAGGAAACCTCTCCAAATAGATGAGGAAGTCTGATTGGAGCTCACTGATTCACACCCACTCTGCTCACCTTGCCCTACGAGCCAATCAGAAGAACTCATGAACAGGCACAAGACTTTGGGGGCATGTGTCACAGAAACAAGCCTGGCAATTTGCAGACGGTCCCCTCTGACTCCCATCTGGGGCTCCTGAGCATTCAGTGCAATAACCATCCTTACACCCTGGCTCTCACACAGATAATTAGGCTTGCTGCATTATTCTTGAGTGTGCGCGCTCTCGCTCTCTCTCTCTTTCTCCCTCTCTCTATTGCTGGTCTGTGGCTCTATTCAGCCCTCTGACTCATGGGCTGGGACCTTTGCGCTCTCCGTAATGCATCACAAAGTGATACGAAATGAAGACACTTTCATCATCTCTGCATCGGGGGAGAATTATTGCCTGAGCACTGAGCAGTCCTGTTATTGATTTAAACCATAGCCTCAGTCTCTCTGTTGGAGTGGCTGGTGATGTCCTTCTGGGTCGTTGCATTTAATCGGATTCCCTGAGCTGCCAGGCACAGTGGGAGAGTTAGAATAAAATCCGTCTACGATGTTCACTTCAAAATCCAACTCTGTCTCCCCTTCTCCGTCCATGGAACAGGCAGACTCGGATGTCTTGGATATCAGCACCAAAGTGCAGCTGTATGGCGTGCTCTGGAAGAGACCCTTTGGGAGGCAGTCTGCCAAATGGTCCAGGAGGTAAGATGCAGGATTTGACTGTGATGAGGTGCAGTTACTGCGGGACTCCCTGTCTGGTCAGGGGAAAATGCAAAGTTCAAGTGAGGAGGGGAGGGCTAGATAAGCAGCTAGACCCTCTGAGGGGTTGACAAGCTGGGGCAGAGAGGATAAAACTGCAGGTGTTCAATTAGATGGGTTTGGGTGAACCTCTGAAAGAGCCATTGGGTGAGCAGGGAAGGATACAAAGGCAAGTTCCAAGTGGGCAGGGGTTAGATTAGCAATGTGAACCTCTGGGGACAGCTCCCCCATTCTGAGACTGCTGTCCACACAGGGCATCTCAGCCGGTTTCCTTCTAGCTCTGCTTAACCCCTGTGCCATATACATATCACTTCAACATTGGAACTGGTTCCTAATGTTACAGTGTGATAATTGTGTGACAGCAGCTGAGGTTGCTTGTCTACCTTGTTCTGGAGTTGTGAGGCTTGATTCATTAGTGTTTGTAAAGCTCCTTGAGATACTTGGCTAGTGTGTATGTGTACTGCTGCCTTCTGGGGGGGTGGAATCAGAACTGCTTCACTCCGTGTCATAGGTGCTATACTGCTAACAGCAAAAAGAGATTCTCCTTCTGCTTCTGAAGATGGAGAGTACGAGTTGTATCCCCACTGTTGCTATAAAGTTGGCATGGTGTGTTGCATACTGATGATCAGGAAGTTTGTAGGGGGCTATACCTTTGTTACTTATTCTCTGGGTAAAAGTATGTACTTTACTACAGAAGCAGTGGGTGGTTCTTTGTTTAAAGTTGATGTTATTTCAGTGCAAGTTTCACTACATTTAAAAAAAATTTCCGGGGGCCCTCAAACAACAAAAGGTGACTATTTATATATATATTCTCTTCTTATAATACTTCACACTTCTATTGCACCTTCCGTTTAAGGCTCTCAATACGTTACACACTCGAATGGATTAAGCCTTTCAACACCCCAAGGGACAGGGAAATACCATTATCGCTCTGAATTGTGGTCTAACAGTTCAGATCTTGACCTAGCAGTCAGGAGACCTGTATTTCTCTCCTGCTACTGTCAGTGATTTGCTTTGTGGTCTTATGCAAGTGACTTAACCTCTCTGAGGGTATGTCTACACTACGAAATTAGGTCGAATTAATAGAAGCCGGTTTTATAGAAATCGGTTGTATACAGCCGATTGTGTGTGTCCCCACATAAAATGCTCTAAGTGCATTAGTTCGGCGGACCGCGTCCACAGTACTGAGGCTAGCGTCGACTTCCGGCGCATTGCACTATGGGTAGCTATCCCACAGTTCCCACAGTCTCCGCCGCCCATTGGAATTCTGGGTTGAGATCCCAATGCCCGGATGATGCAAAACAGTGCTGCGGGGGGTTCTGGGTACATGTCGTCAGGCCCCTCCCCCTCCGTCACAGCAACGGCAGACAATAGATTCGCGCCTTTTTACCTGGGTTACCTGTGCAGACAACATACCACGGCAAGCATGGAGCCCGCTCAGCTCAGCTCACCGTCACCATATGTCATCTAGGTGCCGGCAGACGTGGGACTGCATTGCTACACAGCAGCAGCAGCTAACTGCCTTTTGGCGGTAGACGATGCAGCATGACTGGTAGCCTTCATTGGCGATCTGGGTGCCGGCAGCCGTGGGGCTGCATTGCACCAGCCCCCTTGCCTTTTGGCAGTAGATGGTTTATTACGACTGGTAACCGTCCTCGTCGGACAGCAGTGGCTGTCGATCATGGGCACCTGGGCAGACAATGATGGTTATCAGTCGTAGTATACTATTTTCTGCAAAGCACCCAGTTTTCTGCTAAGCACCCAGAAGAGGCCGAGGGCGATCTGGGTGCTGGCAGACATGGGGCTGGCAGCCGTGGGGCTGCATTGCACCAGCCCCCTTGCCTTGATGATGATGGTTATCAGATGTACTATGCGTAGGATGGGGCTACATTGCTACACAGCAGCAACCCCTTGCCTTTTGGGCAGTAGATAGTATATTACGACTGGTATTCATCATTGTCATACTGCAGTGGGTATCAGATTGTGCAATAGACCTGAAGGCTAACTGCCAAGCGCCCAGTATTTGCTGCCAAGCACCCAGAAAATGCCAAGGGCTATCAGTCATGCTGCACCGTGGTCTTAAGATGTAAAAAATAGATTTATTCTGTATTCATTTGTTTCCCCTCTCCCTCCTGCTAAACCCAGGCTTTTGAGTTCAATCTTTGGGGGGGGGGGCATTCTGTGTGACAGTTGTTTGTGTTTCTCCCTGATGCAAAGCCACCTTTCTTGATTTTAATTCCCTGTACCTGTACGCCATGTCATCACTCGCCCCTCCCTCCCTCCTTCCCCTGGTCCGTCAGATACTACTTTCGCGCCTTTTTTCAGGCCAGATGCCATAGCTAGCACTGGGATCATGGAGCCCGCTCAGATCACCGCGGCAATTATGAGCACTATGAACACCACGCGCATTGTCCTGGAGTATATGCAGAGCCAGGACATGCCAAAGCAAAACCAGGACCAGGCGAGGAGGAGGAGGAGGCGATTGCAGCGCGGCGACGAGAGTGATGAGGAAATGGACATGGACCTAGACCTCTCACAAGGCACAGGCCCCAGCAATGTGGAAATCATGGTGTTAATGGGGCAGGTTCATGCTGTGGAACGCCGATTCTGGGCCCGGGAAACAAGCACAGACTGGTGGGACCACATCGTGCTGCAGGTGTGGGACGATTCCCAGTGGCTGCGAAACTTTTGCATGCGTAAGGGCACTTTCATGGAACTTTGTGACTTGCTTTCCCCTGCCCTGAAGCGCCAGAATACCAGGATGAGAGCAGACCTCACAGTGGAGAAGCGAGTGGCGATAGCCCTGTGGAAGCTTGCAACGCCAGACAGGTACCGGTCAGTCGGGAATCAATTTGGAGTGGGCAAATCTACTGTGGGGGCTGCTGTGATCCAAGTTGCCAGGGCAATGAGAGACCTGGTGATATCAAGGGTAGTGATTCTGGGAAACGTGCAAGCCATAGTGGATGGCTTTGCTGCAATGGGATTCCCAAACTGTGGTGGGGCGATAGACGGAACCCATATCCCTATCTTGGCACCGGAGCACCAAGCCACCGAGTAAATAAACCGCAAGGGGTACTTTTCAATGCTGCTGCAAGCCCTGGTGGATCACAAGGGACGTTTCACCAACATCAACGTGGGCTGGCCGGGAAGGGTACATGATGCTCGCGTCTTCAGGCAGTCTGCTCTGTTTAGAAAGCTGGAGGAAGGGACTTTCTTCCCGGACCAGAAAATACCCGTTGGGGATGTTGAAATGCCTATCGTGATCCTTGGGGACCCAGCCTACCCCTTAATGCCATGGCTCATGAAGCCGTACACAGGCAGCCTGGACAGGAGTCAGGACCTGTTCAACTACAGGCTGAGCAAGTGCCGAATGGTGGTGGAATGTGCATTTTCGGCGTTTAAAAGCGCGCTGGCGCAGCTTACTGACTCGCTCAGACCTTAGCGAAAAGAATATCCCCATTGTTATTGCTGCTTGCTGTGCGCTCCACAATCTCTGTGAGAGTAAGGGGGAGACATTTATGGCGGGGTGGGAGGTAGAGGCAAATCGCCTGGCCGCTGATTACGCGCAGCCAGACACCAGGGCGGTTAGAGCAGCACAGCATGGCGCTGTGCGCATCAGAGAAGCTTTGAAAACCAGTTTTGTGACTGGCCAGGCTACGGAGTGAAACTTCTGTTTGTTTCTCCTTGATGAACCCTCCGCCCCTCCCCCCCCCGGTTAACTCTACTTCCCTGTAAACCAACCACCCCACCCCACCCTCCCCTACCCTCCCCCCTTCAAGCACCAGTTGCAGAGGCAATAAAGTCATTGTTACTTCACATTCATGCATTCTTTATTAATTCATCACACAACTAGGGGGATAATTGGAAAGGTAGCCCGGGATGGGTGGGGGAGGAGGGAAGGAAAAGGACACACTCCAATTTAAAACTTTAAAACTTATTGCTATGGAAATCATCTAGGGTGGAGTGAGTGGGTGGCCGAAGGCCCCCCCACCGTGTTCTTGGGCGTCTGGGTGAGGAGGCAATGGGACTTGGGGAGGATGGCTGTTGGTTACACAGGGGCTGTAGTGGCGGTCTCTGCTCCTGCTGGCTTTCCTGCAGCTCAACCATACGCTGTAGCATATCAGTTTGATGCTCCAGCAGACGGAGCATGGACTCTTGCTTTCTGTGTGCAAGCTGACGCCACCTCTCATCTTCAGCCCGCAACTTCCTCTGTTCCTCCCGCGATTCAGCCCGCCACCTCTCCTCCTCAGCCCGCGATTCAGCCCGCCACCTCTCCTCTCGCTCATATTGGGCTTTTCGATAATCAGTCATTGACTGCCTCCACGCATTCTGCTGTGCTCTGTCAGCGTGGGAGGCGGTCTGTAGTTCTGTAAACATTTCATCACATGTCCTTCCCTTACGTTTTCGAATATTCACTAGCCTCTGCGAAGGAGAGACATTTGCAGCTGGTGGATGAGAAGGGAGAGGTGGTTAAAAAAGATACATTTTAGAGAACAATGGGTACACTCTTTCACGTTACATTTTGCTGTTCACATTACACAGCAGATGTGCTTTCGTTACAAGGTCGCATTTTTCCTCTTATATGGAGGGCCTGCCTGTTTGGTGTGAGAGATCACTCACGCAGTGCCAGGTCACAGATTTCAGCTTGCAGGCAGCCATGGTAAGACACAGTCTTTTGGCTTTTTTAACCTTCTTAACATGTGGGGATGGTTTCAAAGAGTACTGCTATCATTAACCATACCAAGGACCCGTTGGTTTGGCCATTTAAAATGGGTTTGCAATGTAAAAGGAGGGGCTGCGGTTTCAGGGTTAACATGCAGCACAAACCCAACTAATTCCCCTCCCCCCCACACCCAATTCTCTGGGATGATCACTTCACCCCTCCCCCCACCGCGTGGCTAACAGCGGGGAATATTTCTGTTCAGCAGACCAGGAAGGGGCACCTCTGAATGTCCCCTTAATAAAATTGCCCCATTTCAACCAGGTGACCGTGAATGATATCACTCTCCTGAGGATAACAAAGAGCGATAAGGAATGGATGTTGTCTGCATGCCAGCAAACACCGGGACCATACGCTGCCATGCTTTGTTATGCAATGATTCCAGACTACGTGCTACTGGCCTGGCGTGGTAAAGTGTCCTACCATGGCGGACGGGATAAGGCAGCCCTCCCCAGAAACCTTTTGCAAAGGCTTTGGGAGTACATGAAGGAGAGCTTTTTGGAGATGTCCCTGGAGGATTTCCGCTCCATCCCCATACACGTTAACAGACTTTTCCAGTAGCTGTACTGGCCGCGATTGCCAGGGCAAATTAATCATTAATCATTAAACACACTTGCTTTTAAACCATGTGTAATATTTACAAAGGTACACTCACCAGAGGTCCCCTGTGTGCCCTCAGGGTCTTGGGTGAGTTCGGGGGTTACTGGTTCCAGGTCCAGGGTGATAAACATATCCTGGCTGTTGGGGAAACTGGTTTCTCCGCTTCCTTGCTGCTGTGAGCTATTTACATTATCTTCATGCTCATCTTCCTCGTCCCCAGAACCCGCTTCCCTGTGTCTTTCTCCAGTGAGGGACTCATAGCACACGGTTGGGGTAGTGGTGGCTGCACCCCCTAGAATGGCATGCAGCTCCGCGTAGAAGCGGCATGTTTGCGGCTCAGCCCCAGACCTTCCGTTTGCCTCTCTGGCTTTGTGGTAGGCTTGCCTTAGCTCCTTAATTTTCACGCGGCACTGCTGTGTGTCCCTGTTATGGCCTCTGTCCTTCATGGCCTTGGAGACCTTTTCTAATATTTTGCCATTTCGTTTACTGCTTTGGAGTTCAGCCAGCACTGATTCATCTCCCCATATGGCGAGCAGATCCCGAACCTCCCGTTCTGTCCATGCTGGAGCTCTTTTGCGATCCTGGGACTCCATCACGGTTACCTGTGCTGATGAGCTCTGCGTGGTCACCTGTGCTCTCCACGCTGAGCAAACAGGAAATGAATTTCAAACGTTCGCGGGGCTTTTCCTGTCTACCTGGCCAGTGCATCTGAGTTGAGAGTGCTGTCCAGAGCGGTCACAATGAAGTACTGTGGGATAGCTCCTGGAAGCCAATAACGTCGAATTCCGTCCACACTAACCCAATTCCGACCCCCTAAGGCCGATTTTATCACTAATCCCCTCGTCGGAGGTGGTGTAAAGAAACCGGTTTAAAGGGCCCTTTAAGTCGAAAGAAAGGGCTTCGTCGTGTGAACGTGTCAAGGCTTAATTCGATTTAACGCGGCTAAAGTCGACCTAAACTCGTAGTGTAGACCAGGCCTGAGTTTCAGCTTCCCCTTCTGTAAAAAGGAGATAACAGTTCTTCCCCAGAAAGGGGCTTTGCCACCACCTGTGGAGAGCACTGTAAAAGGCAGAGTTATTTATTTAGTCCTATTTTACAGCTGGGGAAACTGAGGCACACAGTGGTTAAGTCTTTTGCACAAGGCCACACAAGAAGACTGCGACAGAGCCAGCAATAGAATCCAGGTCTCCTGAATCCCGGTTCTGTGCTGTAACTGCAGTCCACCCCATGGAAATATATAGAAATGTTATCAGAAAAATAATTTGACATTGTCAGAGAGGTGGCATCACGTGTCAATGTTGATTTCTCCCCTCCCCCACCCCATTCTTTTGTGTGCAATTTTTTTCTGCAAACTGAGGCATTATTTTCTGGGAGGTGATTTGTGATAAGTAACCGCAGCTTAGTTGACAAACATTTGTTACATGAATTATGTTTCAAAACAAATGTGATTGTGCTACTTAAAGGAGCCAAGGATTGGTGTTTTCCCAGAAAGAGAGAATAACCAAGGGCAAGATCTCCTCCAAGGCAGATTAAAAGGATTCCTTAGCACGCTCATTTCCTCTCAATCAGAATCTCTTGCAACCAAACTATCCAACTCTATCCAACATTTGAGTCATTATTTATTTAACACTGTTCTATTCCTAGAAGTCACCCCCTTCGGCAGAGTTGTAAATATTTTAGTGATAGCAGGTGGCAAAAGGTGGGGGAGACTCTCATGAGACAGCGATGGGATGGGATGGAATGTTTGCTGCAACTGGAACTATCAGGTGCCCTGGGAGAAAAGAAATGGGAAGGGATTTGGGCTGGGAAGGAAAGGAATTGATGGGGTATTCCGAAGTCAGGAGGCTGGGTAAATGGTGAAAGGGAACAAGAGGAAACCAGGAGGCATGAAGAGAATGGGGAGATGCATGAGGATATGTCTTCCTGGCAGTTAGCTTGGGTGATTGTCACCTAGGTCTGAGCACCCAGGTTCGCTTAGCCTGGGGCAAGTGCCCCCATTGCAAAGCCCTACTTGCATTACTGTGTCCTCACATTTCTGTACTTGTCCATGTGTGTCCTTGGGCATAGCCCATGGTTCTTTGCACTGAGATGCTCTAGGAGTCTTTCCAGTCAGTTACATCAACTGCAGGAGAAATTCTGTTCTCTGCAGAGAATTGTGGGAAGGTGTTGGAGGACTGTCAGCACTTGGGTGATTTTTTGCCTACGTCCTCACTGCAAAGTGGGTGGGTTCCATTGAATGAAAGTGAATCCCAGACTTTAACACCCCACTCCACCCAGCCAAGTAAGCTAGCCCAGTCTTAAGGGACTGCCAAACCTGGGTCAGATGGTTTGCTGTGTGGTTGGTAGGGCAGTTGGGGCTAGAACCTGCATACGAGCCTGTACTGACCGTGCAGTGGAGACGTACCCTAGGAAGGAAAGGGAGAAGCCTGGAAGCGAAGCATATGGAAGGCTTGGGGCACAGGAGCAAGAGGTTACAGGGGTCTTGAAAGCAAGGGGTCTGGAAGAAAAGCAGAAATGGAGTGGCACTGGGGTCCTGGAAGACAAAAAGAGTTTGAGCAGGGGAAGGGAAGTCAGAGGGACCGCTGGAAGAAAATGGGACATAAACTTGCTGAGGCTTTCAAGTTCTGCAGCATGTTGAATCTTTCTCAGACTTTCCCATCCCATGTTTCTTTTTGCTGTCTTCCCTCCTGCAAGCCTCTCAGTTTGGATGTGCATTTGCATCAGTGCACATTACAGATGGCAACTCTTTGCAGAGCTCCCAGGGCTTTTAACATGTCACACGTCCGGATTTGCAGAGGGTTGGATTTTAAGATGCTGTGTCACCCGTTTCTGCCTGAAGATGCTAGCTCTTGAAGTTCTCGGTAGAACTAGCATTACTTTCTCATGCACAGAAGGATTTTGCTGTGAAATCAGATCTCTCGCAGTCTTGTGTAAACTGATCATGGTGAGGCTCAAGAAATAATTCACCCACCCCCAGTATAGCAAAACATGGTTGGTCAGGTATGTTAGTTCAGAAGGTAGGGGGACCTGGTGTTTTTCATCTTAATTTAAATGAATGGATATTATTGGCTAATGCTGGAGACAGGTGACTTGATGCACTAGTGGTCTGTTGATTATGGCAAAGCCTTTGTTGTTATGAAATCCTATTATTATTGTTTGTTTATTACTATTATTTGTCTAGTTAGCATTTATACACAGCACTGGTGTGCATTGCACCTTGCATAGAACATGAAGGCCCATTCCCCGCCCTGAGGTGCTTACAACCTAAGTGAAGTATGACATCATGTGATGCAGGGACAAACCAGATCAGGAGACGAGGGAAGAAGGTTTACACAGCTAAAGGTGTGCACCTGCTAGAGCGGCATGCTTCACGTGTTGGTTCCTGCTTATAGGGTTGTGCTAAGGTCATTGCTGGAGAGACTGGCAAGAAAAGTATTTAGAGGAGGGACTCAGGGATGTCTACAGGCTACTTGATCAGGCAGGTCACTCCAGACATGGGCAACAACATTTTACTGATCAGCTTGTTATGAGCTGGGTGAAACTTTGGCTATGTCTACACGACACCACTTACAGCGGCGCAGTTGCCTCTTTGTAGCACTTCTGGTGAAGATGCTCTAAGCTGACACGAGAGAGCTTTCCCATTGGCTCAATATAACTCCACCTCCATGAGACCTCTCCCACCGACATAGCACAGTCTACACACGGGCTTAGGTCGGTATGATTTACATCACACAGGGGTGTGGATTATTCACACTCCTGAGCAACATAAGTCATGCCGAAGTAATTTGTAGCATCCCCATAGCCTTTCTCGGGGACTGAGTTAAAACCCGATTGAGATCGGTAGGTGTGAACTCACCCTTCACTTAGCATCCATTGTAAGCATAAGCCCCACGTAAGGCCATGTCTACACTAGAGACCTTACAGCAGCACAGCTCTACTGCTGCAGCTGCACCGCTGTAAGGTCTCCCGTGTAGCCGCTCTGTGCTGACGGGAGAGAGCTCTCCTGCCGGCATAATTAAACCACCCCAGTGAATGGCGGTAGCTATGTTGGCGGGAGAATATCTCTCAGAGGGGTGGTGTTTTACACCCCTGAGCAACAGAAGTTACACCGACAAAAGTGCTAGACATAGCCTTAGACAATA
Source organism: Terrapene triunguis (assembly GCF_002925995.2). Taxonomy (NCBI): domain Eukaryota; kingdom Metazoa; phylum Chordata; order Testudines; family Emydidae; genus Terrapene; species Terrapene triunguis. The sequence continues at coordinate 35,432,680 of NW_020664447.1, forward strand.
GCTGTGTGTGCACCTGCCCCGGAGCTATGGGCTGAATATTATTTTCAGTAGGGCTGTGGGTAGGTGGGGAAGAGAGATCTCGCGGACACTGAGGTTAGACAAGAATAGATGCAGAGGCAGTCTGAAGGAGCAGCTTAAAGCATGTGGCTGACTCTGGAAGAAACCTGGGGAGAGGTTTTTGGGTCAGGTTGCAGGCTGAAAACAGTGTTCTTGGTGCTGTGAGCAAAAGGAGCTGTTTCCCACTATTTGATTCCTTTGGAGTTCAGAGACACAGGACTTTGGTGAAATTTGATTTACAAAGAATGTACAGAGAAATACCTGACTGCCACCAACTGCTCCAACTGGAACACCCACCGGGCCCCAACCTTTGACTAGCTGCTCGGGTTAAACAGCGGCAGCCAGCATTTTTACAGCACTTATCACCACGATGGCTGAGTGCCTCACTCACATTTGATTCATCCTTGCAACCCCCTCTGTGAGGCAGGGGAATATTCTCATCAAGCCTATATTGTAGACCAGGAGCTGAGAAACCAAAAGGCGAAGTGACTTGCCCAAGGTCAACCAGGAAATTATATTGCAGCGTAAGGAACAGCCCAGATCTCCTGAGTCCCCTTTGCTGCCACTGGAGTGGAGTGTGTATGTGAATCCGGTGCCGAGCTGGTATGTATGAGGGGGACTATCTAAAGTCCTGCTTCTGCCTCATGTCCTGTTGACTTCAGTGGGGCTCCGTGGGGCTGCAGGGCTCCACCTGCACAGAGCTCCGTGCAGGATCAAGGGTCAGTCATATCCATGTATGGGGATGGACTTGATGATATCAAGCCCAGTCCCACAAGACACTGAGTGTCCTGACTTCCCTTTGAAGTTTAGGTGGAGTTGGTGGCACTCAGCACCTGACAGGATCAGGCCCCTCATTATTACAGTGGTAATAAACTCCTTCATGTTGTGGACCACTCCTTCAGAAGGACCTTCTCATGAACCATCTCCTTTTCCAACCCCAATGCCACACCTTCCTACAGGAAAATGTAATACCTCAGTGGCAAGGAGTTAGGATAAATGCAATGCAATGAGTGCAGGGGCACAGTTACCTATCTCCACCTTGTACCTCTGTATGGTTATCTACTCTCCATACATAAAGGGGTTTACCCTCTTTCCAGCAGTCCTCAATGCCCCAGTCTTCCTAGACAACAGATGCTTTTTGGCTCTGTCCTTCTCAGTGGTTTGCTACCTCTCACTTTGGATCATGGTTGAATTTACAACAAAGAAACAGTTGATTAAGGGAGCCATGAAGCTGCCGCACAGGATGCAAAGAAGAATTAATTTTGTTTGGCGTCTAGTTGGTCTAAACAGTCTCTGGAGGTTTGTTAGAAGAGCTGCATCTAGCAGGAACTGTCACTGCTTGAAGACCAACACAGATTCCATCTTTGTTGCAGAATCAGCTGTGTGGGCCACGTGGAAATATTTTGCAGCTCACCAGCCTTTTATGGACCACACTTTGAGAATCACTGGTCTAATGGGATCTCATGTCTGGTTACTATGATCCTATAATGGGTGAGGACTGATGGGGTTCCTATTTGGTGATTCCACACATGGAATTTGACACACAATTCACCTTTTTGCCACAGAAATGTGTTCAAGCATCCAAGATTTCATTTTTTTAAAATTCTGGTCCTCGTGGTTGTGAAAATAATCTTGAGAACAGGATATGTAGACTGTAGCAGTGTTTTCTTCCTGAGTTTGCAGACTGCCTGAAATAATAGTTTGGAGAGGCGTGAACTGCCCCTAGGCATCTCAATGGGTTATTAACTGTAAAACTTGGCGATTCGGTTTCTACATGGTTAACTATTTCCCTTATCCTGTCACAAACAACCCTCTCCTGGAGGAGAATTTACTATTAAAATAAACTGAAGGGATAGAGACCTGATTTTATTATTAATTTTTCATATTTAATTAAAAACTTCAATTTTAAATGTAAATGAAGATGCCTCAGAGCTCCCAGCCTGCTGCACCAGAGAGCTGCAGAGCCCAGGGACCTTGCCAAAGAAAGTAGGTCTAACTGGCTGCAGCATGCAAGAGGACTTGGGGTTAATAATTAACACATTTTATGTTGGAATGCTGATGATAATAGCCACCTTCCACCTCATCTAGACCCTGTGCAGTTATAGCTAGATACCATAGAGCCAATTTGGGTGGAGGGGAGAGCAGGGTCAAAAAGCAAGTAGGGGGAGACCTTGGTGGTCAGAGCATCTGTCATTTGGAGCAGAGTGTCAGCAAATGTTGGATGCAGGCCAGCTGGAGAAACCAGTTTTCCTAGATGAGTCGCCTTAGTTAGCATTTTATTATGCAGCCCTCCCGTCACTCTCCATATGTACATACTCCACACTGCCCTCTCCACCTCCTGTCTCCGCATCAACTGCGGAAATGCTCTTTCCTGCCCTGGGACTATCAAAGTCAGGGGTTGGAATGGAGCAAACGCAGATCAATGGTAATTAATCCATCTACCAGTATAAGGAGGAATTCAGCTTCTGACCCCCCGAAGAATCTTCATTGACAATACCCGGCTCCATCAAACTAAGTGCTTGTGACTGAATGAGCTGGGGGCATGTGGACCAAATCCTGCAGTGCTGGCTTAGGCTAAACTCCTGTTGAAGTCAATGGGAGCTTTGCCTGTATAAAGACTCCTGGATTTGGCCCTTTGTGTATAGATGAGCGAGAACGGACCTGATTCTCCACTGCTTTGCCCCGATGTAGTCGTTTACACAAGATCAGAACAGTAGCACTTTGCACAGGTGTAAATAACTGCCAAGGGTACAAGTCAGTGGAGAATCAGGCGAAGACTCCTGCAGAGATCAGAGGGCTATAGGGAGAAACAGCAGAGATAAGGGCTGTCTCAGTCTACCAACCTCTCCACATATACTGTGGCAAAGCCCAAGTTATTTCATTTGGTTGCTTGTCTCTGTTACTGATCCAGAGTGGCTGGGGGAGGTCTGGTACTGGAACAAGGCTGACAGCCTGAGTTCATCTGTCATTATTGTGACATCTGTGTGCTGTGCTTCGTATAAGCAATAATCTGAAGTGATATTAGCAGCATCCTCTCCAGCCAGGAGGAGGAGAGATTAATGCCCCAGGCAATGCAACGTCTTTCAGTGGAAAAGAGCTCCCTTGCCAGCAGCCCCCCAAGGGAGAAGCAGAGTCTTGGTTTCCTGACTGGACACTGCTGGTGCTTTTGACCGGTCAAGTCCAAATTGGGTGACTGCTGTGGTACGGAGCAACTTTGGAAAGAAATTTCTGCTGCCTGACTTGTGATTCCCCCTCTTCTCCCTGCAGCTGCTTATTCCTCCCATGATCCCCAACTAGCAGCTCAACCCTTTTCCCTGCCACGGACACTACAACACTAATGCCGATGGTGGGAGTGGAGCCAGAGTGAAATGCACAAGACCTATCACTGCATTGAGGGGCCCATCAATAGGAGAGCAGGGCAGGAGCATGTCCTTTTCATCCCCATCTCCAGCGTTACCTGTATGCTCCCAGCAACCTGATCATCTGCTACCACCTGCTGAGCAACCAGACCCCTCCCAGGACGCCAGGCCTCCAATACCTCCAACAAGTAAATCGATCCTCTGCTGCCTGCTGAAGGTGGCTGAGCAGACCCAGGAAAGAGGCAGGCAGGGTCCCAGGCTAACGCACACAGAGCAATTAGGAGGGAGTACCAAGTCTTGATTGCCCTAGGGAGCTAATACTGCTGAGGTTGCACATGACCTGGCTTTCCAGCAGGATGGCCACTACACGTACTGGCAGCTCAGAAAAAACAGTGGCAGTTTGTGAATATTTATTCACAGGGGACTGAAGGGATTAGAAGTGATACAGAGGCGTTCCCACCTTAAGTTGCCTGTCTGACTCCTGCCTAGGGCTCTGATCCTGCAGGTGGTAGCACGTGGGCAGCCTGCTGTGTCCATCTGGAGCCCATTGCAAGAGATGGGGCTCTGTGTAGGGGCAGCAGCCCACTGTGCTCTAACTATTGCAGGATCGAGGCCTAAGCTGGCAGGGCCTGCAAGCTGTTACCCTCTCACAGCTGTTTGGTGACCTACCAGGAACAAAATTGAGAGCGGGAGGGTCTCAATCCAACTCCCAGTGGACAAATGTGAGCTCCCCATCCAAAACCCACCACCACTGACTGGCACCGTGTTGGCCATTTCAGCAGAGGTCAAGGTTGTTAATGGGCCTTGGAGAGTGAACTCCCCTCTCCTCATTGGACGTGGTCCCTCCAGCTCAGGAGTCAGGTTTGAGCTGAAGCGGGGTTGAGAAGTTGCTGCTGTTCCTGTAGCTGCTCTGTGAATAAACAGAAGCCATCAGTCTTCAGACTGCTACAGCTGGCTGCTACAGCTGGCTCCCCGCCCTGGAGGGAGAGAAAAAAATGTTAGGCAAAAGCCCCCACCTCCCAGTGTGTATTTAAGTGATCTGTACACCTGTTCCCCATCACATGGCCTTCACTGAGGTACCCTTTTCCAGCCGGAACTCACTAGAATATAAGACAGACAAGCAAAGCCTAACTATCCCGAGGGGCAGAAGAAATGACAGGTGCTGCCGCCTCCGAGTTAACTTGTTTTTCAGGCCGCCACTGTCCAAGTGTTCCTGGGATATCCTCAGGAAATGCAAATTATACTGGTCCAGCATCCGGGACTTGCTATATTTAATCCTGGACCAGTGCCAAAAAAGCACTGCTAAACTAAAGCCCCAGTGACTGTTTTAAAGTCTGATGCTCCTGATACTTAGTGTGTGGCCCGTTATCTCCTCAAACACTTTGCAGACATTAACTAACCAACCTCATTAGCCATCAGTGCTAGAAAAAAGACACTTTGTCACCGGAGATCAGGGATTTCAGCTTCCCAATGGGATGTAGCTTTGCCCTAGAAGAGCACAATGCCTCTGACCTTCACCCGAGTCCCATAACTCTAGTTACTATCATTTCTTCTCCATCCCTACTTTAATTGCAACATGATTTCAGCGGCCGTTACCTTGAGATTGGCTGGAGCTAGAAACAAATATGGCAGCTGGAACCAATCTGAGAGCTGGGCATGCGGCTTCCAAGTGACATAAAACAACTGGGTCAAATTCTTTCAATGATGTGCAAAGGGAATCTGGCTCGCTGAGCCTAATTCAACCCTGGTGTAACGCAAGTGAATTCAGCAAAGTCACACTAGGGAGAAATCTAGCCAATTGTTTCTGACATTCGTGATATGGGCCTAATGCTGGAGACATGATTTTAGGGACCCATCAGCCATAACCTACAGGGGTGGATTTAAAAGAGAGGTTCTGCAGGCAAATGGCTGGAGGGGCCCAATGGCAGTGTCACATTTGGGGGATGGGAAGTTCCATGCTCTTCTCTCCTGTCCCTTACCTTCACTTTCATTCTCCTGCCAGTCTGTTTGTCTCCCTTCCTGCTCCTCCCACAATCTTGTCCTGTCTCCCCACCACCCCCGCTTCCCCCCATTCCCCAAGATGCCCCTACCTACTTCCTACGCTCATTCTGTGTCTCTCAGCTCTCTGCTGTGTCTGTGTCTCACAGCCCCCATGCTTCTCTGGGTCTTTCGCTCCCCTCTTCACACTGCCTTAGTCATCCCCCCTTCAGGGTCTCTCAGGGTCCTTACATAGTGATATCATGACTTTGTCCTAGAGGCCAATGATTATAAAGTGGCAATCTTACTGATGATAGCCTCCCTTGTAGGGAGAGACCATGAGATATGCGTGTAACATGTCAAGAGGTGCCCATCAATAACCCAGGTTTGAAATGGTTTTCTTTTCCTTTATTATTATTCACATGCATTGTTGTATTATTTGTCATTGAATTCTATTTCATTTATTTATAATTCCAAATCCCCCAGGATTCTGCCAACCTCTCGGAGGTCAGGACTTTAATCCCCCAGAAGCACAGCACTGATCAGAACTCAACTCTGTTTTCTCAGAGCAAAATCTAAATCATAGGGATTATTGGGAGCACTAAGCAGCCAAAAACAGAATACTGCACTATACAGCTTGGATTTAAAGGGGGGGGGGGCTCTGCTGACTTATGAATTGCACATACTTAACAATAAAATGTCCTTACTTGTGTGGCAAATAACACCTGATGTTGAAACTGAAATAATTTAAAAAAAATTAATGTACTTTTCACCATTTACACTGTTTGCTGCTTGCATGTTTCTCAGCGCAATAGACCACTCCATTTTGTATTTGTGGCTAGTCAGTTTCACGTTCTGATTTCCATGTGCTAGCAGAGTGCTGCAATGTTTGAGTTGCAAGCCCTGCCGGAGAAGCTCTGTTTAAAAATATATATTTTTTAATTTGTTGCAGAAGTGGTGCAAGATCCAAATCAGGCATCGAGTCCTCAGTGATAGACACTGTAGAAATGTGTAATAAAAAGACAGCAGCCCCTGACCTAAAGAGCTTACAGTCTGGGTTAATGATCAAGGGTAACAGGTGGATGAAACAAACAAATAGCCAGGATGCTGGCATGCAGTGGAGGGGAACAAAGGACTGGGGCAAAGAGCTTCGGGATCAAAACTAGCTAGTCAGCCGGTATGGATGTTTCTGATGTCTTGCCTGGGCACCACGACAGGGCACTTTAGAGTTAGCGAGGTAGAATGAATCCCTGGGTGCCAGCAGGTCTGGAGCTGCTGCAGCAGTAAATGCTGATGCATTTTCCATTAGTGTAAATGTATTGGAAAATCCCGTCACCCAGAGGTGAAACCTAAATGGAACCACTGCGTCAGGAGGGGTCACACAGAGCCATGTTCAGCTTTGATAAATGGGCTTTGATCTTTTTGAAACAGTAATGGCAAAGTGCTAGAGGCATGGGGATGTCTCAGCCCCTCCCTTCTCTGGGTCTCCATGCTGTCCCTAGGCATTAGTGTAAACCCTGGTCCCTGACATGGGTCAGCAGGTAACTCATGGGATACACCTGAGGTTTCTAGAGACACCTGCGAGGGTGTTGTCAAGATCCACCGAAAGTGCGGTGAGTCAGCTGGGCAGTCCAGCACTTAGCACATCTTGGGCACAACTATAACACAATAATAATCATTACCAGGATAAGCCTGAGATCTTTAGAAACACCGAGGGAAGAGAAAATATTTAGCCCCTTGTCATTTCTCACTGGCCTCAGGACTGAGATTTTCCAGTTTCAAGATGTTTTTTACTCGCTCCACTTCTTGTGCAGTTTAATTTAATCTCAATCAATGAAGGCCCTTGTTTTTTCTAATTCTAATTTGCATGTAGCCTATTAAATGCTTGCGCTCCAAGCACGAGAGAGAAGAACCTGAGTTTCAGTAAGAAGAGCAGCAAAGATATTAAATGAGCAACTTTAGAAAACAGTTCAGAGGTCAGCACCGAGGTGCTGTGTGCTAACTGCTCTGCTCATACATCACCATCTGTTAGCTAGTGTACAACAAGGCATTGAGAGTGGCTACAGATGAGGCCAGCCATCGCTTTACCAGCTGGAGGAAAGGTGTTGCTAAGGCTCCTCTGAGAAGTAAATTGAGAAATTAGTAACTGCTGGGAGGGGAACAGGTGCATGACAATGAAGCAGTGGTCAACAGTTTCTGTTCAAATGATTTGTTGTAGAGCGAGCTACCATGACCTATGACCCTTCTTTGACCCTATGATCAATAAGCCGTGAGTTTACCCTGAGTGGTGCTCTTAGATCTAGAGAGACACTGTTGGACTGAGTGCAGGAGCCGGTGCTTGTGTGGGGAACAGAAAGCAGAGCAGCCAGCCAGGCCTGAGGCTCTGGGGATGTGAATCAAAAGAGCTCTGCTCTGCTGATGCAGCAAACTGCCTTCACCTTGCCTGACTCTGGACATGCAGACAGTCCAAAATATACTCCTGGGTGGGGGGGGGGCTGGAGTCTGAGGTTTTGCAAGCCTCTCAAACTGTTTGTTATGTTCACAGAACTTTTGGGTGTAAAGCCAGGGCACTGACCCACTGGCCATTGTTAAAGCTCTCATGGCACTTTTCAGAAGATGACGCGCTGACCAAATTCCAAGCTAGATAATTCAAAATTCTCGCGGCAATTTCAGTGGGGCAGGAGATTATTGTTCACTTGGTGTCTTAAACTGCTGCATTGTGTTGCTGGGCTCTCCTGTACTAGGACACGGCTGCTTAGTTCCACCTGATAGACGTCCGCATTGCAGTGGTGGGCACAGTGTGTTAAATAGGAGCTGCCATTCTGGATCAGAGTCATTGTCCATCTAGCCTAGTATCTGGTCTCAGACAGTGTCCAGCATCCGATGCTTCAGAGGAAGGTGCAAGAATTGTGCAAAGAATGCAGTTATTAATTATTTATTTAAGAGGCCTATGACGCTAGGGCTCCTCTCCTCTGTACACTAGAGGGAGGGGGTAAAATGGGGCCCAGCAGGGTCCACGCCTTCCCCTAGCACAGAACCGTGTAGGGGAGACCCACACACACAGTGTGAGGGCTGTAGTGGCCAGGGCATGCCTCCCCCATGTGTCTTTTGGGAAAAACCGCAGAGAGAATCCAGCCTGACTCCAGCCGGCAGGGGCAGAAGAGGCCAAAGCAGGGACCTCCGGACATTCAGAGAACTTTCTATGGTGTTGACGGGGCTTTCTCTGTCCCTGTGCTGATTGGCTGTTTGCTCCAACCCTCCCCCCACCCCTCAGTCTCTTCACCCTCAGCTTCACTCCACACCTGCCCCTCTCACCTTCTCCTTCCCTGTCTCATTCCTCTCACCCCTACCCTTCCCTTCTCTTTTTTTCCATTTAGCTGATCCCTTTCTAATGCACCCCTCCCAATAAAATCAGTCCTGGCACTAACGTGCCATTTGCTGCCATCACATTATTCACTCTGTTTGTGTCCTGCCCCTTCCTCCATCCTGTGTCTGTCTTGACTATTTAGATTGTAAGCTCTTCAGGGCAGAGACTGTCTGTTGCTCTCTGTCTGTACAGCGCCTACCACAATGGGGCCCGATGGCTCTTAGGCACTACTATAATAAACATTATTATTTATAAAAATAATTATGGGATTAGCCTGCCCACAGGGAGAAGTTTCTTCCTGACCCCGCTCGGTTAGTGGGTGGTTTATGCCCTGACACATGAGAGGTTATAGTGCTTCTCATTCTTTTTATCCTAATTCTTTTTTGAATTTTACTAAGCTCTTGGCCTCCAGACCTTGGGATAGTGACTTCCATAGGTGTGTTTTGTGTTGTGTAAAAATGTACTTCCTCTTCTCATTTTTAAATTTGTTGCCTTTCATTTTCATCAAGGATCCTCTGGTTCTTGTATAAGGAAAGGCTTACCTTCTTTGTGCCACTAATTATTTTTTAAACCTCTGTCATGTCCCCACTAAATCTGCTCTTTGTATGGCAATCTTTCCATGTCTTTCATCACTGGACCCCTTCTATTTCTGCTATGTCCTATGCGAGCTAGAAGAGAACTCAGTGTACCAGAGAGAGTACCATTGCTTTATAAAAGGGCCTTCTGATACTTTCAGCATTATTTTCTATCTCATTCTTTATGTATGTTAACAAAAATGCTAAAAGGAAATAAAATACATTTAAACATAAATAAAGCCCTGTAACAAACAAATCAACTAACCCACCAAATAAAACAAACAAAAAATACCCAGTCAGAGGGGATTTCCCCACACACACAAAAGGAAAAATGCTAGCACTGCCATCAAGTCCACTAGGGATTTTGCTATTGCTGTGTTCTGACTGTTGCGTCACATTGATCAGAGGGTTTTATTGAGCCATCCACAGTGACACTTCCCCCCTCCCCTCCCTTCCCCTCCCAACCACCTCTACCAGTCTCTTTCCTAAGTAGTTACATTTAAATTTGAACTGCTCATATGGAAATTAATTATTCCTTACAATGAGTATTGCTTACCATGTTTTTCAACACTGGATTCCATCTGCTATCATGTTGTCTTTTCACTTAACTTTGGCGGGTCCCTTGGAAATTCCTCACAGTTTTCTCTATATTTGACTAATCTACATAATGTTGTGTTGCAATTTTTGCCACTTCACTGTTCACCCCTTTTTTGTAGCTTATTGATAAATGTACTGCAGAACACCAGTCCTAAGACCAGATCCTCAGCTGGTATAAATCATCATAATTTCTCCCCCGGTATGAAATGTTGGGCCCATGTTTTACCATGCTGAAAATTGACCATTTAACCCTGCTCTTTGTGTTTTTGTTTCTTAGCCAGTACCTTATCTCTTAACTCATGGATTCCTAAATAGAGGGAGGCTTTTGTCAACAGCATTTTGAAAGTCTAAAAAAATTACAACTGGTGCACCTTCATTCACAATTTTGAGGCAATGCTCAAAGAATTCTAATAGATCAGGGAGGCCTGATTTTTCCTTTACAGAAGCTATGATGTTTTGCACCTATCATACCATGTTCATCTGGGTATAGCTAAATCTAACCAAACAGGGCAAGAAAGAGTTAATGTGATACATATTTCAGAGAATTTTATTTCCTTTGTATTTCCAGATGACAAAGAATGACAACTTTGCCGGGATCTTTGTTTAGTAATTCCTGGAAACTGTCTTCCATTCTTTAGTGGAGTGAGCACAGGACAGGGCACAAGGAACTTTGAAGTTCTAATCCCACCTCTGACGCGGATTCACTGGGCCAACTTCACCACTGGCATATGCTACTACAACTCTATTGTCTGTGACAGTGGTCCACCCACTTATGCCAAGCATAAGTTTGAGTCGCCTAGTGACCTGGAGCAAGTCACTTAACCTCTCTTTGCCTAGGTTTTTCCATGTACAGAATGGGAATAATAAAACCTCCCAGCTCAGAGAGCTGTTGTAGGGTAAATTAGGTTCAGTTATTAGGTAAATGTTCATTCAGTGCTCTGATGAAGTAAGTGCTTTTTAAAGGATAAATATTAGTAGGAGTTTATTGCTTTCCTTCTCTTCCCCCTTTCAGGTTCTTCATCATCAAGGAGAGTTTTCTGCTTTACTATTCTGAGAGTGAAAAGAAGAGCTTTGAAAGCAATAAGTACTTCAATATCCATCCCAAGGTGAGCATCCCCCAGCTATTCCCTCTCTGACTCCACCTGGCCTCTTGCAGGTTCTCTGACTCCAGCCTTGTAATTAGATCCAGAGGAACCTCCAAGAAGCGTGGAGACATGGATTAACATCTTCTGAAAACTGAAATTAATTCAGGTTCCCCACTACCACACCAGCTGCTTGGCAGGGTATAAATCTAACATCATGATACTGGATTTATACCCTGCCTTGTTTTAGTGATTTCCTAATCATACCATCGATCCTGCAGCAACTTGAATAACCACTGCGAGGCTAGCCTGCTAATCAGGGAGTTTATTGCTTTACTCGTCATCACTATTTGTAATTAATCCATAGTCACATACGTGGATACCATTAGAAGCCCACTAAACCACACACCTGCAGCATAGGGAAGAGGACTCAGGATCTTTCAGCTTCCTGGGCTTTATCACCCAAGCTGAAGCAGAATGTGTATTTCTGTTAGTGGTATTAGTCAGTCTCTTATTCTCTGTGGATCTCCAGCCTCTTCAGGACAACATCACATGCTCTTGATCAGATCTGATTCCATCCGGCACTGGGTAGCAGTGACACACTAGCTGTGGGCACATTATGTACGTGGGAAACAGAACCATGTAGGGAAATGGGGGGAGGGCTACACATGAGGACACTCCCTTTTCACTTTAGCTCTTGTCGTTATGCACTCCAGTAGAACTTTTAGACTATTGGGAAAATCTGCACATCCCTGATAAAACAGCTCCTGTTCCCCATTGCCTATGTATCCCAGCCACCAATCTCCCAGTTCAAGTGGACAGGATGAGACTCTTCTTGATGTCAGTTAACACCTCTCTTTAGTCTGCTTCAGGGAGTTACCCTGGGTGATGAGGCACTTCTGCTTCTCAGGACCTCAGCATACTGCCTTTGTGATGCTTCCAGCACAGGGGAAGAGCCAGCAGCAAAAACTGGGGCTAGGTATCAGTGTCCAGTTCCTGATGTGAATTGCCTTGTAGCTGCTCAGTGAAGTTTTACTGATCGATTTAAATTCTCTGGTTCATCGCTAGGGCGTCATACCTCTGGCGGGCTGCATCGTGGAAGCCAAAGAAGAGCCCAACATGCCTTTTGCCATGAAGATCTCCCATGAGGACTTCCACGTGCGTGAACTTTTCTCTTTTCAAGCCAATGAACATGGTGCTGGGGAAAGGTGCTGGACTGACAGCCTTGGATATTACTGTCCTTTGTTTTGCAACCCTCCCCGCCATGGCCCACTGCCCTCCCAGTGTGCCTCAACACCCCCCAGACAGTCTCCATGGCACCAAAGCATCAGAATGGGCTAACAGGAGGAAACTAGTTAGTGCCAGTTGCAGTGGTAGCAGTTCCTGTATTACAGATACCTGAATTCACTGGGGGGAAGGATAGCTCAGTGGTTTGAGTGGCCTCCTAAATCCAGGGTTGTGAGTTCAATCCTTGAGGGGGGCCATTTAGGGATCTGGGGCAAAAATCTGTCTGGAGATTGGTCCTGCTTTGAGCAGGGGGTTGGACTAGATGACCTTCTGAGGTCCCTTCCAACCCTGATATTCTATGAACCAGAATAGGGATGGGAGTTGTTTGTGCATGATGGTGGGCACATCTGCATGGCTCACATCAGCATCTCTCATTTGATTCTTCTTTTCCAGGGTAACATTGTGCTGGCAGCAGAGTCAGAATTTGAGCAGGCTCAGTGGCTGGAGATGTTGCAGGAGTCTGGAAAAGTGTAAGCACCGGGGATATATTTCCATTATTTTCTTCTCTTTGAAGTATCATGGGAGGTGCTGGGGATTTGAGGAGAACAAGGCCCAACAAGAGTGACAGTGTGGAAGAGCTGAGACGCTCCTCCATGGCTAGTCAAATCCTTTTTACCTCCTCGCTTTCTGCTCCCAACAGACACCAAAACGTTTCAAAGTTCAAACGAAGCATCCTCCATCCTACTAATGTTTCACTGTGTTGCTAATACACCCCTGGCTGTGGTCAGGACTGGGAGTGATAAAATGCCACATGGCCTCTGCTGTCCTGCTCCTTCTCCTCAGTCCTTGGACTTCGTGGAAACAGTGCAATTCTGCTCTGTGTGGGGAGCAAGATCCTGCTCTGGGGTTATGTTTCACAGAAGCTCCCTGTGCCTCAGGGAGAAGGACTTTTGGGTGAGATGGGAGCAGGATGAAGGAGAGCTAGGGGTGAAATCATGACTCTGTAGATGTACCAGTCAAACTACCCCATGGAGATGGAGCACAGATGTCACAAGGGCTACTTCAACCCTGAGGCTTCAATTGCAGCTGTAGAATGGATCTGTGACCTTGGGATCCTTTTGCCCAGATCCCAGTAGGCTCAGGCTGTGCAGAGGGAGGTGTATTTAGCTCTGAAAATAAGGAAGTAAAGTAAATCCCCTGAGAGAGTCTGTTATCGTGGGATTTCCAGCCCACTTCTACAGCGTTCTGATGCTGTAAGCATCTGGACGTTTGGTTGCTTATCTGGCTGGAACCTTTGAAAGATTTAAGGTTCGGCGAGCACTAGTCCTAGCATGTTCTCACTGCTAAGTGCCTGCAGAGGAAGTAAGCAGCTGGCTCTAACACCAACATGCTCCTCTTAGGTCTTAGCAGCAATACCAAAAGGCAGGGGCTAGGAAGGGAGCTGAGTGACGGGGACTCTCCCAAAGCACATGGGAACTTTCAGAACCTCTGGAGCCTGGTAATCAGCTAAGTTGCTTAGAGGAAAGAGTGCTTTGCAGCTTTTCTTCAGGGAGCGATTACACGGGACTTATTCCTTTGAGCCCCACTAGAAAAAGGCTTCTCCTTCAAATGAGTTTATCCTTGGGTATGAGCATGTGCAGATGGGGAATGCTCATTTCTGTGAAGAGGAAAGTGTGTGTGGGGGGGATATCACAGTCAACTGAAAAACGCTATAAAGGCTCACTTTTTATTAGTGGTGACCACACTACAAAGCACCCCGCCCAGGGCTGCACGGAGTATGTGCCCAACTCAGATCTAGCCTGGCACCCCATTCTGAGCTCAGTCCTGCCCACCATCCATGAGATCTCACGCACAAGACGAGAAGGGAGGCCAATTTGTATGTTTCTCTTTGGCTTTTCTACTCTCCACCATCATTTCTGTTCCACAGTCCACACCCAGCCCTGTCCCCAGTGCAGCTCCCCTTGTGCTAGCCACAGCTGGGTTGCTAGTGTCGATTGGCCACTGGGGTTTTTATCTCCTTGTTTTCTAATACCACTCAGCTCAGGCGTAGATGACACAGTGGTTAATACCCCTTGAGAGCAGCACTGTGGACAGGGAAATGGGAGGGAGACTTTAACAGGAGTGCTAGTGTAGGCAAGGGGTTTGATCCCTGTATGTACTGACCAGAGATGAGCCGGGTTTGGCAGGACGAGGTGCAAGATACGCCAGGCCTGAGGCAGAGCTCTGTGACCTACATAGTGTGCCTGGGGGGGGGAAGGGTTTGGCTGCTGGAGAGGATGAGGGGACCAAATTCAGCCCTAGTGTAAATAGGAGGATTGTCATTGAAGTCCATAGAGCTGCTCTCACTTACATCAATGTTGAATTTAGCCCTGGGACTTTTCTTGCTTCGGAGACAGGTAGCTTTACCTTTCAGAGTGGGGGTGGGAACATGGTAGGGGTGGCTGTGGGCACAGGCTGGGAGGGGCACTAACAAAGAGAGGGCTCCCAAAAGCATAAGGCCCTGTGTGCTTTCAGCTTCATCCCATGCCTAGAACCAGCCAAGTTCTAGGCCCCGACTCTGTTCCTCCAACCCCTCGTGTTTGATGTAGAAGCTGATACGGCTGCTGGCATGTTTCTAGCAGTGTGCAGCAGGGAACCCACTGTGCTGGATGAAAACAGGCTTGTGGCATCTGTCTTGCCTTCCCATGCACCACCGCTGCAGGAATGATTTGGCTCCAGCGTTCACCTAATGGCTTTCGATGACTGTGTGTGTGTGAAGGAGAACGGAGATAAAGTGACTTGTGTTAGCAAGGTCGGGAGTGGAGCTGAGCAACAGCGAAAAAAGTGCAGACTGGCCAGTAAATTGAGCAGTGATGAAAGGGAACGTTCAAAGGACACTGTTCAAGTGATTTAGGCACCACATTTTAGTGCCCTTTTGTTCCTAGAGGAAAAGCATGCTGCTTATTGCACTGTAGGGTTTATACTTTATCATTGCAGCCTTTCGCTTCATAATAATAATATAAGGGAGCACGGATAGACAAGGGTTACAATAAATAAGGAAGGAACATAGGAAAGAATGAGACTGGTGTGGGGTAACATCCTCTCCCCGGACTCCTTTGTTTGTACCGTGTGAGAATACGTGTACTGTTTCTTTAAATCTGGAGCCGGGGGAGTGCGCAAATGTAGTGGAGTATAGATCACTTAACATATCAGAAAGATGGGCTAGTCTGGTGGCTCAGTTAAAATGCGCTGTCACCTGGGGGTGTTTGAACTGATTTCCGGTCCTGAGCTCTCATTCCCTAGCTTAATGACTAAGCCCAAAGCCCTCTGATTAATTAAGGACTAGAGTTTATGGCTTCTCAAAGGGAAGCCTCCCTCCATTCTGTTGTGGCCAGAAGGACAGCAGCCTCAGTGAATGTAAGGCCTTGAAAGCTTTTGAGTGTGAAGTGGTGCAAACATGACAGGGATCTTCTAGCTCTGACAGGCATTCAGAGGACTCCACCAGTCTGGGGAGTGGGGGCCATATACCCATGATACTAGGGTGATGCATATTATTTTTGGGGCTGCTTTTGCTGTGTTCTCTTGGGTTGGTTAGAGGTAGATCTGGTCAGAAAATAGAGAAAAGTTACAAAAATATTCATTAATAAATACCTTTTTCAGCAAAAAATATACCGAACGCCAGTAGTTGGGAGTGTCTATGGTCAACTGTGAATAATAGCCAGGCTAGTTCTAAAGGGGCTGACTTTACAGGCTGGGATCACAAGTTATCATCATATAGCAGGCAAGCCTTCGTAAGATCAACTGATAAGGGCGAGATTTTAAAAGGCATGAAGGGTGGTTAGGCTCTCAACTCCGACTGATTTTCAGTGGGCGTTGGGTACTTTATTGACCTTTGTGCCTTTGGCTGTCTCACCCTGAATAACTTATTCCTGGTACAATTTAGTGTGTAGCCCTTTCACTTTCCGAGCGGCGGCAGCAGATTTTCATGGATCTATTCTGGGTTCCACCAGTGGCCATCTAGCATCTGTAGGGCAGCTAAAGAATCTGCCACTGATTTGGAGCAACAATGGGCTAGTCCATTACAGTAGATGGGAGTGCATGTACCAATCAAATCAATTCGCATGAATAAATAAGAGATTAATTGATAGGTAAGGGTTGTAACATCGCATGTGATTCCAATTCAGATGATCCCCCTTCGTAGCTGGGTCCTGTCCCTTTTGACCACTGACCTTTTCCTAAGCCTACTCCTTTCAACTCTGGACCCTACCACTGCAATGTCCTTTTCTGACCTTTGCTGTCTTCTCTGTCTCTTTCTCCTTCCGGTAGTTTTCCCTATCCCTTCAGGCACCTCTTTCTTTTGCCCCATGAACATCCAGAAGTTGCTCCCTGCCTAAGCTGTTAGCCAATAGGAACTAGTGTATAGCCTGGAACCCTGGAATGATTGGCTGATGAGTAGCTAAAATACCTCACATGGGCGATTTGAGAGTAAAATAAGTATGATGTGTAATAGGTATGTGCAGAGCCTAGCACAATGGGACCATGATTTCACATAGGGCCCCTAGGTGCTATTGCAGTAATAATAATTGTAATTATTGTTCGAGAGCAAATTTATACTCTGTATTATACATTTTATTTCCTCCTCCAGAAATAGGCTAATGCTAACAGTGCCAACGATCGTTAGGGAAAGCATGCAGGTACGCTGTCTGCTCTAACTGATTTGAAAGTAAACAGTGAGTGTTGGGGGAAGGAAACACATGTAATGTCACAAACATACGAGTGTTGTTTGCAGATTGTTTATTATACCCTGTTATAATAATGAATGGAGAAGATGTGCAAGGTAATATTTTGTTAGAAAATAAATGCAATTCGTAATCATGACATAGTGTCTCCTACCTATCCTAGAAGAAATGTACTAATAATGCCTAGCTCTTACCTTGCTAAGGCTTGCTGGGCTAAACAGTGTAAGTGAAGGAGGCACATGGTTTGGCCCCGCTTCAGGAAAGCAGTTAAGTGCATCCTTATATGTTGTCCTCCAAAGGGATGCTTTCCTGATTTGGGGCCTCTGTGCTGTGGCAGAATTTAAAATCAAAGTTTACAGCCACAAATTATCACACAGCCTTGTTAAAAAGGAATAGCCACCATAAATAGAAAGAATGAAAAGCAGGAAAGAAGAAACTCTTTAAAAGAAAAGTGTATCTTTAGATAGGTTTACAAAAACAGGGTTAAGACCCCAATTTAGCAGAGCACTTAAGCATGTTTATAACTTCAACAAAGCTTTGCATATGTGTTTAAATAGGGATGGACTTAAGCATGTGCTTAATGTTCAGCATGTGGTTAAGTTCTTTGTTGGAGCAGGGCCAAAATTCTATAAAAGCCAACATTTGTCTAACTGAAGGTGATGCCACAAAGTGCACAGGAGTTCTTTCCCCTTATGAAAATAGTCTAATGTAACTAATTTCTAAATCCATAAGCAAACAACCCCTAAACCAGCTAAACATGCATTCATACTAGTTGATATAATATTTAATGGAAAACAACTCACCCATACAAGCACAGATTGAAAATACCAACAGAGGTTCTCAGTTGTCTGCCAGCTACAGTTGAACTTTTGATATCAATTATTTAGTGTCCCGAAGTCCTAAGTAAAGTTCTTTGAGAAATACATAGTTGGTTTCTGATTGAACTTTCAAGGCAACTGGGCCACTGGGCATAAGACTTCAGCTTTTGTTTATAACATACATAAAATAAATGTGTTGATTACTTCTGAAATATGAGCCAGACTGTGCAGACATGGGAGACCCATCTGCTTTTAAGTTTAGCTTCAATGGGCTTAAGATTGTATCATAGGGACAGGGTGAGGGGATGACAATTTCAGGGCAGTATTTGTGAAAAGTTAACCTAAATAAACAGACATCCTAAATGCTTTAATCATTTTCAAGCCATTAGTATAACAATATATGAAATCCTGGCCCCATTGAAGAAAATGGGAGTTTTGCCAGTGACTTCAATGAGGACACACAGTGTCTCAGCATTTTAGAAAATACCCACATCCCTTGTGTACATCTCTCACATGCTCGCTCGCTCGCTCGCTCGCTCTCTCTCTCTCTCTCTCTCTCACACACACACACACACACACACACACACACAGCCGGCTCTAGGTTTTTTGCCGCCGCAAGCAAAAAATTTTTTGGCTGCCCCCCACCCCAGGCCTGGGCTCCCCCTGCACCCGCCCGCCCTGCCGCCCCAGAGCTGGGCTCTCCCTCCCACCCCACCCACACTCCCTGCTGCCCCAGCCCTGGGCTTCCCCCCACCAGTGCTGACTCCGCCCACTCCCCCCTCGCCTCCAGCCGGTCTGGCGCTGGCAGGGTCAGGGTAAGCAGTAGGGCTCCCACCTCCAGGACCGGCCGGGACCTGGGAGGGCAGAGCCGGGGGACCGCCCGGCAGAGGGCTGAGGAGCCGGGGCAGGGCAGCCCCAGAGGGAACGGAGCCCCGGAGAGCAGGACGCGGGCCCTGCACAGCAGTGCCCCGGGCATCAGTACCCACTATGGCCCTGCTGCTGCTCCTGGCCGCCCTGCCGCAGTCCCTAGGTGGCTCGGGCTGCTTCGCCCAGCCCCGGCTGCGGCGCTGGGGGGCGGCCGCCCTGCGGCACCTGCAGGCAGCTCCATGCGCCCCGCAGGGCGGCCCCCAGCCCGAGTGCCATTAGGTGTGGGCGCTGCTCCCCAACGCGAACTGCAGCGGCCCCAGGGCGCCCCCCGTGCAGGATGCACTGCTGCTGTCGCCAGGGCCGGCTCTAGGCTTTTGCCGCCCCAAGCAAAAAAAAAAAGAGGCTGGCTGGAATGCCGCCTCTGAAAATGTGCCGCCCCAAGCTTGGTTTGCTGGTGCCTGGAGCCGGCCCTGCGCGCGCACACACACACACACTTACTTCTCTGGGTACCCAAGACTGTGAGTCATCTTGTTACCCCACCCTGCTTTCGGCGTGAGGGAGACCTGCTTGTGCTTAACTGGTGTCAGTTCCCTGACTTCTCCAGCCTGTTAGCCACCCAAATAATCTTCTCTGGGCTATGCCAGCCCATGCTTTGCCTTGTGGGTTAACAACTGGTACATCCCAGTCCCCAAACCCTTTTGAAGCATTCCCCTGTAGTGTTCAGCCCCTTATCCACTGAACAACCCTAGTAATACCCGGTCTGCTTTCCCCAAGGGAACAGTACACACCAGCTTGAATGATTCCACTCAGAATCAGCTCCTTGTACAATACCACAGCACTGAGATATATCTATAGTGAAAACAAGAATAAGTTTATTATCAAAGATTCAAGATTCAAATGATAGTGAGTAAGAATATTGGAAACAAATGGTTAGATACAAAACAAAATCATAACATGCTTTCTAGAGACTAAACTTAACTAACAGGTTAACCTGTCTAAAGAAGTTCATCTCATCCCCATGGTTCTCTGCAGTGTTTCCACCAAGGTTGACTGAGATCCTGTTTTCATGACTGTAAACAAGTTGTCTGTTTACTTCTAGGTGCAGGATAAGGAGATGTCGTCTTTGACTTCTATTTATACTCCCCAAAGTTCATTGTCTGTACTCAGAGACAGTATAGCGACCTGTTTTTCCTGCATGCTCCTTCCCTGTTGACTTCCCATGCCTTTGTTGACTTTGTATGTAAATGGACTGCCCATTGTGTTAGCTTGCAATGCTTAATTTACATCTGACAGAAAGAGCGGTGAATAAACATCTCTTGTCTGACAGAAACACTGTTTCTGCTGGTGACTCACCTTGATACAGTATCTAAGAACATATTTTCAGTATACATCTATAACTCCTTACATAGTATCAGCACATGCATTTCACAATGACATTAATGACTAGTGTGACCCCAGCTTTCATTTAAGACCTCACATGATATTCTTTGGTGAACCAGAATGCACAGACCAGGAGCAGGACATTCCATAACATTAAAGTGTTCTTGGGTCACACGTGCACACATTGACATATTTTGCACATAAATAGATGCTTAAACTGTTCATTTGTATTAATTTTCTTCTAAGTTCTCAGCATTTTAGAAAATATCATGGACACACATTAGCTTAAAAGAAATCCAATTGTGTGCAAATAATAGACAAGCCATACATTTTTACTAATTCTTTTCTAATTTGCTGTTAGAACAATGAGCTGTCCGACCTCTGGGAAAAGTGGATTAATACATCAATTGAACTTTGTAAGAGACAAAATATAGTCTTCATTGAAGTTGTTCTATAGAAAGCTGTTTGGTTACATTTTTAACAATTCTTTCCACAAACTATGTGCCCAAACAGCTAGTCATAGTTGGGAGGAGGGAAAAAACTGCCCCAATCTAGAAAGTCCTATTTGCACCCAATATTTATAAATCTTAATCTTTCCCCAAGAAAACAAAATTAATCAATCCTTTATATGGGTTTGACACTCTCTTCAGGGAGCCCAGCATCATAGCCATTGTGTTACTGCTCTGCTGGAGCTTAAACTGTATGTCAGCTCCCTGCCACACTGGTCCACCTGCCCCACCAGCAAACTCCTCAAGACTCTGCCAGTGTAACCTTGCTTTGCAGGTACCAATCAGTGAACACGAGTTCCCCAGAGATGTGTCTCTGAAGCATCCAGTCCCTCTCACTGGACACTCACAGAAAATAACTTCTCTGCCCCCAAAGTGACAGTACAGTTAGGTTAGCTGAGGACTCACTCTTCATTTCAATACAACAGCACTGAGATAGTTTTCAGTAAAACTCAGAATAAGTTTATTAATCAAGAACAGAGATTTCAGTCATACTAAGCAAGAGAACAAGAGACAGGTCTGGTTATGAGCAAACCAAAACACATTTTTTTTTTCATTTCCAAGACTTAACTTTAACAAGCTACAGTCTTTGCCTAAACAGCTTTCTCACTTACATCAAACTAACAGCATCTCCAGCACTTCCAGTAGGAGGCTCCAATGTTCACAGAATCAGAGGGTGCTGTCACCTTTGTTCCTTAAGGGAGGGATCGCTAAGAGGTTCTCTCTCCTCTTTTCATAGTCCAGTGAACCTTTGAAATGTATTCTTCTGAAGTGTATCCCCAGGTAAAGTTTTTTCTCTCCTGCTGCTTGTGCACAAGGAAGCTGATGCCATCCTGCCTTCCTCACTCTTTTCTCAATTTGCTTTTCCTGTGGACTCAGATGCAAATGAACTTCCATTGTCTCTGGCATCACCTTGCTCAGTTTACACTGGAGACACAGGCCAACAGGCAACTTTGCCTGGGGGCAAACTTGTTTATCACATCTGCCCCCAGAACACATTGTAGGAATATATTTCTAGAACACTTTACATAACTCTTTGCACACCATCTGTACACGCATCACACAATGATATTCATGACTAACATGTCACCAGTTTTTATGATACTTTACTCAATACACTTCTATCATACAATAATATTGTATCCGAGCAGTTGATTTAATTGATTATTTTTGGAGTTTAGATCCCCTGTTCTCCCACTGGTGTGTCTGGATCCCTATTGTCACAATAGGTTAGTAGGGGTGGTAAAGAACTGAGAAATTCCTAAAGGTGGCCTGCTATTCATATCTGCATATAATTAACTGGTCTGCATTTTAAGTATAAAAAAGGCTGTGTTTTCTAGTGGTTGAAGCAGAGGACTGAGAAGCTGGAGCTCTGCCTTTGACTTATTATGAGTCCTTGGGATTGTCACTTAACCTCTGTACCACAGCCTACTGTGTCTTTAAAGTGTGGCCAGTGATGCATACCAGGAGGATAGTGTGGCTTTATTTAATAATGTTTGCAAAGCACTTTGAGATCCTCTGGCAGATACTGCATGCAAAGTATTGTTATAACGCACCCCCTTCTCTCTTTACATTTTAGCTTTTCTTTTGATGTTTAGTTGTTTCTAGAGGTAGTGCTAATAACAACTATGGACTAGGGGCTCCAGGACATACATCAAATCCTACTGGCTAATTGCCCAGCAGGAAGGGATTTCCAGTTGGTCATGGGATACCAGAAGGGATGAGGACAAAAATCAGGAGGGGAGGAGCTGGGGGCAGGTTAATGCCCAAATGGAAATTGGCAGTGATGGGGCAAAGCGTTGGAAAGGGGTGGAGCCAGAGGAGGTACAAGTGGCTAGAAGGGATGGGTCTTAGACAGGAAGTACGATGTCATTGGTCATCATCCTCATCTATTAATCAGTGTTTTACCAATCCATTAGGATCAATTTGACAGGCCCAGTGCACATCCTACTACCAGGTACCTGGGAAAATCTCTCTCTATTGATTGTATACCAGGAAATTTTACAACTCATTTTAGCAGAAATAATATTTTATTAAAAAAAAAGATAATTCATCAAGTGCATGGGACTCGGTTTGAAGTTGTAGGTACAATTTAAGCCTAAGTTTCCCTCCTCACTCAATAATTCCCAGTCCTGCTTCCTTCCCAATTCTCTTTATTTCTGTTCATTCTCTCTTTAGGACCTGGAAGAATGCTCAACTGGGAGAAGCCATGATTGAGAGCCTGGAAGCTCAGGGGCTCCAGCTGGCCAAGGAGAAGCAGGAGTATTTAGGTTGGCTTGAGCAGCTTTTTGTACTGGGGACTCTTTAGATTCAGGAGTGCCCAAGGGCCGCAGAATCCTAAATAGCAACCCGGTCTCCACTTCCTGTAACTGCTGGTGAGGTCCAGTCTGATCAGCTGCAGGTTTTTATGACCGATTAATTCAAAAAATCAGCCATTTCGATTCAGCTATCAAGGGAGATGAAAATAAAAGCAAATACTAGGGTTGAGTTTGGGACATTTATTTTAGGTGCTTAAAAGTGTGCATGTGTCCAGTCAGTTGTGATCCTTTGGCTCCATGGACAATGTGACCCTTGTTCTTGAAAAGTTTGAAGATCCTGACTCTGGAAGTTAGCACCAGGCAGCGGCATGCCAGGCATACACAGGTACTCGTGTGCCAGTTTTAATTTCTCAGGAGTGGCATTTCTTATGGTGACTACAGTTTTGGGGTGGTTGTTTTTTTCCATCAGAGGTTTTATTCTCACATTGCTGAATCCCCATCTAAATTCACCCCTGTGTTAGTGGTGACAATGTGTATGATGGCAATTCTAGCCTGGTAGATTATGGGTTCGTGGGCAGGCAAATGGCTCAGCTCGTGCATGTGTACATTTCAGATAATTAGTGGCGTCTCTGGGTAATTCAGTCTACTTACACCTTAAGCTAAGGCACCTGGTAAAATAATAATTAATATGAATGCTGTGAGCTACACTCTGTCATCCAACTCCTGCTAATAAACCTTTAATATATTTACATATTAAGAACAACTTGTTAACTATAAGGGTTGTTAAGCTCTGGAATAGGCTTCCAAGGGAGGTTGTGGAATCCCCATCACTGGAAGTTTCTAAGAACAGGTTGGACAAACACCTGTCAGGGATGGTCTAGGTCAGTGGACCTTTTTCGTCTGGCAGGCGCCAGATGACGAGCCATGGAGGACCGTGGCGGCGGACGAGCATCCGCCGAAATGCCGCCAACAAGCAGCAACGTCAATAGGCATTGCCACCGAAATGCTGCCAACAAGTAGCGTCATCCAGAGATGTTGCTTGTCAGCGGCATTTCGGCAGATGCTCGTCCGCCGGCCAGTACGCAGGCGCACTTAGACACCCCAGCAGCGCCCGCGGGCACCGCATTGGGGACCCCTGGTCTAGGTTTACTTGGTCCTGCCTCAGTACAGGAGACTGGACCTGATGACCTCTCAAGATCCTTTCAGCCCTACATTTCTCTGATTTTTCTATGGAAATCTAAAGATGAAGAAATATTTCTGTTTTACATTATTGCATTCACTGTGCTCAAGGATGATCTCAGGCCATTGCCTGGGATTTAATAGTAGTAACAATATTAGAGCTCTAAAGCACTTTCAATCTGAAGATCTCAAAGCCATTTATAAACATTTTATTTATTTATAATGAATGAATTAAGCCTCACAATCCACAAGCGAGGTAGGAAAGTAATACCATCTCCATTTTCTAAAGGGATAAACAGAGACCCAGAGAGGATAACTTGTAGGGCTGGTCAAAAGGTTTTGGAAGAAAACTGTCTAAAATTGGCTTGTGGGCTTTAAGAATTTTTTCATGAAAAGCTGGTGTGTATTTCAAATCTTGTTCATAAATTTTGGGGTGATATTTTTATCAACACCTTTATTGTAATTTTTATTTTAAAAAGTTATGGAAATTGTTACTGACCATTTTCATTTACATCACAGTTCGATAACATTTTCAGTTAAAATGTTGATGAAACAAATTGGTGCAAAAAATTCTCTTTGGCCCCTGTGCACCAGAAGCAGTGTTGACAAGGAGTTATTAATTACTTTTAGTTAACAAATTTCCCGCCCCCCATTTTTCAAACAACTCTGATGACTTTGCCCATAGACACACAGTGAGTCTGTTAGAGCTGGGAATAGAGCCCAGACCACCGGATTCCCGTTCCCCTGCTCTAATCCCTGGCCTTGCTCTCCAACCCTCCATGGACTGATCTGGGACTGATCTATGGGAGGATTCTCTCAACCAAACCCTCTTTCTCCAGGATGTTTCCAGACACCTGCATCATAGTCTCCCAATTCCCTCCCCACCCCACTTTAGGTGGTATAATACCATTGCCAATTTCCGTAGGGATGCTGCAGAACGCTATGCAGCTTTGTGGAAGTGCAACCCTGGTGGAATGTGGTAGATAATATGAGAGATTCTCCCTGTAAGAACATAACAGGATCTTAGTGGGAAGACCTGTCCCTCGCCCCTGAATGTCATAAGTTAGTGGGTTTTCACTATTAGTGGCCAAACATCCCCTCCATAACCCCCAGGACAGCATAAGAACTGTTAGTCCTTTCCCAGGTTGCAGTCATATGTGGGGGAGGAGGGGAAGGACATCTTCCCTGCTAATTAGCAGCTATATATATATATACAGGGATCTTTGATCCATAGCAGGGTGTTCAGGGTGACTATTCAGTACTGTCATGCCTGGCCACTTTTATTTGACAGCTTTTCCTTTGGATCGCTTTGTTCCAATATAACTGCTGAGGTTTCTGTCTTATTATTAGCATCCTGGTCAGCGCTCAGTGTCTCTCCAATGGTTAAGGCTTTGAGGACAGGAGAGTTTCTGGCCACTGGGAGATCAGGTCAAGACTCTGGGAGGCACACATACTGCTCTGCCTCCCTTCTATTGGGAGCGTCTGTACTCCCCCCACCCCCCTCCGGAGTGACCATCCATCTCCAACCCTCCCCACTGGTGCCCAGTCCTGCCCTCAGGCTGGGAACCACAGGGATTGGTGGATTGCATCAGAAGGTCAGTCCCTGCAGGACCTGGTCCTCCCAAGACAGGGGCAGAAGTTCAAAGAAAGGGAAGAAATGGCACATTGCCAGCAGTGTGGCACATGAGGCAGGCAGCATAGGTTCTTCAGCCTACAGCATGGGTGGGGAGCCGTGGTTTTGGCAGCATCTTCCAGCGCTCACAGGGAGATAGTGGAAGGGTCCTGGTTTTTGGATGGGAGAGGGGGAACAGGAGGTAGGAAGGAGAGGAGTAGAGGTTCTCAGAAAGAATAGAGTAATGATGATATTCATTTGTATTACCGTAGCATCTAGGAGTCCTAGTTGTAGACCTGGACCCCATTGTGCCCAATAATAATAATAATACCTAGCTCTTAGCTAGTGCTTTTAATCTTTAGATCTCAAAGTGCTTTCCACAGGAGGTCAGTATCACCATCCCTATTTGACAGATGGGGAAACTGAGGCACAGAGCAATGACGTGACTTGCCCAAGGTCACCCATTAGGCCAGTGGCAGAACTAGGAATTGAACCCATTCTGCTGAGTCCCACTAATGCTCTCTGAGAGTTAATCTCAGAGTGTGCAGGAATTCTGGGTACTGACCTTGTTAATAAACCAATAGGAGCTCTTTTCAGCATGGCCAATGTCCAGCTGGAGACCTTAGGAAGGGGCAGGGCTGAGAAACTTCATTACTCACAGGAATCCCTCTGCTGCTTCGAGCTTTTCAAGACAACTGAAGGAACCCAATTTTAGCTGGGGCATCATAACAGTGCGACCAGTTTCTTCACAATGTCATGCCACAGAGATGGAAATGGGACATAGCTGCTATTGTCATCTCACTGGATGGCTGGTGGCATCCCTGGTAGTAGTGAGCAGCTGATGATAAGCACGACAGAGACAATGGCAACCTTGGAAAGGGCAAGTTTTGTTGAATAAACAGGTGGAGTAAGCACAATAGCGAGCATGAAAGGAAATGAGGGCTAGACAAGGGTGGCTAGTAGCAGATGGCTGAGATCATGACCCAGAGTCTAGTCCTAGCTTAAGGACAGAATGTGGCCTGCTAGTTCGGGTAAGGGACAGGGAGTCAGGACACCTGGATTTTGTTCTTGGCTCTGCCACTGTGTAAAACTTTGGGCAAGTCACTGAACCCAACTGTGCTTCAGTTTTCCCAACTGTGTTATGGAGAGAATGATATTTTCCTGCCTCACATGAGGGTTCCCTCACTGATACGCTTTAAGAGTCTTAGAAGGAAGACATCAGAGGGAGTGCAAAGTATTAGTATTGTTTGTTTGTTAAAAATTTGGCAGGAGAAGGATAACAGAAAATCCCATTAAAGTCATCCTGGCCTTAGGAAACTCCCAGATCGATGTATGCAATGCAGGAGGGAAGTCTGCATTTTCTAGCTCTGTGTGATCAGTGCCCCAGGATCATAAACATCCCATTGCATTATCAATTGCTTTTCTTCCTGCATTTGGCCTGTGTTTGTGTGTGTTTGCAGATAAGCTGATGGAAGAGACAGAGGAGCTGTGTCTGCAGAGGGAGCAAAAAGAGGTGGGTGCGCATTCAAAGCCAATCAAATCATACTTCTGCCTATTCCCGGCAGAGTGTAGGGCGATCTGTTGATTGGAGGAGTTAGTGTCACGCAAAGCCCAAAGGCAGCCACGCTCCTGGATGCCCCTTGCATGAGTAAAGGGGTGACAGCCATGCCCTGTAGATGGATCCTGCACACCTTTCAGTTTCATCTCTTCTCACTGCACCCTCTCGCCTTCCTTGATGTTAGCTTCTAGTCACATGTAGGAAAGGTTGAAAGTTGTTGTGACAGGAAATAAGGACGCTATTTGAATTACAACCTGGAACAGGGGGGTTTCTGCAGGTCAGGACTTTCTTTCGAGTCCTTGCCCCTCATTAACACTGCTGATGTACTTAAGTCTTGACCTGCAGTAGTACCCTGGCCCATTCTAGACTTGAGAAGAGACAGACAGTTAGTTATGGGTTAAATTCAAGAGGTTTGGGGCTTTGGGTTCAGTTCAAATAAATACCCAATCATTCAAATGCTAATATGAAACTTACCCAAATTATTAGAACCGATTCAGCACCTGCTCTCTCCCATGGCTTCACCACAAAGACCCTTCAAAGACCCCTCCTACTTTATGATATTTTCCTGAGGGGTAGAGGTTTCAGAAAGTTTCTACTCCCTTCTGGGTCTACAGAAGCGGCTGGTCCACTTCTCCCTCTTTTAGGGCTAATCTACTGTCCCCTGTAGCTCCTTTGGAGCAGCTGGCTAGTAGACCTGCTATACAGCAGTGGAGAGGGAGTAATTTTGGCCAAGAGCACTGGGCTGGATTCCTACTCTTACAAAGCCTACCATGGGTGCTTTAACATTCACAGAGAGCAGACAGGAGCAAGAGCAGTTTTGAGGTCCTTTATTCCTAAAGGAGGAAGGAAAATATAATCTACAGGGAGTGTAATTGGTCTGACATTTTCCAGGCCTGCAGGGCTTCACAGGAATGGTTTGGGAGTGCACTTTGTTTGAACTGTTGGATCTGCCATATGGATGTACAGTCTTTATTATTAATTTAGCTTGTCAGTTTCAATCAATGGTTCTATGACACTAACGGAGCCACTGTAAGAGCTTCACTTAGCGGCTAACTCTAGTACGTTTTAAACCAAGACTCCTGAGACAAAAGTCCTTTGCTATTCTGTGTGAGCCGGATCCTTCTCCTGTGCAGTGTCCACAACACTGGTGTAAAAAAATAGCCATTCTGACTGGGGAACATAAGCTTGTTGAGACTGGGAAGATGGGTGGTGTTACTTATCAGCCTTTTTAAACACTTAGCACCAAGTGTAGACAAAGGCAGTGATGATTAAAAACATTAGCTGGTTATGGGTAGCAGCTAGCACACATTTCAAACACTACTCAGTGCCAATACTCAGAAGCAAACTAGGGAAATGTGGTTTAGATAAAATTACTATAAAGAGGTGCACAACTGGTTGAAAAACTGTATTTAGAAAATAGTTATCAATGATTTGCTGTCAAACTGGGAGGATATGTCAAGTGAGGTCCTGCAGGAGTCAGTCCTAAGTACAGTACTAGTCAATATTTTCATTAATGACTTGGGTAATGAAGTGGGGAGTATTCTTGTAAAATTTGCAGATGATACCAGGCCAGGAGGAGTTGCAAGCACTTTAGAGGACAGGATTAGAATTCAAAACAACCTTGACAAATCGGAGAATTGGTCTGGATTCAACAAGATGAAATTCAATAAAAATAAATGCAAAGTACTACACTTAGGGGAAAAAAATCAAATGCACAACTACAAAATGGGGAATAACTGGCTAGGTGGTAGAACTGCTGAAAAGGATCTAGGAGTTATAGTGGATCACAAATAGAATATGAACCAACAATGTGTTGCAGTTCTGAAAAAGGCTAATATCACTCTGAGGTGTATTAACAGGAGTGTCATATGTAAAACACGGGGGGTAATCATCCCAATCTACTCAGCACTGGTGAAGCTTCGGGTGGGGTATTGTACAGTTTGGGGCTCAACACTTTAAGAAAGATGTGAGCAAATTGGAAAAAGCCCAGAGGAGAGCAACAACAATGATAAAAGGTTTAGAAAATCTGACCTAGGAGAAAAAGTTAAGAACACTGGACATGTTTAGTCTTGAGAAGAGACGACTGAGGAGGGACCTGATAATCTTAAAATATGGTCAGGGCTGTTATTTAGAGAGGATGGTGATCAGTTGTTCTTCATGTCCACTAAAGGTAGGACAAGAAGTAATTGGCTTAATGTGGAGTAAGGGAGATTTAAGTTAGATATTAGGGAATGCTACCTAATTACAAGGAGAGTTAAGCTCTGGAGTAGGTTACCAAGGGATGTTGTGGAATCCCTGTCACTGGAGGTTTTTAGCAACAGGTTAGGCAAACACCTATCAGGGATCATCTAGGTTTACAGGGTCCAGCCTCAGTGTGGGGGATGGAGTAGATAACCTCTTGAGGTCCCTTCCAGCCATACGTTCCTATGGTTCTGTGATTAATAATTATGCATTTCATGTCTTTACTGTTTTGGATTCAGAGGCAACACTAGTGCCCATGTGGGATGGTGGGGAAGGCCCAGTTAGAAAAGGGTAGTGTGACTATAACATAAAATGAATTGAGTTACTGCAGGGGTAACCATTTAACCCTCTGAGTGCTGCAGCCGAGTGCACTTATCTCCCCATGTTACCTCTCAGGAGCTGGAGCGTCTTAACCAGGTGCTAGAGGCAGAGAAGCAGCAGTTTGAAGAGGTGGTACAGGAGCTGCGGCTGGAGCAACAGCAGATTAAACGGTAATGAATCCCAGACAGGTAGGAAACCAGGTGGGCAATGAGACAGCTGGCACTTCCACAGATGGAGAGAAGCGATCTCAGTTTCACTTTGCATTCAAGACCTCAACGGCCTTTTTAGAGCAGTGTAGTAAATAGGATGGAAGGGTGATCACTCCCATAAACTCTACTATGGTGAAAAGCACACACGGGCGCATATTCCAGACTAGGGCATTTCCTATGCCTCTCAGGTATAAGAGCCTATGGCCGGTCATGGCACATGGGAGCATATGTACATTATTGGCACTGGAAGTCATCGTGCCACAACTGCACTGAAGTCAGTGGAGTGACACTGTGGATGGATTTGGACCCTAAGTCCCTAGAATTTATAATGCACGTATGCCCATATGCAGTGGTTAAAGTCGATTGAAAGACAAGGAGGGATGGGAGCTGGGGGAGCATTGCCTACCCAAGCCCGGGAGAGGAGGAGGAATGCTTCCTCTGTTTTTAGTAAAGGAGGGGAGCTATGGTTGTGTCCCCCCGCTCCACCTTAAGTTAGCTTGTGCCTGGCATGTCTGCTTCCTGATAGCACCCCTTCCAAATCAGTACCAGAGCGTCCTATGGTAACGGCCAACTCTACAGCCTATGGTAGTGTGAGTGCAGTGTTTGGGACTATTATTCCCCCACAAAGTGCACAACCATTGTACCTTTTAGGGAGCTGGAACTGACAGCCCAGTCCCTCAAAGGAGTGGAGGAGGAGAAGAAGGAACTGCGAAGCCTGACAGAGTCCTTACAGAAAACACTGGAGGTCAGTGACAGATTTTTCTCCTCCTGGTGACAGCCTTTTGGGGAAAGTGCTATGGAACTAAACAGGGATTAAACTAATAGTGTCCTGTAGCAATTACTCTAAAAGCCTATAGTGTTTGACAGAGAATCAGATCCTTCTACAGGTCGATTGATCCATCCTATAGAACTCTTTAGCAGGGACATAGGTCAAGATCATCTCCTGTGTTGAGATCTCTTCAGGACAGGGCTGGAGCTGTCAGGAACCCAGCTATAGCTCCCTGATTCTCAATCTGCAGCTTCCCTGGCCCTAGCCCTGGTCTAAATTAGAGCAACCAGGTGGCAGCTCTAATTTACAAAGCTGTGTGTGGTCCCTGAGGAATCATATACCAGCTGAGAATGTGGCACATAGTGGAGCTCCATCACACCTCTTCCCTCCCCTATTATAACCCCTATGTCAGGGTGGCTCCTCTAGCTTTATGCCCTCTGAGAGATCCCTCCCCACACACTGGGAATTCTCAGCTAGGCAGTAGAACCCAGAATATGGCCTATAATTTTCCATTGAACTCTGCAGGATGGTCCAAAAGTTCTATGGAAAGGATCTCATTCTGTATTACATTTTGCGAGTTCTTAGAGAAATGGCCATGGAACCCTGTTGGTTTAATCCCTTTTTGATTCTATAGGACTTTCCCATAATACAGATCCTCTCTCATTTGCTCTTCCTCTTGAGTTTTTTTGCTGGGTGGTTTGGGTTTCACTTTGAGCACTGGGCAAAAACCAGGAGTTCATGGTTCAGGTCACTCACATTGCCTGACCTGGTCTGCTCTGCCATTGTTGCAGGTACTGGTAAGACAAAGTTCGGGAATGACCGTATTAAGGAAGGGATGGTTCTGTCCTGACTACAGTCAATAGGTTGAGCAGTACAGAGGTAAACAGTGTCATGTGCCCTCCACCCATAGCTGATAGCACCACAGGGTTCATCAGCATGCAAGGGGAGAGTTCTCTGGCACACTTGGGAATCAAGGGTGCAGAGAGGGCTGAAGGGAAGAGGAGGAAGGGCAGTGAGGTTGTACAGTATCAGTGTTGAGTGGAGGAAGCAAAGTTCCCCTTTCTTGGAGCACACTCGCTGAATAATCATGAGCCAGCATTGGCAGATTCCTTTAGAGAAGCCCCAGGTGATGGCCCGTCTGCCTGCATAAAGAGAGACCATTAAGGAGGGGATTGCTCCCAGGGTTGCAGGGGAGAAGGGGAATCCAGGGTTTAAGTGGGTGGGGAAAGGAGGGCAGCAGAAGGAAGGAGGGGCAATAGGGAGCCATTGGAGAGGAGTCATCTGTGAAGGTGCCTCGCCACAGGAACATCAATGTCAGAATGGTGGTGGCCTGGCTAGTAATGACATGCTCTGTTCCTTCCCTGTCCCAAGGAGCTCTCCCGGGAAAAGCAGAGAACCCTGGAGATGCTGGAGGAGAATGAGAGCCAACTTCAGCCCCTGGCCAATGCTAGCAAGCAGCCAAACCCCACCGGCGGTCTGCACAGCAACCTGCGCCAGATTGAGGAGAAGATGCACCAGCTGCTGGAGGAGAAAGTCTTGGCAGAGAGCAGGTGAGGTGGGGAAAGTAGCTTACAGAGTCCCAGAAGAGGAAGGACGTAGTGTTACTCCTGGCAGAGGGAATGTGGTGTTGGGAAAGGAGCTACCATTACTCCTGCAGAGGGAAAGTCGTGGTAATAGGAGACACTGGAATACAATTCCAGACTTAGACCTGTGATCATTTTAAAGCATTTTCTCTATTTTCATTAACATTGGCTATTTCCTGGTGGCCAACAGCCTTCCGCAGAGTTTTTAGACCTTTCGTCGTTTCCCCTCATGGATGCCAGCTGAGGAGGGGGAAAGTGCTAGTCAGGCAATTCAGATTGCCAGGCAGGTTCAAATTCATCCTGGTAGGTGGCCATCGGTGGCTGTGCTGCTTGGTTGCCAGTGTGAAAGGAGCTGGTTGGCCTTTCTAATTCCCTGTGGTCAAGTGTTCATATTACAGACACTTGACAGTCCGAGCAGAGAGGCCAAGGGTTGAATGGGCCATGGAGAATGAACTCCTCTTTGACTCTAGAGCTGCTCCTTTCAGATCAGGATTGAGGCACATTAGCCCAACAATAGGCCAGAAGCATGTGCTACTGGTGGACCTGTTCTGTTCATAGAGAACTTCACCCTCCAGAGCTGTCAATCTGGGTCACTACATTTACCTGTTTCAAAAATGGAGATAAAGTGCTAAGGGAATTGCCCCAGTGAATATGTACACCTAAAACTGAGGCCAACTGGGTTTGCAAAACCAGCCCTGCTCTGTCTGACCCATCAGAGCAGCTTTCAACCAAGGTCTTCTTTCCCTTCCTTTCTGGGAGTTGCAATGACCCAGGAGAGGTCTTCTCTAATGCTCCTTTGTCGTGCTGTGTGGCAGGATGAAGGAGAATGAGGAGCGGTCCCGAGCCTTGGAGGAGGAGCGGGAGTTTTACTCATCTCAGTCACAGGTGCTGCAGAACTCGCTCTCAGAACTGACTGCAGAGAAACAGCAGACAGAGAGAGACCTCAAGGTACTGCATACATTGCTCACTGGATCTTGCCCCTGCTTTGGGCCCAACAGATTATCTCCTTCTTCTCCCCTCTCCACTGCAGACTTCTTCAGGGATCTCAGAGTGTTGTAGCTTTTCTTTTGAGGCCTAAGATGAGCGTGGGGAGAGGTTCGGGGCCTGCACTTGGTCAGAGAGATACTTATTGACAATGTCAACCTAAATGAACTCAATCTCTGAAGAATGGTTCCCCATGGTCAGCCCTTCCACGCCAGAGGCAAAAAGCATGAGTGGATAGATTAGAGACTTATACCATACCCTGTAGGTCAACAGGTTTAGCTCAGATGGGACAAGCAGGTGAATTCCACTAAGCAGGGCTATCCTCTGAGAGATTGTCCTGCCTCTGCAACCAGATGCTCATATCCAGGGACTCCTGGACTCTCCTGATGATCTCAGCTGTTATAGCGCTGCATAGAGAGACAGTCTCTCAACTAGCCAGGACCCAAATCTTGTAGGTATTTATAGATCAACATCAGAGCTGAACAGGATCAGCACAGTCTCTGGAGAGTGGGGCTTATATGTTCCCGACTGCTGACATGATTGGGCTGCAGTCTGCACCAAGGGAATCATATGAGTGATCTTGGCTGTCCCATTTCAATCTCATTGCAATAAATGGACCAAACATCACAGTTTGGGAATCACTGGTCTATTAGACCACCAGACTCTTTCTCTTGAAAAAGGGGGATACTGTCCCCTGATAGAGTATCTGGTTTTAGCCAAAGGGCAAAGGAAAATGGATTTCCACCTATCTTATCATGATGGGTGAGTGCAGAAGAGCTGGCGGTTCAGTTTGGATAAACACCCAAAAGCCTCAATGTTTTTTACCCTCATCTTGAGTCAGTAACATTTAGCTAGAAATGTCACAAGGACAGTTTTTTCCCCCCTCCATGAGATTCCATATATTTCCTGTTCTTTTTCATCTAGCAATACCTGCACAAACAGCCTTTCTTATGGTATTTCAACACCTCTGATTCCAAACAGAACCTAGAATGGTGGGGGCAGCTGTGAAATCAGAAAGTTGGAGTAATAGACAGTTACCCAAACACTGCTGAGCCTGAAGGAGGGGTTCAGTTTGAGGAACTGATGAACAGATTGCATGGTTTCTATCTACACTGGCTCACCCTGTATTTATCCCTTCATATTCAATGCCACCCTCAGCTTTGGATTCCTTGCAACTCCCGAGTCAGCAGCAGTATCACTGTTGTGTTGAATGGTTTTCCAGAGTGACCGATTTCCTTCCGTCCTCCTCAGGCTGAGATGAAGGTGCGTATGGATCTAGAGAAGAGACTGAGGGAGGCTGAGGAAGCCCTACATAGCTTGGAGCAAGGCTTAAATTCTCTGGATCGCAACAAAGAGAAGGAGGAGAAAATGAAAACAGATGTCAGCAATTTGAAAAGTAAGTCATCTATTCTCCATTCCCCTCTCTGCTGGTGAATACATTCCACAGAAGGGTCCATCTCCCCAAGCCAAGCAAAGTGGTGTTTAGTGAGTTCTCAAAACACTTTGCAGCTTCCCTCTGCAGATTCCAAAAGCACTTTGCAAACATTAGTGAGTTAAGTCTCTCACTCCTGCGAAGGTCAGTGTTATTCTCCCTTGTTTTACGGATGAAAAAACTGAGGCATAGAGAGGTTAAGTGACTTGTCCTAGGTCATATAGGAAAGCTGTGGCAGAGCAGGGAACAGAACTGAATGGAGCTCTGGATCTCAGTCCTGTGATTCCACCACCATATAGTCCTTACTCTGATCCTTCTGTATTTGGATGGCAGCAGCCTAAGGAGCATTCAGCTCGGTGCTGGGTGATTCAGTAGGTTAACCTTGTACTGCGACTCAGTATTGAATCGGTGCCTCAGCCTAGCATTACAGGGTGTTGTGCTGATGGAGGTGCAGTCTTTGAGATGAGACGAAAGCCAAGTTCCTGACCGTGTGTCACTGAAGTTCCAAAGATGCTTTCAACAAGAGATAAGGGGGTTGACTCTAGGGCCTGGATGATTCAGCTTTGGGTAATTATCCCTTCCTCAATTCCCTTGCAGCTCCAATTAGATGCAGTATTCTTCACTTCCTGTCCTAAAATGTTGAATAATGTTGCTGGGAGTTGTTAAAGAACTGCCAGGCTTCATTTCAGTGCAGTATGGGTGACGCGGGCCTGTGTATAGAGTGTGTAAAGACCTTTGGGATCCTGAGGGTGAGATGCACCGTAGAAATACAAGTGATTAGCATTCAGTCCATTTTACGTGAATCCAAAGTAGTGGCAAAGCAAAGGGCCTGGTTCTCCACTACATTGCTCCAGCAGACTGCGGTGGAGTCAAAATCAGGTCCTGGTTCACTGTGCAGCTGGATCCCCCCGGTCACCTGTCCCCCATAGTCGTCCTCCTCCTTCCTCGATTTTCATGGCAGGAACCTGTGACTTGGGCTCCTCAGACGTATCCACAGTGCTGGGGGGTGGGGAGGGTCTCCGCTGAGGATGGCATATAGTTCTTTGTAAAAGCAGCAGATCTGTTGCTTGGCACCCGATTATTTGTTGGCCTCCCGATATGCCTACTGCAGCTCCTTGGCTGTCACACAGCACTGCTGCTGGTCCCTGTAGTACCGGTTCTCCTGCATCCCCTGAGCAATCTGCTCATAGATGGCCACGCTTCTATGGCTGGTTGGGAGCTGTGCCTGCATAGCATCTCCCCACAGGCTCAGGAGAGCCAATAGCTCCTGTCTACTCCAGGCAGGAGCATGTCTGGAGTGTGTAGGCGGCATGGTCAGCTGGGCAGTCGCACACAACAATGGAGAACTGCTAGGGGTGCTCACCAAGCTGGAAAAGGAATTTCAAAAATTCACAGGGCTTTAAAAGTGTGTGTTTGGGGGGAAGAGGCTTCTGCTTCCATGATCCTGGGGCAGTGGAGTTCACAAAGGTGACCAGAGCGGTCAGTGTGGGGCATTGTGGGACAGCCACTGGAGGACAGTTAAGGTCAACATAAGTAACACAGTGTTTCCACTTGCACTCCGTCAACCTAAGTACATTGACTGTGGCTCTACATAGCTCAAGTAGGTGGTGTTACTGTGTCAGCGCTTACAGCGGTGGGCGGCCAATTTGAGTGTAGACACGTGAACAGCTAGGTCAGCATAAGCTGCCTTGCGTCAACTTAACTTTGTAGTGTAGACCAGACCTTAGAGAATGGAAAATCAGGTCCAAAATCTACATTGTCAGCACAGAATTTTACTTTGTGTTGAGTTATCTGAACAGAAACCTTAGCTCTTGCACAGAAAAGGCAGGTAACTTTTTGCACAGGGACTAGAACCCTCCCAGCTTTAATTTTCTGCCCTAGGTTTTACTGTGTCAACTCTTAAAAGAATAAAAGAGTGTGGGTGAATTAAGTGCTTATAAAGGCTAGGGGCCAATACCACTAGGGTTACCACATTTAAACATTAAAAAAAGAGGACACTCCACAGGACCCTGGCCCCGCCCCTTCCCCACCCCAACTCTGCCCCTGCCCCGCCCCAACTCCGCCCCCTCCCCTGAGCACCCCGCATTCCCCCTCCTCCCTCCCAGCCACGCGAAACAGCTGCCCGAGCGCTACCGGCTTCACAGTTTGCCGGGCAGCCCCCAGCCCTCCAGACCCTGCGCCCCCGGCCGGGCGCTTCCCCTCCGCGGCCCCGGCTGCGCTGGGGAAGCGCCCGGCCGGGGGCGCAGGGTCTGGAGGGCTGGGGGCTGCCCGGCAAACTGTGAAGCCAGTAGCGCTCGGGCAGCTCAGCTCTTCAGCTACACAAAGCTGAGGTGTCTGGGGGGAGCAGCAGCAGCCGCCGCCGCCACCACGGGGGAATCCGCCTGCAGCTCGCAACCTGCCGGAGCCGCTCTAAGGTAAGCAGGGGACTGGGGCAGGGATGCCGGC
Source organism: Terrapene triunguis (assembly GCF_002925995.2). NCBI lineage: Eukaryota > Metazoa > Chordata > Testudines > Emydidae > Terrapene > Terrapene triunguis. The sequence goes on from NW_020664447.1 coordinate 35,469,801, forward strand.
AAAACAAAGCTGGGAGTATTTTCCCGGACATGTTCGGCTTTTTGGCAATTCCCCCCGGATGGGGATTTGAGGACCAAAAAGCTGGACATGTCCGGGAAAATCCGGACGTATGGTAACCCTAAATACCACACACCTCAAGCCTGGCCTGCAAACCCCATCTCACCCCTGCTCTTTCAGGTCAGGATCAAGATGTGTTAGCAAAGATGTCTGGGGGCCTGTGACTAGCAGGGGAGTTGCAGAGGAGACTTAAGGCGTGTTTGTGCGGATGGGGGAGGAAAGCCAGGCCCAAGATGTAGCTGGCTAGGGCAGAGGAGGTGCGCTGGCATATCATGAAGGGAGCTGGGCCTAGGGCTGGAATAGAAGGGTATGTAGCAGGTCAGAACGCGGGTGCATTGGCAGAGCTGTGTGGAGGAGGGGGACTGAGGCTGGAATAGCAGGAGGTGCTGCAGGTCAGGAAAGAAACGCATCAGCAGAGCTGTTCAGCAATGTTTGCCCAGCATGTGCCCGTGTTGTTAGTCCCTCCATTTCCAAAGGTCACCTGGAGAGAGAATAAAACACGTGCAAATTCTCTTTCTTTGGAGATATATGGAACTTCCCCTTTTCCACCTTGGGGAAGGTGAAGCATTTGAGAAACAAGGAGTGCAGTGGCCATGGGCACAGTCCCGCTCTCTGCTTCCACTGAGCCGTGAAATATGGCTGTGCTTACCAGTGGCCACAGCTTCCATCTGGCTTGATTACTTTGCTGATTTCAGGCTCTCTGAACCAAAGTGCAACCAGTAGTGCTTCAAAGAGTTGCATTTCTGGAGACCCATGAAGAGAGACTTTCTCCTGCTAAATACCAAGGAAAGAGCTAGCTGGCTCCTAGCTAGTGACCTAGGCTGAGATATTCTTGCTGCAGCTGTAAGAATAACTGAGGGGGGAGTGGATGGCTTCTGTGGGACTGGTAATGGGCTCTTGTGCCTTCATTTCACCAGTCTGAATCCAGCCCAGATCAATAGTGTCTTGAAGTTGCTACCCCCTGACAGTACTTAGAGTGAAAGGAGGGGGGATTGCCAGTGGGTGCAGACCTGGAAAAAGTTTGCTTTAATTGCACGGGGTCACTGCCGGACACACTCTAAGCAGTGTCTTACCAAAGCTGCTGCTCCTAGGTTATGATCGATGCCCTGCTTACTTTCAAACCACTTTAAGCACCGTCCCCTGGCGATGTTGTGGGGCTTTGTGAATGAGTGTCTGTGAAAGTGCTCCAGGATCAGATCCTCCTCTGAATCGTGCTATAGAAATGCAAGATATGAGTACCTGGTCCATCTCCGTGGGCAGTGCAGGACTGTTCTGAGCAGGACAGTGTATCTGGTATCTAGTATGCCCAATTGGGACAGGCTCGCTCTGGGGTCAATGTTAATGTTTGAAGTGCCTCCCCCACATGGCTTCCTGGAATCTCTGCTCCCCAGAGTTCTTTGAGGAGTGTATCCGGAATGCCGAGCTGGATGCCAAGATGCCCGTGATCATGAAGAACTCCGTGTATCTCCACAAGGCTGCCACCCGCCGGATAAAGAGCTGCCGGCTTCACCGCAGGAGGTCCAGCGCTTCATGGAATGACTGTAGGTGTTGGCGGCTCTTCTCCCCTTATGCTCTGGGGAGTGGGGATGAGGGGAGAGGTTTGGTGGAGGAGGTGAGGAATTTGTTCCACAAGTGCTTTGTGTTTCTTGCCCCCTTGTGGCATCACCCACTCACGGGGCTGCAGGCAGAGAAACTTCAGGCACCAATTCTCCACCTGTATTCCCTGGCTTTTCACATACCTGGAAACATGGGTGAACCCCTTCAGTGCCATCAGCTCTCTGTGTGCATGCTGGGGAAGCACACTCCTGCAGCTGAGTTGCTTTGAGTGGTTGATCCATAGGAAGCCCCCTTTTGGGGGCCCTTTGGGGGGGGGGAACAGGCACTGCCTTGCCTTCATTCTTGCCCCTCTCTGAGGAGAGAGAGCAAGATGGACTTATTCCATGTGCTCTCAAATGGCATCATAGGTTACTATCTCCTCCCCCGCCAGGGCCCAGGGTTGTAAAGATGTCACTGCTCGGCTGCTCTGCATTGGCTCTCCGTTGAATCTGGGTCTCGGGCAGCATTGGGGCAGTCTCCGGCATGGGAGTGCTCACCTGTTTTACTGCTGCTGTTGTTTCAGTGAAACAGTCCCAGTCGTTCATCTTCTCCCAGACAGAAGCCGATAACATTGAGGAGCTGAAGGAGGCAGCCAAGAGGCTGAGCCGGGATCAGCACTTCCGAGAAACCCTCTATCAAATCATGATGTCACAAAAAAATTCGGCTTCAGGGGACGAAAAGTGAATCCTCATCTCCTCCCATCAGGACGGGGCTTCTGATCTCAGCTCGTTGTTCACCTCATCAGAAGTTAAACCACTGGAGTCAGGGGGAGGATTTGCTCCTTTGTGGGGAAAGGGGCAGGATGGATGCATGCAACACCCTCCAGGGTTGTGGCTTTTAGTGTGCGTTCCTGAGCAGTGCCAATCTCTCTTTCCCTAGACTGCAGGGAGGCTCTGACATTCACCCCAAATCACCTCCCTTTACTTCAGCCATTTCCATTAGGATGTGTTCTGCCAAAATCCCACAATCAGTGTTCAAATGAATCGTACTCTTTAGCTTAGGGAGTGTCGGGTCATTTCTTCACAGTCTAGTCCCAGCCAAATGTAGGTGCTGCTGATAAACCCCTTTCTTAGCTTAATGTCCAGCTGACACCACCCCTTCCCCGCCCCTGCCCCGCCCCCGTTCCAACCCCTTCCCCAAATCCCCGCCCCGGCCCTGCTGCATTCCCCCTCCTCCCCATCCCTCCCAGCGCTTGCCGCGCGAAACAGCTGTTTCGCGGCGCAAGCACTGGGAGCTAGGGGGAAAAAACGGGCGGGGCGGAGGTGGAGGTGAGCTGGGGTGGGGCGGGGAGCTGCCAGTGGGTGCAGAGCACCAACCAATTTTTCCCCATGGGTGCTCCAGCCCTGGAGCACCCACGGAGTTGGCACCTATGGTTACTTGACCCCTGCTCTGCCCCAGGCCCTGCCCCCACTCCACCCCTTCCCGTCCCCAGTCCATCCCTGCCCTGCCTCTTCCCGCCCCTACTCCTCCCCCACCCCCAGCGCCTCCTAAACACCGCTGAACAGCTGATCATGGCAGGCTGGAGACGCTGGGAGGGAGGGGGAGGAGCTGATCAGCAGGGCCCGTTGGCAGGAGGGATAGGGAGGAGCTGATCCGTGGGGCTGCTGTGGGTGCTTTTTTTTCTGTGGGTGCTCCAGCCCCGGAGCACCCATGGAGTCGGTGTCTATGGTGCCATCGCCATCAGTGGCAACAAGATAACATAGGATGGGTGGGTGAGGAGAACCCAGCATCGAGTCCTGCTACCACAGTCTTAGTTAATTAACACACAACCTGAGGAGCACTAGCTTCCTCGCTGCCCAGAATAACACCATCATTGTCATGTCAGCTACCTACCAGGTTTACGTTCGGGACCCATCTCACTACAACTATCCAGGTTGTAGCAGGATGGACACCATCCATGGTTTATCCAAGTCTTATCAATGGTGGTGCCCCTATTGAGAGATCAGGGCTTTCCCTTCCATTCCCTTTCCATCATGGCCTGCATTCTTCCTGGAATGCTGTAGATGATGTGTTTGTCATAGAAGCCCAGACTCAACCTAGGCTGGAAGAGAGGATTTGCCCAGCATGTAATAATACTGTAAATTGCTGAAGAGAGAGGAATCATTTTTTTATGCAAACCTGATGGCCACTAGCACCTTCTTTAAGTAACAAGCCGTACAAGGCTTGTATCCAGAATACAATAATAATAGTACTTAGTACTCGGATATAACTTACAAACATATGTGGTAGGTGAGTATTAATATCCCCATTGTATGGATTGGGAAACTGAGGCACAGAAGAGTTAAGTGACTTATCCAAATCACAAAATTAGTGGCAGAACCTGGATTAGAGTTCAGAGGGTCTTGGCTTACAGCTATCTAGTAGGCCACTTTTCCTATCTATGGAGTGTAGTTTATAGGTAGAAAGCAGCAGTGAGGCTGGAACCAGGCCTCATGCTGTCCCAATGAACATAGTGTTTGTTAAGCTTGAAGAGTAGTTCTGCTGCTGTAATTCAGAAGGGCCTGTTTTGTATATTACGCAGAATTCCATTCTCCCCTCTCCATCCTAAAGCAAGGCCAAACAGTGATTCAGGAGATGCAGACGTTACCTAGGCAATAAGCAGGAAATTTGAGGGGTCATGGAGGCATGGCTTGTGCCTCATTTTATACCTTTGTGCAGGCAGTCGCAGGCATCCTTCTGCCAGGCAATGGGATGTGCCTAACGATTCCAGTGTCCGACATCAAAGGCATTAAATGTCATCATCAGATAAGTGACCTTATCAAAATGCCTCCTTAACAGTTTTGATCCTTTTGTGTTTTCAATTCCTATTTACTCTGCAGAGCCAGTCATAGGTGCTGGAAGTAGGGGTGCTGCAGCACCCCCTGACTTGAAGTGATTTCCATTATATGCAGGGTTCACAGATTGGTTCAATGGCTCTCAGCACCCCCACTATACAAATTGTTCCAGCACCCCTGGAGCCAATGCTATGGGAGAGCAAGCTGGAGTCTATTCTTCCTTGCACGTTCCTGACCAAAATACCATTTAATTTCCTGTTACAGAATCTTTGTTACTTGATGATGTAAGAGGGAGAAAGACACATCTAGATCCCAGCAAGAGAGTTTGCAATCCTGGCAGTTAGAAAAATCACCTTTTGATTTGTTAACACAACACCTTTGATCTGCAGTCATTAAACGACAATAAATATTGAATTCCACAATATCAGTTATATGGAGCTGTTGCTTTCAGGATACAGCACATTAGTTACATAACAAATAAAGCAACATTATCTCTAAAGGGACTGTTTGGTTTTGATGTGACATTGCAATATTGATCATTACTTCTCCCCTATGAAAATCAATCAAACCATACTAGCAGTCTTCAGTAATTACTAGAGTGAATTTATTGTTATTGTTGTTTATTATTGTTTGCATTGCAGTAGCGCCTAAGAGTTTTGGTCGTGGACCAAGACTGCACCGTGCTAGGTGCTGTACATTGCCAAACTATGACAGGAGTGCACATAAAATGCCTTCTCCCTGGCCTCCCGCTTTCACTCACCTTCCTTGAGTGTGGTAGAGATCTAGTGCTTAAGGCCAGAAGGGACCACTAGATCATCCAGTCTGACCTGCTGTGTATCACAGGCCAGCAACGCCACCCGCACACTAAGCCAACAACCAAAATGAGACCAAAGGATTACAGCTCACAGGAGACTAGACTGCTATGTGTCCCAGACAAAGACTAGGAGGGAACAAAGTGCACCAGTACCTGAGGCCCCTGCAATGGCCTGGAAATGATTAAATGAGCTCTACGTGATAATCCTGGCAAGTGATCTGCACTCATGCAGCAGAGAAAGGTGAAAACCCTCCAAGGTCACTGCCAATCGGATCTGGGAGGAAATTCCTTCCTGACCCCACATAAAGTGATTAGCTAGACCCTGAGCATGGGAGCAAGCAGCTGAGAGAGAGACTCCTGAGTACCCTAGCATGCCAATGTCTCGTCTCCAGCCATGGCCTTCCCTGATGCTTCAGAGGAAGGAGATTTTAAAAAAACCCTCTTCCTTTGTCTTTGAGAAACAGGTTTACCCACTCCCCAGACGTCTGGTAAACACACTTCTGTCATAATTTCAGCTGATGTTCATAACTTTACACCTTGATATTCTTGACCTGCAAGTTATTAGTTTTCAAGTGATACCTCACAAGGCATATTGTGTACACAGATTTTGACAGCAGTGTGTAGGGGATGAATACAGGGATGCATTCTGTCACAACCTCCCAGAATACCCTGGGGAGGAAAAAAATCTGCTTCTTACCCCTGCCGGTGGCCAGCTAAAACCCTGAAGTATGAGCTTTAGGAACATAAAACAGATGAGCCCTGCCCGCTACCTGTCACAAGCAACCCTGTCCTACAATGGCACTCATAAACATGTCCAGCACTCGCTTGAAACTAATTGAGTTGTTTGCCCGCTTGAAGTCTAGTGGGGGGGCTGTTCCAGAACCTCACTCCTTTCATGGTTAGAAACCTTCTAATTTCCAGCCTGACTTTGTTCCTGGCCAGTTAATACCCATTTGTTCACATGCTAACGTTGTCCTTTAGATTAAATAGCTCTCCACTCCGCCCCCGGTATTTACCCCCCTGATGTATTTATTAGGAGCAATCCTATTCCTTCTCAGCTTTCTTTTTGCTAAACAAGCCAAGCTCCTCCAGTCTCCTATCATAAGATAAGCCCTACAGTCCAATGATCATCCTAGTAGCTCTTCCCTGCACCTGTTCCGGTTTGAATGCATCTTTCTTAAATATGGGTGATCAGAACTACAAAATATTCCAAATGAAGTCTTACTCGTGCCTTGCCCAATGGCATTAATACTTCTCTCTCTCTCTCTCTCTCTCTCTCTC